>NC_042624.1:77284107-77655284 GCF_901001135.1 Rhinatrema bivittatum | reverse complement strand
GCTACATACAGCCAGGTCCAGTGCAACCAGGTGTGCACACCGTGCATTTGCACAGAGCGGCAGCAGGAGATGCTGGCAGAGCTCAATTCACCAGCAACCAAAAATGAGAAAAATTCCCCTTTTAGCTGCACGCATGCGCTCACAGTTTTGTGATTCCCACCCCTCCCTCTCCTTCATAGAAAGGCCAGTGAGGCCGAAGAAAGAGTGGCCCATAGGACTGTGGTGGAGCTCATCCCACTACGGCCAGAAGTAAAGAAGACAGAGGGGGCAGCGGTGGAGTCCATCACACTATGGATTGGTGAAAGGAAGTTGTGCTCGCGTGTGTGTGTGTGTATGTATGTGAGAACTTGTGTGCGTGTCTGTGTGAGAGCTTGTGTGTGTATCTTTGTCAGAGATTGTATGTGCAAGTGTTTGTGTCTGTTTCAGAGCTTGTGTGTGTGTCTTTGTGAGAGTTTGAGTGTATATGTGTCAGAGCTTGTGTTCATGTCTATGTGTCTGTGTCTATGTGGGAGCTTTGTGTGTGTCAGAGTTTGTGTGCATGTGTATGTTTTTGTATATGTGTGAGAGCTTGAGTGCATATATATGTATTTTGTGTGAGAACTTGAGTGTATGTCTATGTCAGAGCTTGTGTTCATGTATATTGTGTGTGCTTGTGTGAAAGCCTGTGTGCAAGTGCCTGTATGCATGTGTATGTGCCTGTGAGAGCCTTTGTATCACATATAGGCTCTCACAGGCATGCTCACACACATACAGAATGTGTCTGTGAGGGAAAGAGAGCAATATTGTGTGAGAGCATAGACATGTATATAAGAGTTAGAGTGTGTGAGAGAGTGAATATGTGTTGGTGTGTGTGTGTAAAGATAAAGTTTGTGTGGCCCTACCTCCCCAATCCATGACAATCTCAAGGTGACTGGAAATCAAAAGATCCCAGATATGGAGAGCAGGAGATATTTTAATCCTTATTAGTCTTAATTATTGGGTGTAATTTGATGTTTCTGGTTTTTTTTTAATATTTTATTGTTTTTTTTTGGGAAATAGAACATATTTTAATTGGATTTTTTTATTCATCAGAAGTTTTGAAATATTTTATTGGTGTTTGGGAAATTTTGGATATTCTATTTGTGAACTGGTTTGAAATATTTATTCTTGTTATGACTATGATTTAACTATTATGATTGATGTTTTATATTTTTTGATTTTATAATTTAATATTTTACGAAGAATGGTAAGGTTTCTGTTTTTCCATTGTTGTTTTGCTTATAGAGGCTCGATTGTTGTGGGTTCCAGTTCAGTTCTTCTCAGCATGTTTCTATTTATACTTTCTGGTCTTTTATTCTGTATTTGGTCAGGGTCTGTCTGTGTTCTCCATGTGTGACTGAGGTGAGGTATTCTGCTACCATATATTTTATCTGTAGTGATCTATAGAAGTCTATTTTCCTAATAGGAAGTGTATTGGTGTTCTAGGGCCTGATGTAATATGTGCAATTTACCTTTTCATAGATAAGTTTGTTACTGTTTGAGTGCTGGCAGTTAGGGTTGTTTTAGTATGGGAGGATTAATATATTGTAAAGATAATTTACAGTGATGTATATGTAATGTAGAGCTATAGAAATATTAAGTAGTAGTAGTAGTAGTAATTCCATCTATTCATGGCTTTCTGAGGGCCAAGCCCATGCCCAGCACACATTACAAATGATCATGGGTTCCATTTGAAGGGTGTCAGTTTTAAAAAATATAGATTGTTGGAGGGAGCTGGTCTTTTTTTTGATGGGCGTGGGACAAAGACTGAATGACTGGGGGGGAAGGGGGAACAGCACAGTACTTGTTCGCATAGGACAGCAAAAAAGCTAGCACAGGCCCTGCACACAGCTTCTACAAATCTAAGGACCTGATGTAGTAAGGTGCACGGGGCAGTGTGCATGGTTTTACCCATGAATGTGCACACATTTTTTGTGTGCAGACTTTATTTCCAATGCCAGCAAGGAGTTTTGCTTGCAAAAATGTGCATACAAACCTGAATAAGACTGTGTGCACAAATTAGCGCTCTTCCATTTATATCCCATATTAATGAATGCATTAGCTATTACTCCCAGAAGCAGAGCAGCATATAGGCCTAACACACGTTTCTTAATGCTCAAAATTTAATTCCTGGTCTGAGCTGGAGTACAGTTACTCAGTCTAATATTAGTCTATGAGGCTGAACCCAGAGTTTGTGGTGTGGGGATCCTATACTCAGAATTTACATGTGCAAAACAGTTTGTGTACAAATCAAGTTTTATGCACACAAAGCATGTTTTATGGGCAGAGAAAATGCTTTGGGCAGAAATTGTATTTTATGCACAGAAATTTTGTTTTGTGTACATAAATCACACTTAAATATATTTAATAAAAATAATAATGTGCGGAAGATACTATGCACAAAGGGGCGGATTTTAAAAGGGTTACGCGCACAAGCCCTGGGACGCGCGTATGTCCCGGGGCTTGAAAAAGGGGGCGGGAAATGGGTGGGGCGGAGCGGTCTGGGGGCGGGGCGGGGCTGGAGTCTCCAGGCACAGCGGCCATTTGCCATTGGCTGCTGTGCCCGGGATTGCGAGCTGGCTATCGCCGGCATGCGCAACCTACACCTGCCCGGAGGCAAGCGCAACTTAAAAATTAAAGGTAAGGGAGGGTTAGGTAGGGCTGGGGGGCGGGTTTGGTAGGGAAGGGGAGAGGAAGGTGGGGGGGGGGGGGGCGCGGAAGGAAAGTTCCCTCCAAGGAAGGCTGCGCGGCTCGGCACGCACAAGTTGCACAACTGTGCACCCCCTTGCGTGCGCCGACCCTGGATTTTATAACATGCGCGTGGCTGTGCGCACATGTTATAAAATCGGGCGTAGATTTTAAAATCTGGCCCAAAATATACATTCTGTGCATAAATCATATTATATGCATACTAATTGCTAAGCATGTGCACCAGATTAGCACGCATTTTTAAATTTCCAATGCATTAGCACACCATTGGTTGACTGCATCGGGAGTTATTTTTCCTGTGCATGTGTAGGAAACCATACACTGAATTTCAGCGCACAGTTTTAAGTTCACATCTTATTACCTTGGACCCTTTATTGGAAAACATTTCTGAAGTTGTGCCTATGCGTCCTCTACCGACTTGTTTTTTATTTTTCAATGTTGGCAACTCTACCTTCCTTCCACAAGATGGCATTATACTTTTTTCCTAACTTGATTTTTCCGAAGCCGTCCTAAGCCGGGTTGCCTTTGCCGGGCTGTACTTACGGCGCATGCGCAGAATGCAAGGCCTTTTCCCGGTGCTGCGGCGTCCCGACGTTGGTGCTGAGATTCCCCTGTCTTAGCCGAGGCGGGACCAAAGTCGGCCCGATGGTGAGCTTCGAACCCCGATCCCGCGTTAGTGGATGGTAGGGGCGGCCGCTGGCCCAGCGCGCCTGCTGGCATCGGCGGAAGCGGCCGAGGAGCCGCGGATGGTGTTAGATTGGGGGGAGAGCTGCTGCAGCTTCCAGCGTGGCCTAATGGCGTTGCCGCTCCACCCCCCTCCGTCAGTGCCTCACTGCAGCCGAGCTCTGCGTGTGGCCGGGACTCGACCTCGCTCCTCCTGGCCAGCTCTGCCGGGCTTCCCGCCCCTGGAACTGGGTATTCTGCAGTGACAGGGCACCGGGAGCGGACTCTGCAGTCGCCGCCATATTGAGCCCTGCCGGTCCCCTTACGGCTTCCTGGACTATGGGTGGAGGACAGGGGGTGTCCGTGCACGGGGCGCTGTTTGTTCACGGGCCCCTTCGAGCTGGAAGATTGGGGGGGGGTTCCCGAGGCTTTTTTTCTTCGGGGGTTGGGTTCTAGGCCTCCTGTGTTGATAGGCTGTTTAACTGGTTGACTCTGGGCCCCAATTTCCAAAAAGTTTCTGCTAGTCGATTGGAAAAGCTGATAAAAATATGTATTTCCCAATTTTTGTACCTTCTCTTTCAAATTGAGAATTAACAGTGCCTGAATAATGTAGAAACGGAGAATATGATGGCAGGTAAAGAGCACAAGGCCTGCCAATGGGCCCATTTTGCTTACCTGTTACAATGCAGCAGACCCTTCTTGAGCCCCGGAGGAAAGGATCCTCGGTGTTTGCTTGTTTCCCTTAAATTCTGATGTCCTCTGTTTACTCGATCACTTGCATTATGAGACTGTTCCGTGCATTCACCATCCTTTCAATGAAATATTTTCTTTTGTTGCTTCCTTGAGTTTGTGCCCTTGACCCAGAACTTCTTTGCCACCAGAAAAATGCTTGACATCTGTCTTATTTGTGCCTCTGAAATATTTGAATGGCTTTATCACGTTCCTTGTTCACTTATGCTAGGTCCTCAGTCTTACCTAATAGTGCTTATGATACAGGTGCCATTTTCATAGCCTATCACTGCTTTTACTTCTTTATCCTATTTGGAGATGCATCCTCCAGAATCACACAGTGCTCTTAAAGTGGTCTTAATGATGAGCTGTACAAAGCCATTATTACAACCTTTTTTTTTCGGTTGTTTGTATTTGCTCCTGTGCAGTCTAGTATTCCTCTGGCTCTTGGCACTGCTTGTTTTTCTGACAGCCTTGACGCCATTGAATATAATTTTGAAAATTCCTCCTCTCATTGGCTAATGAATTATACATTTTTATTCAGTTTTATTAATAAAATTTGTATTTTAAATTATTGAAATGCTAATTTATCTTTCATTAGTTGTCATCCCTTTAAGTAGTATTGATGGAGTAGTGCAGGCCTAATGTGAATACTAGTGAACTGGGTCCCTTAGGCTGCATCCCCATTTTGTATATGTAGAGCCTAGTAATATAATTGGTACAAGTACTTGTTAAGCTATATGTGTGGGGTTTGTCTGGGTTTTGTTTTTTTTAAATAGCTGATGATGTATTGCTGCTGATCTATCATTTCCATGCATTTCTGTTCAGGATGTTCTATGCAGCATCCATCTTTTTTTTTTTTTCTTTTTTTGGATGACCACAGTGTGCTTGCTTTTGTTTTAGGGGTTTGTGAAAGTTGTGAAGAACAAAGCTTACTTCAAAAGGTACCAGGTGAAATTCCGACGAAGAAGAGGTAAATTCGGTGAAATTTGTGTTGACCTTTTAATTGTGCATTTTGTGCTTTTTCTTTTGAAGAAAAAATTGAAATAACTGTCTTTTGCGTCTGCTAGAGGGGAAAACTGATTACTATGCCCGCAAGCGTCTGGTAATTCAAGATAAGAACAAGTACAACACTCCTAAGTACAGGATGATTGTACGTATTACCAACAGGGACATCATCTGCCAGGTGAGTGGTCAACGCTTCTGGGCCAACAGGGTGACAACATGTTTTAGCTATGCCAGGATTCCAAATGTAAAGATTCTCCTGGGGACAGTTTATTTTTTCTTCACCCCTGGTATTAGGGTTGAGGGAAAGATCCCTTTTGATGTGTTAGTGCATGAATCAAGTGAGAGGCACCTATGACTTTTGGGTTGTGACTAGGGAAAGTTTGTGAGGGAGCTGTGACATGCTTATTGGTAAGCCTGTGCCATGTTTTGTCTTGGTGTTCACTTTTTGGTTTCTCTGATACACGTGCTTTCTGATCAGAATAAGCTTTCATGGATCTCTGAGGGACGCTGTTCTGGTTTGTTTAGAAAGTGCATCTAAGCAAAGGGATGCAAATCAGCTTGTGATGGAAGGTCATTTATTCCCCATTTCCACTGACATTGCAAAATAGAGGATTTTTGTCATGCTATTAATACCAGACATTGAACTGCCTTTCTTGCTTGTATTTTTGGAATTGGTGTATTGATTATTCATTATTGTTGTGTTAGGTGTTTACCTATCCCATTGCACCTATAAAGAATTAAGGAAAATTTGTCTTCTGTTGTGAAGTTGATTGCTATTGTTATGCAAGTTAGTGGAAGCTTCCATTATTATGTAACTCCATAACCAAATATGCATTGATAAACTTTTCCTTTGCCGGTGACATGCCAGGTACAGTTAATTTCATCTTAAAATCTGCTATGACGCCTTCTTTCCTGGGTTGAGCACTTGAGTTGAAACATTGAGGCAGATGAGAAGATTCTGAAATTGGTTGCTACTTGTTAACTTAAGTGAGAATGCTGTGGTTATTTCAAAGAATGTCCTGGAGACAATTGAAGTCTTTTAAGTTGGTGTGTATAACTTTTTTTTATTTAAGGACCTTGAGTGATCGTGAGCCCATCAATCTTGGAAGCTATGCTCTATTGAGCATGGTTAGTACTTTGATGGTAGACTGCCTGAGAAGACCAGGTGCTGCAAGCTGCAGAAGGCAAGCAAACCACTGCAGCATTGTGCCAAAAAATGATGTTTTAGTATGACTTTTGCGATCTAATGGACTTCCAGGATCTGGAAAGCTCATATATTGCAAAATCTTTTTCTTGGTCCTTTAAAAGATATCACACTTTAATTCTGACAGCTTAGTAATGTAATAAGCTCTAGCTGGTCAGCAAGAAAACTGGTAAGCAGGAGGCCCAGTAGCTAAAATAATGCATTAGGGAATGCAAAACCTGGGTTCAAATCCTCCTGTCATTGATGCTTACTGTGACTTTGAGCAAGTCAGTTTTACTTCCATTGCTTCAATAACTCTCTGGGGCAGGGACTTGTTGAACCGCTCTCTAATTTTGCTGTAGAGTGCCTTGCTCTATAAACATCAAAATAATCCGCACATTGTTGCATGTGAAGATTCAGTGACCCTTTCAGGATGGCAGAGTTTAGAAGTAACATGGTGAACCCATTCCTAGCCACTGGTGACCAGAAGGTAGTACTTCTGTGACTGTAGGAAGATGTCAAAGAGTGCATTGCACCAGGCAAGGCCAGGTTGAGAGTGAAGTTCAGTCCTTGATCTTTACAGATTATGGGAGTGAACAGAAATCTGTTGTGATCCTCCAAAAATGTTTTAATATACAGAGATGATGTACGTGGTGTCACTTCTCAAGGAGGGTGTGTTTTATAAAGGCAATGAAAGGTAATGTACAGTACAGTTGTGTTATGCAAGGAACCACTAACTTTTGGGATATGTGTTTTCTTGTAGATTGCCTATGCCCGAATTGAAGGGGACATGATTGTCTGTGCAGCCTATTCACATGAGCTGCCTAAGTATGGTGTGAAGGTTGGACTGACAAACTATGCTGCAGCATATTGCACCGGTCTGCTGCTGGCCCGCAGGGTAAGCATTTGCTGGGCTTCATTCCTAGTAATTCAGTGCTTTTTGTGCAAAGTTGAAACACTGCTGCTGTTCCATCCATACCCAGTGTGAGTGTGTGTGTGTGTGTGTTGCTGGGTTCTTCCTTTGGATGTGCTTATTATCCCCAACCCTGAGGTTTGTTAGCTTGGATCCCATTATATTGCATGCATGTAGGTAGCCTAAATTAGAAGTGAAAATAAATTTAAAACCTACAAATACTTGAGAAAGTAAGATTTGATGGGCTGTTCTTAGCAGGCACACCACTCCTGATGCTTTCGTGAACGTAAGCATGTAGTGCGGGCTGTCTTCTTGGGGATCTCTGTGGGTCTACTGGTATTTTACTACTAGTCCTGTTTGCTAACCTCTTTTTAACCTATATTGCCCCCAGGTCATGTAGTTTTGAGATACTGAAATAAAATATGGATTAGTATGGCACAGCATAGTCTGAGGAGAGAACTTCTGTATAAAGCGCAAAAGTTTTAGTTCTGTGGCTGCTTAAGGTGAAAAGTTGAAGTCCATCATGCAAAGAAAAGGGTAAGCTGTAGCATGTTAGCTTCCTCACTGGATCCCCCACTAAAAAAACTCCTACAAACTGGAAACTGGCTAAATGAAATGTGCTAAGAGATGTTAGCCACAGTGAGTGTGGAAAGGTATTCGGGTAGTGGTCTTCACTTTCAGTCCTTGAGGGCTACCCATAGGCCAGGTTTTCAGGCCATCCTTAATGATATGCGTGAGAGATTTGCATGCACCTCCCTCCATGCATGTTGGTGGCTTATGAGGACTGGGAGTGAATACCGGTGCATTACAGTGATGACAGAACCTTTTTGGAGCACAGTCATTGTAAAGCAATAGTGAAACAACTAGGTTGGTGTGCAGCAGTGGAGCAGAATTTTCATTTGGGAGTGATATTCACCCCAGAGATCTATAGGAACTGAAAAATAAAATTGCAGACCTGTTTCTGGTAATTTGCAATCTATCATTTAAAGCACCCACAATACCAGAAAACTGGAGGGTGGCCAATTGTGGCAGCCAGTTTTTAAATATGGCTCCAGGGGTGATCTGGGAAATCATAAACTAGTGATCCTGATGCTCGTACCAGACAAAATGGTAGAAAGTATTTTTTAATTTTAATTTTTTTTAATAGACTTATGTTCACCCTACAATAACACTTCTAATGCTTAAATAAACACATGTCAAATTGTTCAAATACAATTATATATAATCTGTGCCTGAAGCACCAACTGTAGATTTACCCTATCCTTCCCCTTCTTCCTCTCTCCTCTCTTTATGCCCATGTTTTTAAATATCTCCCAGAATTTTGAAAAAACGAGAAATTGTCTCCGCAAAGCTGTAAGTCATTCCATAGAATAGATGTGCCATAGACACTTATAGAATCCATTGCTGGCTGCCTCCTGTTTCTTCCAGTATAATGCCACTTCAACCTAGCTGCCAGCATAATATGGGGTTTTAACTTGGCAAGCGGACCTGTAATATCCTCTAGTTCAGCATTAAAAGAAAAAAAAAAAAGAATTCATGTTGCAAATCAACCTCACACTTTGTAACATCCGTTATGAGGGTTTTCACCCGCTTCCAAAGTGAGACAAAGATAGAATTCTGCCATCGTCCCAATACCCCCACATCCTCTCCAGCAAAATTCTGATGCTCTATGATACATTTTCTTCAGCCTGTGGGGCATGAGATATCACCTATAGTATGCTTTGTAAGTAACTATTTTAAAATCAAAATTCCTGACTATGTAAATAGACGCAGTTTAATGGGAATCAACATAGTTTTTGCAAAAGGAAGTCTTGCCTTACCAATTTACTAGACAATTTTGAGGATGAAAATAAACATAAAGACAAAGGTGAGCCGCTTGATACAGTGTATTTGGATTTTCAGAAGGCATTTGACAAAGTCCCTCATGAGAGACTCCTCAGGAAATTGTGAGGTCATGGCATTGGAGGCAGTGTACTATTGTGGATTGGTGACGACACGGTGGGTGGGACTAAATGATCAGTTTTCCGAATGGCGTGTCCCAGGGGTCTGTATTGGGACCTGTGCTATTTACAAATGATTTGGAGATTGGGAAGAACTGCAGAAGGACCTTGTGAGACTTTTAAATGGCAGAAGCAATTTAATGTGGAAAAATGCAACGTAGTGCACGTAGGGAAGAAGAATCTCAATAAGTACACAATACTGGATTCTGTGTTAGGAGTCACTACCCAGGAAAAGGACCTCGGCGTCCTTTTGGACAGTACAATAAAATCTTCGGCTCAGTGTATAGCAGTGGTCAAAAAGTCAAATAGAATGTCAAGAATTACTTGGAAAGCAATCGAGACCCAAACCCAATAATATCATAATGCCTTTGTATACATCCATGGTGCGACCAAACTTTGAGTATTGTGTGCAGTTCTGGTCGCTTCACCTCAAAAAAAAAAGACACAGTGAACATAGAAAAGGTGACAAAAATGATAAAGGGGGATGAGAATAGCTCCCTTATGGAGAAATACTCTTTAACTTGGAAAAGAAATAACTGAGAAGGGATATGATTGAGATTATAAAATCATGAATGGGGTGGAATGGCTAAATAGTGAAGAGTTATTTACTCTTTCAAACAACATTTGGACCAGGGGACAGTCCATGAAACTAGCAACCAGCGGATTTAAAACAAATCATAGGAAGTATTTTTCACTCTGTGAGCAATCAAGCTATGGAATGTATTGCCAGGGGACATGGTCAAGGCAACCAACATACAGTGATTTCAAAAGAGGATTGGACAAGTTCCTGAAGGAAAAGTCCATAAATAGTTATTAGCCAGGTAGACTTGGGAAAGCCAGCGCTTATCCCTGGGAATGAGATATGTTATCAGGTATCAAATTTTAGACACCGGGTGCTCTCGCTCCTGGGATTTTCCAGCCTTGCATTAATGCATCCTGCCATTTGAAGAGCCAAAAAATGATTCTGGCAGACTTGATCTGAAGCAGGAATATAGAAGAATTGTGAAAAATGTTTGAAGGACAAGGGAAACTCCCTTTTTAGTCTGTCAGACTTATGTATCCCTTTTTTTTTTTTTTTCCTGCAAAACTTTTGTTGTTTGTTAGAGAAGGTCTGCTAATTATTTCAACAGTAAAATAAGCCCATTTAGCTAAAACATGAAGCAGAGCTTTTTCAATTATTGGGCCCATATTATGGAATGCTTTTCCCCCATCTTAGATCTGTCTGATCTATATAACCTCTTTTTAATGCAGCTTTTTATTGACCATTATTTTAGGTTAAAAGTTCTGTATAGATTTGGTGAGCTATATACTGTGTGCATTAATTCTGTGTTTGATTTATTTTTGTTTTGTTTTGATAAGGCTAGAAATATTTTAAATACAAAGGAACGACATTGTGCTGCCAAAATAATTATGCTTATTCATTTGGAAGAGCTTTTCTGAGGAGCCACAAAACTTTGTGGTCTCCAAGAGAAGAGAAGATAAACAAGTCTTGTCTCCTTCATTGTTTATATATACATGAAAACAGAAATGGTAGCTCAAGGGTTTAATTATTAGGGAAAAGGCAAACCCAGCTAAAGAGAAGCTTAACCTCTTGCTGAAACAGCCCTCTTTTTTAATATATGATTCTGTGTGAAAATGATGGAGCTGTCCGTCTAGACTTTCTTCACTATAAAAGTTACCTACCTTTGTAATTTTCTTGCCGGTCAGAACAGTGAAGCCCGTGTTGGTGGATGGGTTTAAAATAAAGAGGGCGATATCAAACAGCAGCATAAAAAGATAGTAAAGAACTGGTCTTTGGTAGGGACGTTTTGACAAGATCATAAAACTTCCATTTCTAAAGCATTCTTGAAACCCTGAAAAATGTTTCCTACTGAAACTTGAAGCTTCCAGGGAAGGAGCTCAGATCCCTAAATTGCTGGTCAGAGCTTTACTTGGCAGAAGCCAAAGTTAGTAATTGTTGCCACATAGGACAACGATATGACAGGATGAACTTGGGAGATCGAAAATGTGCTTCTTGTTTTTGTGCAGCTTCTGAACAAGTTTGGACTGGACAAAGTCTACGAAGGGCAGGTTGAAGTAACTGGAGATGAATATAACGTGGAAAGCATTGATGGTCAGCCTAGCGCCTTTACTTGCTATTTGGATGCAGGTCTTGCAAGAACTACCACTGGAAACAAAGTGTTTGGAGCCCTAAAAGGAGCAGTCGATGGTGGTCTGTCTATTCCTCACAGGTAAATAAGATGAGTCAGGTCGCGGCAAGCTGAACTAATTTTGGAAATTCCCGCTCGTTCAGGCCAATGCAGAGCAGTGCATTCAACTGAGCGCACATTTTAACCTTCATTCAAATGCACAATTTCGTGAGCATAAACCTTACTGTCAGTGCAGCAAGGAATTTTATGTTCACAAAATGTGCATTGCAAAATGTGAGCACTGCTTAGTTCCCTCGCATGGAAATCCCATGCAATTGAAGAAATGCAGTTTCTTAGCATTGTAAACTTTAACTCCTGGGTCCTGAAGATCCTTAAAAACAGTTTAAAAAAAAAAAAACAACCTCAAAAAAAGTGTGGGATTTATCCGGTTATCTGGTCACACTGTTGCTGCCACTTAGCCGGGTAAGAGCACTCTCCTTCCGGCTCCGTATCGGGTATTTGTTCCAAGTTAAAATGTGCATTTAGCCTGTGCCGAATGCACATTTTACAGTCCACGTCCTTTTTTTTTTTTTTTTTTTTTAAACTCCCAATGCGTTTGCTTACTGCATTGTGAGTTAAAGTTTGTAATCTGGGCGTTCCAAATATGTGCTGAAATCTAGCGCACAGTTTCTTTAACCCCAGATTTCTGCATTGTGGCACTTGTAAACATGTGAAGGTAATGTCTTCATTGTGGGCTTGGTGTTCTGTCTGACTGAACCATGGTATGCTTGTTGGATCTGGAGGTGATCTGCTTCAGTTTTCATTTTTGACTTGTCCGACTTAAATTTATGGCACGATTTCTGACTTTGAATGGCAGATCCAAGCATTTGTGGTGATTTGTCATCCTGGGGTCAGGAAGGGTTATTCGAATTTTGGAAATTTAGTCCAGAATCCAGCTTGCAGGTGTCTCCCTCCTACCCTTTGAAACAGGAGGAGGGGGACTGTTTTTTTTTTTTTTGTTTTGTTTTGGGGGTGCAGTACCTCAGTGACTTCTGATTGGCATGTGATGGCAGTGGGAGCAGTGTGACTGCAATTCAATTCTCACATTTTGCATGCCTGCACATGGAGGTGTTGGATTGGGGTTGTGTAATTTTAAACCTGAAACAGTTTAATTTCTGTTGGGTTTTTTTCTTTTTTGCCTTTCTTCATATTGGACAAAATATCTCTTAATTGTCTAAATGCAAGATCCAGCTGCTTTGGAGCATTAGGATGAGGTCTGTAAGAATTTTGGAGCTCTGCATTTAACAATTTGTAACAATTGATCTGAACTGGAACAACTTCAATTTGCAACTGAACCAGGATATTTGACTCTCTTATGAATATTGCTTTGAAAATACTATAAACTTGCAGTTTGGAGATGGCTAAGTTCTGAATGGGATCCACTGAACCTGCTGATGTAGAGTTCCTTGGTGACGTTTTGGCGATCAGGATACAAAAGAGAAACCCGCGGTAAAGCCCCCTAATATTTTGCTGTAGTTTCTTAACGTCAGTCCATTTAAAGATAAATTTCTTAATGTGTAGCCAGATGGACTCAGGACCAATGGGTTTATGCTCCCTTGCCAGCAGATGGAGACAGTCAGGTTTCAAAGCTGATGTCACCCTAGATACACCCCTGCAGTGACCTCAGCCCTTCAGTATTTCTCCAGCAGATATGGACATGCTTTCCCTATGGGGATCACTGGACCTTTTGGAAGAAGAAATTCTACATTTAAATTGGAGAAAACAATTGAGCCCCGCTCTCCTGCGGTGATACCTAAAGGTCCCTCCCCCAGTTGAGAATTCCTGAAGCGATTTCCGAGATCCCTTAGAGGTGTGCCTTGGTCCGGTAGCTGGTTCTCAGCGTGGACTCTGCTGCTGAAGTAGCTGAAAGGCAGCAGGTGCAGGAAGCTGAGCACGGCGGTGACAACCAAAGCCCTCTGCCCCTGCAGTCGGAGACCATCTGTGCTCAGCCAGTAAGCTGTAAAGAAAGTAAGTAAAAAGAAAAAAAGGGATTTCCTCCAGTCTCGTTGCTCAATGTGCTCTACCGATGACGTTTCCAATCCCGTTGAGGTAAGGGGAAGTGGGCTTCCGAGCAGGTTGAGTGGCTCCTCGGTGGGCTAGGCCCTGTTGTAAGCTTGGTTGGCACACCACATGGTAGGCCGCAGCAGTACCATCTTGCGTGCATTTTTGTGCCTGTATTGCCACTATAGAGCTTTGGTACGCGCGGTGCGTGTTGGCTCTGCACACAACATCACGCATGTACCTACGTGCACTGCTTACTAGGCACAGAATACAAGTAAAGCCGGGTGCAGGTGCTGTGCGTGCACCTCGCTGCGACCCACATAGGTGCCCAAAATCTGCATAAAACTTTAAGCGTGAGCTGTCTGAACATGCAGTTACTGCCACCAATGGCATATTAGGGCTGCACAATCTGACCTGGATTCTTGCTTATGTCAGCACTGAGGAAGCCCAGGGAGAGCTGGCCTCCCCGGACTTTGCTAAGCCCAGCTCATCCCATTCAGAGGATGAGTCAGTCATAGCCTTAACCAGAAGTACCCCAGATCTGAGTAGCCCTGGGACTGGGTCATCCATGGGAGAGGGAAATTTAGGGGCTCCTGCTCCAGTACCTCCTGGGCTAGGCATGGACCCAGCCGTCTTCTCTTGGATGGAATTCTTTCAAGGCCTTCATATAAGTGCAGTCTGCTACCTCACTTGCCCCTTTTCGGACGGAGCCTCAGCTGGTAAGCTCTCCCTCTCCCAGTCCTATTGGCAGACCTTGAGGCATGTCTTGACTCACCAAGGGTATGCCTGGCAGGGCTGTGGATGGCACGGACGAAGAAGAGGATCCATATTCCTTGGGAGATGGGGAAATTCCCCCTGGTTTAGAACTGTATCGGACCATGTTATGGTTTTTCCATAGAGATGAATTGCTGGCCCTGGTTTCCCAGATCCCGAAGATGCTGGGAGTTCCTGAGGCAAAGAAGAATCCTATTCTCATTACCCTACGGAAAGCCTCTAGCTACTTTCCAGTACTGGAAGCCACCCAGGAGTTGATTGACCTGGAATGGGATGCCCCAGAAGCAACTTTTAAAGATGGACGAACGTTAGAAGCTCTGTACCAACTGGATCCAGCAGTGAGAGAACATTTGCATTTCTCTAAAGTGGATGTGCTGGTCTGTGCCGTCTCTAAACGAACTGTCCCAGTGGAGGCAGGAGCGGCCTTAAAGGATGCGTACGATAGGCAGATGGAGTCCATCCTTAAACAGGCCTTTGACACAATTACAGTGACCTTACAGATTGCTTTTTCTTGTGCGCTGGTAGCACGTTCATGCCTGCTCCTCTCTCGGGAGGTGGATGACTAGGGGGCAAATTCCAGAGCAGTCATGGAACCCACCACCACCTTTTTAGCTGACGTGGACTCGGACCTAGTCCATACCTTGGCCAGAGGAGTGGCCTCAGTGGTGGCGGCCAGAAGACAGCTATGTCTGAGGAATTGGTCTACAGACACAACCTCCAAAGTAAATCTCACAAAGATGCCCTTTAAAGGATCACTCCTCTTCGGAAGCAAATTGGAAAAGCTTGCCAGTAAATGGGGCAAATCTCCAGTACCCTGACTCCCAATGCTTTTGCCTGTACAGAAACTCAACATTTCAGAGATCTCTGTCCTTTGGGAGGTCTTAGTCCTTTCGGAGTCGGCAGCCCAAGAGAGGGTCAGGCTTGGGTTCGTTCCGAACCCCCCACTGAAGTTTTGCCGACCCACCCTCTGAACGAGGAGATAGTGGATCAATTGTCCCTCTTCTACTGATGGTAGGTCGAGATCACTTCGGATAAATGGGTACTGGAGGTCAAACAAGAAAGATATGCGCTGGGATTTCACAGCACTCCTCGGGACATATTCATGATAATCTCCTTGCCACTCCCAGTGCAAGAAGCAGGCAGTGGAGACTACCCTGTTAAGGCTCCTTAGGATGAGGGCTATAATCCTGTACCTGTGCCCCAGGAAAAAAAATACGGGGCGTTATTACATCTATTTCATTGCCCCCAAGAAGGAAGGTTCCTTTTGCCCCATCCTGGATATCAAGAGCGTCAGCTGACATCTACGAGTTGATTCATTTCCGCATGGAAACACTACGCTCTGTGATAATGGCTGTGCAATCAAGAGCGTTCTTAACCTCCCTGGACCTATCCGAGGCCTTACCTATATGTTCCAATCCAGCAAGAACATGGTTTCCTATGCTTTGCGGTACTGGGTCGCCATTATCGGTTCTAGGCACTGCCCTTTGGCCTGGCTACCACCCCCAGAACATTTTCCATGATTATGGTGATGGCAGCGTTGAGAAAAGTGGGGATCCTGGTGCACTCGTACCCAGACTGGCTGATCCAGGCAAAGTCTGTGGAAGAGAGCTTCCAGGTGACCAATAGGGTGACCACCTTGCGTCAGGAACTCGGGTCAAAAATCTGGACAAAAGCAGTCTCAAACCCTCCCAGTCCTTGGAATATCTGGGAGTCTGGTTCAACACCAAGAAGGGCAAGGTCTTCCACACGACGATGTGGATATGGAAGTTGAAGTCCCGAGTGCATCTGATCAACACAATACGCCCAACAGTGTGGAGCTATCTTCAAGTCCTCAGTTTGATGGCGGCAACCCTGATAGAAATGCCGTGGGCAAGGGGACACTTGCGACCACTTCAACGCTCCCTGCTTTCACGTTGGAACTCGCTGTCTCAAGACTATTTGATTCACCTTCACTTACCAATGGAAGTATACTTTCGGCTCCAGTGGTGGCTGCAGGAAGCTCATCTGGGTGTACTTCTGTCCCCTTCGAACTGGCTGGTCCTCATGCCAAACACAAGCCTCTGGGGTCGGGGAACTCACTCTCAGGAACTGACGGCCCAGGGGCATTGGACCGAGGAAGATGCCCTCTGGAACATAAACCGCCTGGAAGCCCAGGCAATCGGCTTGGTGTGTCTATAATTCAGCCACATACTCCAGGGTCAAGTGGTCTGCGTAATGTTGGACAATGCAACAACGGTAGCCTACATCAACCGCCAGGATGGAACCAAAAGCCAGCAAGTGTCAGAGGAGATAGATCTTCTTATGGAGTGGGCAGAAATACATCTACAGATAATGTCAGCCTCCCACATCACAGGAAAAGACAACATCACAGCAGACTTTCTAAACAGGGAGCGTCTGGATCCAGGAGAGTGGGTGTTGTCGGCCAAAATTTTTCAGCTGGTAGTTGATCGCTGGGGTCTCCCGTCCATCGACCTGGTAGCCGCATCTCACAGTGCGAAGGTTCTTAGATTCTTCAGTCGCAGAGGAGATCAGTTGACCCTGGGTATCGACGCTCTCGTTTAGACCTGGCTGGAAGAGGAGCTGCTATATGCCTTCCCTCCTATGTAGGGTCATTCACAGAATTAAGCACCACAGGGATTAGTTCTACTAATAGCTCCATATTGGCCCAGGTGTCCATGGTATGCGAACATGCGGAAATTCCTGGTGGAGACCCCCCCCCCCCCCCCCCCCCCCCCCCCCCCCGTGCCTCCCACCACACAGGGACCTGCTAAGCAGGGACTGGTCCTTCATGAGGATACAACTCTATTCTGTTTTACAGTTTGGCCCTTGAGAGGGCTTGCCTGATGAAGCAAGGCTATTCGGCAGCAGTAATTGCCACCTTACTCTGCGCTGAAGTTCTCTAAGCCCCTAGTGTATGTGCGGGTCTGGAGAGTATTTGAGACCTGGTGCGAGGAACGCGGTGTTTCCCCTCGGACAGTCAAAATCCCACTAATTCTGGAATTTTTGCAGGCCAGCTTGAATAAAGGTTTGATCCATAACTCCTTGAATGTAGAGAGAGTGTCTTGTGTCTCCTGTTTCAGGAGCAAGGTGAACAGAACCCGCCTGTTGGCCTATCTGGACATAACCCATTCTCTGAAAGGGGGAAAGCACCTCCGGCCATCCGTATGGTGGATAGTTCCCTTGTAGAATCTTAATCTAGTATTGGAGTTTTTGGCAGTGCCCTTCTTTTGGCCATTGCACAGTCTTTCCTTGCATTTATTAACCCTGAAAATGGTGCTCCTGGTGGCTAAATGCTCGGCATGTCGCATCTCTGAACTACAGGCATTGTGTCGGGAACCGTTCCTCCGGATGACTTCAGGAGTGTTACAGCTTCATACTATTCTATCCTTCTTGCCCAAGGTAGTCTCTTGAGTTTCATGTGAATCAGTCCATTTCATTGCCATCCTTAGATAAGCACAAGGACACAGAAGAATACCACCTCCTCCGCCATTTGAATGTCAGTAGGCTTTTGGTGCGGTATCTGGAAATTTCAGAACCGGTCCAAAAGACAGACCTGCCTGTTTGTCCTTCATTTTGGAAGGAAGCAGGGCAAACCAGCTTCGCAGGCTACCATAGCTTGCTGGATTAAGGAGGTGGTCACAGGAGCCTGTGTGGAGGCAGGAAAGCCATTACCCCTTCAGGTTAAAGTTCTATCGCATGGATGTTCAGGCCCGGGAGGACGCAGACTTTGCAAGGCTGGTGTCAGCCTCCCGCCCTGATCAGGAGTAGCTTTTTTTTTTTTTTTTTTTTACATCCCATTGGTCCTGAGTCCATCTGGCTGCATGCTAGGAAATGGAGAAATTACCTACCTTTATAATTTTGTCTCCTTAGTGTAGACAGATGGACTCAGCATCCTGCCCATGACTGCCCAAGAATGGTGCCAAGGTTTCGCCCATACAGTGGATATCGATTCCAAGAGATTATGTGTAAGCCGTCATCCAGTCCCTAGATCAGGGCATCTATAATCTTATTGGGGTTCAGTGTTTGGTTGAGTACAGTTATAGTTGTCTGTTTTTAATCCAAGTTTTTTCGATAGTATATCCATGGTGGCTTTTGAAGAGAATACTTAAGGGCTGAGGTGACTCCAGAGGTGTACATCAGCTTTGAAACCTGACTCCGTCTCCATCTGCTGGCAGGGGAGCATAAATCCATTGGTCCTGACTCCATCTGTCTACACTAAGGAAGACAAAATTATCAGGTAAGTAATTTCTCCAATAATCTGCATTGAAAGGGGAGTAGTAGTTGCCACATTTAAGTGTTTTGTTCTAGTTTTAAAAATTTGATCTGTTGTATTCATTATGAGCAAGCCTGCACTCCAGCTGCTTTCTGTGATGATTCCCAGAACCTGAGCACACTGTAGTTGGTCCTTGGTCTGCATATGAAGTAACTCTGTTTCAAGACGGGACTGATAGCAGCTGAAGTGACCGGCGGCAGCCAGGTTAGGGGATGTCTCACCAGATTATGTACTGACTACTGTGATCTGGATGCTTGGTTTCGTAGTACTAAACGTTTCCCTGGCTACGACTCTGAAAGCAAAGAGTTCAATGCCGAAGTTCACCGCAAGCACATTCTAGGACAGAATGTTGCAGAATACATGCGGTATCTGATGGAGGAAGATGAAGACACATACAAAAAGCAGTTCTCGCAGTACATTAAGAACAGTGTCACGCCAGACATGGTAAGATGCTTTCTCTCACTTTATTTTTATGCAGGTGCCCAATTAATTGGCCCAAAGCTAGATTAGACAAGGCAGGTTTTGATACCATTCAGCCACTTACCCCAATCCTTGTTGACTGAGCCATGAAAAAATGGATTAAAAAAAAAAAACAAATTTTGGAGGTTGTCTTCTTTTGTGCAGCAGGAACCAAAAAAACAATGCAGAAGCAGTATTCATGGCTCTTAGGAGATAGTCCAAACCACCATGCCACATCAGCACCTATTAACTGGTTTAAGATAAATTTTACTGGTTATGCAGCCATTGCAATAGTGGTACAGTTGACTGTGATGGTAGGACTTGTATCTAATGCAAATGAGGGAAAATTAGAATATAAGAAGTTAGGAAAAAAGTCCCTTGTATGCATAAGAGACCATTTATAAATTGCCTCACCTGCACAGCACATTTAAAGCAGGAGTCCTCAAGGACTGCAACCTGGTCAGGTGTTGCAGATTTCCCCAATAAATATGCATGAGATCTGTTCGAATACAGTGGTGGAAGCGCATATTCTTTGTGCAAATTCTAAAAACACGACTACACCAAGGACCAAGTTTGGGGACCCCAGATTTAAAGTCACCATGGAATGTGCAGGTCGGCTTTCTCTCATGTGTGGTGTTGTGCTCGCCTGGGGAGTGGTGGGTGGGGTGGGAAGGCTGAGGGAGTTCACCCCAGGGGACTATCAGGAAGTGCCTTCAAATGGGAAAGTCTCGGTGAAGCCTGAATTGGGGGGGGGGGGGGGGGGGGGGTTATACTGAGCACACTTCACAATTAAAATTCATGCTTTTGTGACTGCTTTGAGACATGCTAATTGGATTAAAAAGTCCCTTATTCAGAATTGGAAGAGAAGTCTTTTTCTTTCCCTTCTGATTTCAGTTGGAACTTCTCTAGATTCTAGAGAACTTCTCTAGATTCTAGAGAAGTTCCAACTGAAATCAGAAGGGAAAGAAAAAGACTTCTCTTCCAATTCTGAATAAGGGACAATATGGCTGTTTGTTAGTTTATGTAGGTTTAAGTTTATTTTAAAGAAATGATGCCTTTGTTCTGTTTCAGGTTTGTGCTTTTCGGGTTTGTTCATTTCTGTACATTTTTAATATTACATGCATGGCCTGCCTTGGATTGCACAGGAAGACTTCTGATGCTGCCCTGGCAGTGCACATGCTTGAGTTGCAATTACTGCATACTTGGTGATAGCTTGTACGGTTGGTTTTCAAAACCAGAGCCCCAAGTATTCCTTCTTTTATGGTTTTGTTTGTGTATATGATGGTCATTGAGGTTTGTGAAAGCAATGGCCCCTTTTAAAAGTTCCAATCCACATTGCTATGGAGGATAAAATGGCTCCTGCCAGGTCTGCCTACTGTTGGAGTATCAGTATGTTGTAATTGCAGATTAGTCAAGCTTTGGTAATTGGGGTGAAATTGCACATACTGTCATGTTAATTGCATATGCTTGCAATATGCAATGATGTGCATGATGTGCCTATCTAATGCCGGTATATAAAAGTTATTAAATAAATAAATAAATATGCTACTTGTTTTAAGAAAGTAGAGGTCTGGAACAGTAGGTGGCCCATAATGACTACAAGCTAACATTGGTTTTGGTGTTCGTGTGCTAGCTTGCTGTAGGTACAAGTCCTATGATGTAGTTTAAGGTACTGCATGTTGCCACATGGGCAGTCTGATTCCCTTTTGCCTTAAGCTGGCTGGATATGCATTCCAACTTTTCTTTAAAAAAAAAAAAAAAAACCCAAAACTCAGTACCTTCTGAAGAGGGAACATACAGTGACTGAAGGATTAATGTGAATGTATTTTTTAGGTGGGACAAATATAGGTTCAAAACACTGATGACCCATTTTCATTGAGTTATCATGCCAGATCCTCCTCTCAAGAACTGATAAAATTAAGTGTGGTGTGACTCTTTGGAGATTGATTGTGCTGGAGACTACTTTGGAGATTCATCAGTAAAGACCTGACCCCACAGTATGGACTCTGGATTTGAATCTGGGTCCCAGACAAAGAAATGAGCATGCATGGATAGAGATGGGTCTGTTCTAATATATCAAATGTAATTAAGACAACTGGATCTATGGGTATGGCTCTAGTTGAAGATCAACCAACCTACTGAGCCATGTTTACAAGCTTTTGCTGTAGAAATAAAATCTTTTTTTTTTTTTTAATCTTGTTCATAATTTGGGAGCTGTTGACATGCTGTGTTGGTTGCTACTCTGATCAGAGAGGATTTGGCAGCGTGAGAATTACAGTGGGTGGTGGTAGCGCAGTTTATTCTCAGGGGGCAGCATGGCACTCCTCAGGCTAGGTTGTAAAGTAGTGTTCTAAAATTAGTTTATAAGGTAACAGAATGCTTATAAAGAACTTTGCTATATTATACTGCATCCATTTTGTTAAAGTTTGTAAATATGAAAAAGTTGATAAGAAATGTGGCACTTGAAGCATAAGAACATAAGAAATTGCCATGCTGGGTCAGACCAAGGGTCCATCAAGCCCAGCCTCCTGTTTCCAACAGAGGCCAAAACCAGGCCACAAGAACCTGGCAATTACCCAAACACTAAGAATCCCATGCTACTGATGCAATTAATAGCAGTGGCTATTCCCTAAGTATAATTGATTAATAGCCATTAATGGACTTCTCCAAGAACTTATCCAAACCTTTTTTGAACCCAGCTACACTAACTGCACTAACCACCTCCTCTGGCAACAAATTCCAGAGCTTTATTGTGCGTTGAGTGAAAGAATTTTCTCCGATTAGTCTTAAACGTGCTACTTGCTAACTTCATGGAATGCCCCCTAGTCCTTCTATTATTCGAAAGTGTAAATAACCGAGTCACATCTACTTGTTCAAGACCTCTCATGATCTTAAAGACCTCTATCATATCCCCCCTCAGCTGTGTCTTCTCCAAGCTGAACAGCATGTCAGCTTGCTGCCTATCAATTCTTTGAAAACATGACCTTTTTTAAAAAAATTTATTTTTATTAGAAATGGATTTTGTACCAACCAATAGCCCAGTGGGCCACTGGATTAATTGGATTCATCTAGTTTCTGCTCATTGAATTGACAACTGGCAGTGCTGCTGACAAGTTTTGAACTTGTGCTGATTCAACCCCTTTTTGTGTTACCATATGCCCAATATATGCAGATACATCTGTGTAAATAAACAGTGTGACAAACTGCTTATGCTGAGGACGTTTTAAGCATAAATAAGCTCATATACTCAGAAATGACAAGGACAAAATCTAAAAAGGATGGTTGTACCATATTTCAAAACAAGTGACATTTCACAGTTAAGACATAAGTTGCAAACTTGATAGTTGATTTTTGTATGTGGTAAATTTCATATTTGTATAGTTTATATATATTAAAAAATATGAAAGGCTTTCAATAAAATGACTTTCTTGCAAAGTCTGTGAATTTTAATGCAAATTTGCCACATAAATGTTGCAGAATCTTGAAAAATCTTCTGCAGGAAACCGTGGGCTATAGGTTAGATAATCAACAAGTTAAAAAAAAATTTAATTCCAGAGTAAGAGTTTGCATCTGTGGTCCTTGAGGACTGCAGACTGTTTTTCAGAATGTCCACAGAGTATATTCTGCAGATGTATTTGCATACACTTGGTCCAACAACTTGGTAATGAGCACATTTAATTAGTCTAAAAACCTTGTCTGTGGCACTCAAAAGAACAAGCCAAGTGTAGTGCTGAAAGTAACACTTTTCAGCTTTTAGAGATCCTTGTCAGACTCCCTTTCCAGGCCTGCAAGTTTTATGTCTCCAGGGCAGTGCATTTCATCCTGGAATCTCCTCAGAATGACAGTGCCATAAAATCTAGTTTATATTGCACATATATGAAATATGCCAGAATTCAACAAAATTAATTATATATGGGGCTGGTCTGATGGCAAGAACTGTACGCTGCCGTGTAAAGTGCCCTGGTTCTTTCTATTCCCAGGCTCAGTCTCTGCTCCCCTATCTAGCTAGGGCTACTGCACAGACAGTGATCACAGCCCTTAGGGAGAAGGAGTCTCAGCCATCACTCAACAACACTACCTAGTGGCTAGACTCTGGATTCACAATAGCCGGGTACCAGGGGGAGCTGTGGCTTGTGGCCCTTGAACAAGAGCTGTTGCTATGAAAGCTGAGCTGAGGCGCAAGAGGGGAAGACGCCCTGAGAAGTTTTGAATGAAGACTCCTTTGTAGCCCAAAGGAGGCTTGCTCTGATTTGAGCTGGAAGCACTAAGGGGTAGTGGAAAACTACCAGGCCAAGAAAGATGAAGGTTATTGGTTTACCAATTACTTAAAATGCCTTCAGTATGTAAATGTGGTGGGGGGGAGTGGCACTGTAAATGACTGCTGAAACGCACCCCTGTCCCCCAGAGCTTGCTTGGCAGCTTTGTATTTAGGGGGTGTAGCCGGTTTTGGGAACTTTAAAATAATTGCACGAGCCGTGATTACACTATCCTGTTCTCAGTGGGGGGGGGGGGGGTGGGGGGGGCACACTTTTCTACAGGAGAAATCCTGCTTGATGTACTATGTTTTTGTTTTATTATAACACATGGAAACAAATATTCTAGTTACATCAGTGTAGAATGTACATACTACAAAGAATATAAAGCACAAAAAAATCATAAAACGTATCCAGCTATAAGAAGAAGAAATTGAAAAGGCAATTAGAAATGGAATATACCATCAGTACCTTAGAAAAGACACACACATTGAAATTAGAATCAAAAGGTTTTAAAGCTTTGCAGAAATATAGAGCTGAGCTCAAACTGCTTCTGGCAGAGGAAATTATTCATCACTTGAATATCACTAGGCAGAAGTATTTCAAATTTGGAAATAAAGCTAACAGGCTATTGGCACAAAAACTGTATTTAACAAATTTGTAACCCATCTCCCAAGGTGATAAACAAATCACAAGCTCAAGAAGCCCAAGAATATATTCTTAAAATCAAGGACAAAAATGGGAGTATGGATTTTGATTTTCCTTTAAGGGATAGATTTACACATGGGGAATAATATCAGTCAGACCACTCTCTTCATTTATCAGAGATTGATACTTGGCTGAAGTTGACTTGCCGTGCCTAGGGATAGACCAACAACAATATCTTAATAAAGAGATCTCAAGCATTGAAGTCTCAAGTGATCAGAAGCTTAACAATTGGGAAAGCCCCAGGTTTTGATGGGTACTCTGCTAAATTTTATAGCTTGTAAGCCTGCTTTACTTTTCCCTGTAATAGATATGCTTAATTCATTGTTGGGTGATAGCAAGCTGTCTGACACCTCTAATGTAGCTGGGCTAACTTTTGGCAAAACCTAGAAAAGTTGCATCTGTGTATGGGCCGTATCACCTGATACCCTTGTTGAATATAGATTTCAAATTATTGGCAAAAATATTGGGTAATAGATGAGTTTAGTGCTTCCAGTTTTAGTTAATAAGGATCAATCTGGATTTATTCCAGACAGGATGGTGGCCAACAATGTTCGGAAAGTTTTACATTTTATTTGGTGGGCCAAGCATATGAAGATTACCTCAATGTTAGCTGTCAGTTCAGAAAAAGCTTTCGACAGGGTTCATTGGGATTTTTTAGTTTCAGGTTCTTGAGAAAATGGGTTTGGGGGCTAATTTCGTACAGTGGATTCGTAGATTATGTACCTCTCCAGAAGCATGCATTAACGTTAATGGGTATTATTCAACTATGTTTGGTGGGGCAAGAGATACAGATCAGGGCTGCCTGCTCTCCCCTTTATTATTTGCTTTAGTAATGAAACCCTTTGCAGAGAAAGTTAGAAACCAACAAAAGATTTCAGGTATATTAGTAGGGAACACGTCATATAAATTATTTTTTTTGCTGACAATGTTTTTTGCTTATTGTAAGTGACCTGGAGCGCTGTTTAACAGCTTTGATTCTGGTGATGGAGAGGTATGGCTCTGTTTCTGGCTTTAAAATGAATATGGACAAGTCCGAGATTTTAGATATTTGCTTGAAGGGGATGTTATCTTGTCTATTACAATCAAAATTTCATTTTAAATGGGCATGAGAGAGTCTAAAATACTTATTGGTACATATTTGTGTGAACCTGAATGTTCTATTTCTCCTGAAATATCCTCTATTGGTTTCTAATGTCTTTTGAGATTTAGATGTATGGGTTTCTCTCGGCTAGGAAGGATTGCTACTCTCAAAATGAATGTTCTCTCTAGATTGACACATCTTTTCCAAACTACCTGTCTTTCTCACTGAGGGTTTTCTCAAAAAATTACAGAAACGGGCCTTTAGTTTTTTCTGGAAGAAGAGGCCTCTGAGAATAGCTCAAAAGGGTTTTTATACTTACCAAAAGTTGCAGGTGGTCTAGAGGTACCAACTTTAAAAAAAATATTATGTAGCAGTTCACTTTTAAGACCATTGTGGATAAAAGTTCTGCATGAACCAAAATGCAATATTGAATCTTTCTTTGTGGATAGAAATTCCAGGTGAAAAAGGGAATAAAATAGTAGTGGGGGTTATATTACTGTCCACTTGGCCAGAGTGAACTAAGAGACAATGAAATGCTGAAAGAAATTAGGGAAGCTCACAAACAGGCCGATACAGTAAAGCGCGGCTGCAGTTACCCCATTTCTAACCCGCTGTGTACTCACAATTTGGCCGCGTAAGTCTAACCCGCGATTCACTATCTGTTTTTACCGATCTTTACCACTTCTTTAACTCGACGCGTTTCCCTTTCCGCCTGCGGCATGTATTATGTATGTAAACGATCCGATTAGCTATTCCCTCCCATACAGTAAAGTGCGCCCCAAGTATCGCCTTTTTAACCTGCTATCTTGCCGCGTCTTTAACCTACTAATTTACCGCCTACCCTGACACTGGCGTTAGTGTGGTGAACTTAGCCGCCCAGTCCCAAACCAACCCAATCCACAGGAAAAAAATGCTTCTCGCACTTATTTAACAGTTTTAAATACCGCAGTTCAGGTAACAAAGTTACTAATCACTTCGGTTCACATTTCAACAATTACAATGACAATATAAAGAATAGTTTATAATGTCTTACATAGAACAGGGACTCACAATTGGGACTCACAACTTAGCCGCCCAGTCCCAAACCAAACCAACCCAATCTATGCCCCAGCAGAGAGACGAAATTTCACAGTCCCAAACTTTCCCCCAGCCCCCGCTCACCTGCCCTGGCCGCGGCCACGCAAGCCCCCAGCAGCAGTAGAAGTAGAAGGGCGGCGAGAGAGCGCGGCTTCAGCAGCCCCGCTGGCTAAAGTGAATACGTGCACGCCTGTAGGTCCAATATGGGCGCTCAAGGCAGCGAAGGCGCATGCGCACACGCCGTGACCTCCGACATTCAGCCGGTCACGGCGTATGCGCCTTCACTGCCTTGAACGCCCATATTTGACGTACAGGGGTGCACATATTTATCTTCGCCGGCGGGGCTGCTGAAGCCGCTCTCTCTCGACGCCCTTCTACTACTGCTGCTGCTGGGGGCTTGCGTGGCCGCGGCCAGGGCAGGTGAGCGGGGGCTGGGGGAAAGTTTGGACTGTGAAATTTTGTCTCTTTCTGCTTGGGATTGGGTTGGTTTGGTTTGGGGCTGGGCGGCTAAGTGCGAGAAGCATTTTTTTTTTTTTTTTTTTTGTGGGTTGGGTTGGTTTGGGACTGTGAAATTTCGTCTCTTGTCCGTCCGAAGGAGGGTGCTTTGTTGCGCTCACTGCCTCCGATTGCCGGCTGCTGGGGCTTGCTGGCGCTGGGCGATCAAGGCACTGGGGTCTGTAGGAGAACCATCCACTTCCTGGTACCTGTCATTTCAAACGTCATTTGAAATGACAGGTATCAGCGCACCCAGGATACTGTATAGTGCCTATACAGTAAAATGGATTGTGCTTCATGGACGCGGCTTGCATTTGCATGCCATTTAAATACAGTATCGAGCGGTAGGTGATCCGAACTGTGCGTGCAGCAAACGCGGGTGTGCCGGGCACTAACGCACCTCTTTCTACCGCACCTTACTGTATCGGCCCGAAAATTAGCAGCACAGTAATAATTTGATTTCAGTTACCCCAGTATTGACTGGGTGAATGTTACATCAGGACATTTTTAGAGAGGTAAAGTTCCTAGATGAAATAAATGACTGCTTCATGGAGCAGCTGGTACAAGAACCAACAAGAGGGGAAACTATTTTAGACCTAGTCCTTAGTGGAACACAGAATGTGGTACGAGAGGTAACAGTGTTGGAGCCACTTAGCAATAGTGATCCCAACATTATCAAATTTGACTTAATAACTGAAGGGAGCACAAAAAAGAAATTTACTGCGATAGCATTTAACTTTCAAAAAAGGCGACTATGATAAAATGAGGAAAATGATTAGGAAAAAACTGAAAAGAGCAACTGCAAAGGTAAAGTGTTTAGCTCAGGCATGAATGTATTTTAAAAATACCATCTTGGAAGCCCAGACCAGATATATTCCATGCACTAGAAAAGGTAGAAGGAAGGCTAAAGGACTTACCTGCATGGTTAAAAGTTGAGGGGTGAGAGGCTACAATATCTAAAAGAACATCTTTCAAAACATGGAAAAAGGATCTGAATGAAGAAATCAAGAAACAGCATGAGCACTGGCAAGTAAGATGCGAAGCATTGATAAAGAAGACAAAGAGAATTTGAAAAGAAGCGTGCCGTGGAAGCAAAAAACTTTTTCAGGTACAATCAAGGTAAAAGGTCTGTGAGGCAGTCAGTTGGACCATTAGATGAGCAAGGGATTAAAAGGGGCACTTAGGGAAGACAAAGCCATAGCAGAGAGACTAAATGAATTATTTGCTTCGGTATTCACCATGGAAGATGTAAGAATAAACCCAGCCAGAAATTATATTCAAAGATGATGATTTAGAGGAACTGAAAAAATCTCAGTGAACCTGGAAGATGTACTGGGCAAATTGACAAACTAAAAGGTAGCAAAGCACCTGGACCAGATTGCTGAAAGGACTGAGAAATGAGATTGTGGACCTGCTATTAGATATTTGTAAACTATCAGTAGCATCTGTGATACCTGAAGACTGGAGAGTCGCCAATATTTAAAAGGGGATCAACTATAGACCAGTGAGTTTCTGTGCCAGACAAAATGGTAGAAACTATCATAAAGAACAAAATTGCTGAACATATAGATAGGCATAATTTAATGGGAGAAAGCAAACTTGGTTTTAGCCAAGGGAAGTCCTGCCTAAAAAATTTGCTACATTTTTTTGAGCATGTAAATAAACATGTGGATAAAGGTGAGCCATTTGATATAGTGTTCTGGATTTCCAGAAAGCATTTGACAAAGTAGCTCATGAGAGACTTTTTAGAGAATTAAAAAGTCATGGGATGGGGGCAGTTTCTTATTGTGGATTGCCAATAGGTTAAAAGATTAGAAAACGGGAAAGAGGGCTAAATGATAAATTTCCCATTGGAAAAAGATGAATAGTGGAGTGCACCAGGGTCTGATGCCCACTGCTTTTTAATGTATTTATTAACGATCTGGAAATGGGAACATGTGAGGTGATCAAATTTTGCCGATGACACAACATTATTCAAAGTTGTTAAATCACAAGAGGATTGTGAGAAATTGCAAGACTGGGCATGCAAATGGAAAATGAAAGAGTAACTCACATTACAGCTACACAATGCAAGGTTCCACATTAGGAGTTGCCACTCAGGAAAAGGATCTAGGTGTCATTGTTGAAAATGCGCTGAAATCTTCTGTTAACGGTGCAGCAGCAGCCAAGAAAGCAAACAATGCTAGGGATTATTAGGAAAGGAATGGACAATAAAACAGAGAATATCATAAAGCCTCTGTATTGCTCCATGAAGTGACCTTATTTTGAGTACTGTGTGCAGTTCTGGTTGCCACATCTAAAAAATGATATAGCAGAATTAGAAAAAGTACAGAAGGGTGACCAAAATGATAAAAGGGGATGGAACAATTCCCCTATGATGAAAGGCTAAAGAGGTTAGGAGACTCAGCTTGGAGAAGATGACTAAGGGGAGATATGATAGAGGTCTATAAAATGAGTGAAAATGGAACGATTAAGCTTTAATCAGATGTTTATAATTTTTGAACGAGTAAAGACCAGGGGACACACAATGAAGTAACTAGATGATACATCTAAAACTAAAAAGAGAAAATATTTTTTTACTCAACACATAATTAAGCTCTGGAATTTGCCAGAGGATGTGGTGAAAGCTGTTAGTGTAGCTGCATTAAAAACAATGTTTGGACAAGTTCCTGGAGGAAAAATCCATTAACGATTAGGGTAAAGTTGCAGATATCCACTGCTTATCCCTGGGATAAGCAGCTTGGAATTGTATCTATCCCTTGGGATCTTGCCAGATATTTGTGACCTGGCTTGGCCACTGTTTGGAAGCAGAATACAGGGCTTGATGGCCTTTGGTCTGTCCCAGTATAGCAAGTCTAATGTTCTTATGCATTTAAAGTTAAGCTCAAAGCCCTGGACAGCTGTGGAACAGGCTATTGTAGGTAATGTCTCAATATATTCTGTTTTGATTACTGAGGAAGCTCAAAGTACCTCCAGCACTTATTTCCCCATATACCAAGATTATGTTGATGATTTGGGATGATGGAAAAAATCCATGGTAGGACATAGACGTTTCTTTGTTTTATTAAAAATGTCCTTCCTGGACTGACTTCTATGGAATGATAAAGGTAGGAATCTTTTGGGTTTGAGGTGCTTAGGGCACGTGTGGAAATTTAATGCCCTTACGTTTTGATGATCTCAGGAGAAAATACTGTCTTACTAATAGACACACATCCCTATAAGCAGGCGTCGTATTACTTGAAAGTTAAACAGGTTTTCTTTGATCTGTCTACAGGCAAATCTTTAATAGAGGTATTTTGTAATAGGAATGGGAAGATTAAGGGGATAATGTATACGTTTTTATGTAAGAATTTAATAGGTGAACCATCTGCTAAACCAAAACACTTGATTTCCTGTGAAACTGATGTGGGGCCAGCTTTCTAGGAGATGATCTGGGCTCTTTGCTTTATATTGTTGGGTAGGAGTTCCATCTCATCATTATTAATAGAAAATGGATATAAAGTTTTCTGTCGCTAGTACTTACACCCACCCAGAGAGGCTCCACAAAATACATAGCAATATTAAACCTGACGGTTGGAAGCTCTGTGGTAGTAAAGGGTCCATGTATCAGATTACGGTGGGGCTGTCCTTAGGTGGAAATTTTGGGGGTGAAATACTTAGCTTAATTCAAGAAATAACTAATTTTGAGATGCCCAAAGCCCCCAGGTGTCTCTTGTTGAGTATTCCTGTACCTGACGTATCTAGATTACTTCCAATTGCTATTGCCGCTAGGTTAACCTTGGCTGCTTTTTGGAAGCAAATAACCTACCTATCTGTAGAGGTAGTTTGCAGGAGACTACTTGACATTTGTATTTTTTTGGGTTGTTTTTTTTTTTTGTTGTTGTTGGTTTGGGGAGAGGGCAACTTACAGCTGTGCGACAAAATTAATTAGAGAAATCCAATAAGGTATGGCGATTTTATTGAGATTGGCTGAAGGGATGCCTTTATTTTTAGAGTTTGATTACTTATGTTTGCACTGAACTGTACAGTGCTAATGTGTATATTGGTTCTTGTACTTCATGGAGGAGTGTGGAGAAGGGGGGTCTACATGTGAAAATTATATCAAACACATTTCTTGTTTTTATATTGTAACTATACTCTGTTTATTTATGGTCAACACACTTTCAATTATAAAAAAAAAAAATCATAAAAGTTAAAGTTCAGCATAATCATGCTTCTATTTCATAATCCCAGCTCATGCTCAGCCATCAGTTTCATTAAGGAAAAACGTCTAGTGGATCTTCTGTTGTGAAGTGTCTGTGAAGGTAAAACTGGGTTTTGAGACATTGATTCCATTCCCGTTGCTCTGATAACCATTAAATCCTTCACATGCAGCACCCATTTAATGTGTGTGGTTAAAGGGCAGGTATGAATGTGCCTGCTGAACATAATTGAGAGAACTTTGTGATTATTAAAAAATATAAATGTTTTATTCCTAGATGGAGAATTTGTATAAAAATGCTCATGCTGCTATAAGAGAGAACCCTGCACATGAAAAGAAACCCAAGAAAGAAGTAAAAACAAAGAGGTATTGTGATTTTTTTTTTTTTAATTAAAATATTTTTTTTGCATTACAATAAAAGCACAGAGACACACCTTTCACGTGCCCCAGAGTTAATCTGAGGTGTATTGTGAATGCAAGAAGAGTCTGGACCTGAGTGGAAGTGCAGGAGCACATTCCTGCTCTGACTGTTGCAAGAGACATTTCCAGACAGGAAAGGCCTGCTACAGCATCTCCAAGTAAAATGTTTTGCCAGAGATGCTCAGGAGATGGTACATATGAGGTATTGGTGCATTATGACCAGGGCTTCTGGTCTCTGGTAATGCTGTTGTAAATTTGACCCATGTTGTAAAATTGCAAGGCCCCCTGGGGATGGGTCTGGAGTCTGTCAGTTGGCAGGACATGGGCATGCATGTGTTGATGTGTATCTCCTCCTCATGTTCAGCTGGCAATGAGAGGAGGATGAGAGCAGCAATGCTTTGGGCTACGTGATCTTCTGCTGCCTTGGGCTGAAAGTGTTGTTTGAACTGTGTAGCATAACAGTGTCCCACATGATTCAAACACAGTTTGGTACTGGGTGACAGGAGAGGCAGATGCAGTCCAAGGTACTGTCGCTGGTCAAACAATATATGGGGAAGAGGGCATGATAGCAGGAGGGGAGAGAGAGGAAAATCAGCAGGTGAGAGGATATGGGGTGGATGTGAGAAGAGCAGGAATTGGCACTGGGTGAGCAAGGGGCATGCTAGGAGGTGTCTTACTCCCTCCCCATACAGATCATTATGATCCCTTTCTTCCATCCAAAACAACTTAAAAAAAAAACCCCTTACAAATTACCCAGACATGTGCAGGTTGGAAAGGTCTTTAATTTTATAAAGTAAAATATGAAATTTGCATTATTTAATATGCAAATCCATTGAGAATTGCAGCTTTTTTTTTTTTTTTAATTCTTGCACAGAATCTAGCTCTAAGCTGCCATAGGAAACTGGGGCTATTAGGAGTCATATGTGGGATGGTTAATGTATTTACTTGGAGGAAAACCCCCTTTCAGGCAGTGAATATTGAATAATTCACTCGAGTGTAGAAGAGCAGAGCTTATTTATTTAAAAATTTTTATACTGCATAATCATGGGTGATGGTCTAGGCGGTTTACATATAAAAACATATAAATCATAACAGATAAAATGATAAAACAGACTAAGTGTAACAATAATAAAATGAAATTAAATAATGAGGTAGAACAAAAACTATAATCAAACTAAAAACAAACTTAAAATATACATTTGGAACGTTTAGACGAACATCATGACATGGAATGGATAATAAAATAGAAGTTGGGGAGCAGTTATTGAGGGTTATCAAGATTGAAGGCATTGGCGCATAGATAGGTTTTTAGTTTGTTTTTTTCTGAATTCTTTAGGGTTAGTTATGAGTTTTAGTGTTATTGGTATAGAATTCCAAAGCAGGGGGTCTGCCACGGAGAAGGCATGTTTTCTAGTGATATCTAGTCTTGCAATTTTGACTGTCGGGACTTCAAAAAGGAGTTTATCGGTAGATCTTAGATGACGCCGGGGCTGCTGAATAAGTAATGAGGTGCACAACCAAATAGACAAAGGGTTATGAATTAAGTTGAAAGTTAGTTAGGATTTTGTATGGAATACGTTGTTTGATGGGTAACCAATGAAGATTGAGAAGAATAGGGGAGATGTGTTCATTTTTCTTAGTGTTTATTAAGAGGCAAGCTGCTTAATTTTGTATGAGTTGGAGTGGGTGGATAGTTGTTTTGGGGAGGCCAACATATAAAGAGTTGCAATAATCCAATCCCGAGAGAATACGGGCTTGAAGTACAGTTCTAAAGTCCATTGGAAATAGAAGGGGTTTTAGACTTTTTAAGAGATTCAGTTTATAAAACAAGGTTTTTACTAATTTGGATATATTTTCTCCTATAGATAACTTAGTCAACAATGACGCCTAGGTTTCGTGCATGAGTGACATTGGGAATTTTGGTGATTGTCAAAGGAAAGATGCGAGGGTGGGCCACAAGGGGTGTTGGGGATGGTTGACAGATGTATCAGTTCAGGTTTGTTTGTTTTTTAGTCTATTATGAGACAACCAAGTTTTTATAGTTTAAGTAAAGAGTGATTAATGAGAAGGTATGGTTCCAGGAGGAAGTGTAAGGGATGAGAAGTTGGATGTCATCTTGAAATCTATGCCTAAACCGGTCAGTATGTGGCTAAGTGGGAGAAGATAGATATTTTAAATAGCATAGCAGATAAACAGGATCCTTGGGGGACTCCGGATGTAGTGCTATACCATTCAGAATGGTGAGAGTCTAGATTAATTTGTGGGGGATGGTCAGATATGAAAGAGTCAAACCATCTCCTAACGCATGTCAAATTACAGCCAGACTAAGGTGTTGATAGAATATATATGATGCATAGGCATGTGAGTAGCCTGACTGTGTGGCAAGAAATGCGATTTCATGAATAAGTGTGCCTACCGAGTGCGGAGAATAGAATAAAAATAATCCTAAAATCCTCATATTGAGGGAATGTCGATCAGTCTTCAAGCTACTAAGTAAAGAATAGCGCTTGGGAGCAATGGAAAAATGTGTGATTTTTTATTTTTTTTTTCTTTTTTTTGGGGGGGGGTTGGAAGTGAAAGCTTGCATATTTAGACTTTAGTTCATGATTTTGGTAATTCGAACCCTCCCAAATGTGTATTCACTAGAACGTAACTTGTGTGTCATGATTTTCAGTTACATATTCAATAACATTTATAAGCCAATGATTTTTCTGGGCAGTATAGTAAACTTGAAATTGCAAGGAAGACTGCATTATATCTGTCACGTGAAAGCAGATTGTCCTGGCTACATCTGTAATGTTAATTTTAATCACTTGCTTGGAAAAACTAAAGAAAAAAAGTGTAATCATAGCAGATTAGCAAAATGAGGTGGGGGGGTTTTCCCCCATGTGAACCTCCCTATTCTTGCAATAGTGAGAGGGGGACATGTTTCATGTGGCCCAGTATTCAGGTGTGATTAATAGCCCTGTCAGTATGTATCTGGCTTAGACTGGGTTGGGATACGGTGCTTCTTATCTCGCACAGCGATTTGTATATTATGCTGTATATAAGTGCTTACATCCTCTGCATCTCATTTTGTCTTCCATCCTTTCCCTTAAGGCCTGCTCTTATCTTAATAGTTCACATGAATGGGTTGCAATGATTTGCTTTCTTGTGTAGTAGAGAGGAGTTTGATCGTGCCATGAATCAGGGTCCTGCCAGCAAGCTCAGAAGATGTGCCTTTTTTGTTTATATCTTGAATACTCGTATTCCTTTTGTTCAAATCTAGGTGGAACCGCCCCAAACTGTCATTGGCCCAGAGAAAGGACCGTGTTGCCCAGAAGAAGGCAAGCTTCCTGAGAGCACAGGAAAGTGCTGCGGAAAACTAAGACTGCTTCTGTTCTTTTCTACCAAGATTTTGGAAAAAAAAAAAAATCATCAAATAAATATATTAAACCATAGACTGTGTGGGGTTTTTTTGGTTTTTTGTTTTGTTTTTTTTGAACCATAGGAAAATCAAACTTTCAGTAGTAGCCAACAATTTAAATGGAACTAAAAAAAAAGAGAATACTGCAGAAATTGCTGTCTTTGTTTATCCTTTGCTGCAAAGCTTTAAGACTTCCAAGAGGATGCCAGCAGCTATAGCCACTATTTTCTCTCCTATCTTACATATAAGCTGTATATGAAGAATAAACGCAAATGATCCAGTCCTCAAACTTGTTTCCCATGCTAGTGGGTGGATGGCTACTGAGTGTCGCCCAAAGAGCAGCCCTTCTAACACGGATGTTGGGGCTGACCGTCTTGTACAGGACCTTTTGGCCTTTGTGCTGTACAATAGTACCATTATGGCCTCCTTTGGACTAGAGTGCCGTGAGTCTTGGTTTGCAACTACTTGGAATTTTCCCCCTTGTTTTATATCCTCTCTACTCTGCTCAGTCATTGTAGCCACAAACTTTGGACAGAGGCCACATGGTAGTGCTGTGTCTGCAACATGGCAATTGTGGGGCCCCAAGTCCATCCAGTAGGTGTTTCCATTGCATGATGACTGTGATTGTCTCCTCTTCCCCCAAAGAGCTGTGAGTTCTGCCTCTGCAGCATCCCTAGCTCCAGCTGACCCAGGGAATGAAAGATGAGCTGTGAGTTGAACCAATGCTGCTACTGAAGCACCGAACTGCTGTCAAGCGCATTTTGAGTGCCTGTTTTTCTTAACCAAAATGTTAATGTATATGTTAAGTGCATTAACACATTTTTTATTACCCGTCTATTTATTCTCCAATTCAGATTCATTTATTGGATCTCAATCATACATGATTGTATGCTCCAGAATGATGGTATATAAATAAATAAATAAATTTATGAAATATGAAATGGTTTTCCTTTTTGAAGTGTTTTGGGTCATCCTGTTTGAGATGTGAAGAATGAGTGCTTAATTTTCACTCCTGACACTCACTTCTTGAAGTCATTTAAGATTTAACTTATTTTCAGAATAACCTCCTATAGTAGCATATTTCATCCTCATGGTTATGGTCGTGCTCTTTCATAGCTCAGGAAGGAAAGCCGTTCTGAGCATGCATGAAACTTCCTGCATTGCTGCCAACATGCATCCTCCCTCAGTCTTTTTTTTTAGTTTGCTTCACAAAATATTGTTTGCTGTCTTGCATGAGACCTCATTGCACAAAGATCATAATTTTTTTTTTAATTGAGTTTAGTCGAATATATCATTTAAAACAAAAAAAATGTTGAGAAAAGAAGGTAAGGAATCTTCAGCTGCTAGGAAATTATCTTCAGAAAAAAGAGGCAAAAATCCTATCACGTTACATTAAATGGCAAAAAGATCTTCACAGTTTGTGCTTTAAATGCCTTGGATTGGATCAAGACATGGCAAACTATGGCCCCTGTGCCAGAATTGCAGTGTGATTTTTGCAAAAAGGAAAAATTAAAGATGAATACCTTGGGTACAGTTATCCCTCTCCTACAAAAAAGACTGGCTCACAGTTAGACCTATAAAGATGCTTATATTCCAGTCAGCAAAAAAACACAAAGTACCTAAGATTTACATTGGAAGACCAACATTACCAGTACAAAATATTACTATTTGGACTGGCAACAGTACCCAGCGTCTTCATGAAGTGTCTGGCAGTTGTAGCAGCCTTTCTGAGAAAAAAAGAATCCACTAGCCTTTCTATACTGAGATGACTGGTTAATATCAAGCACATCTTACAGAGACTCACTGACAGCTGCAAAGTTATCAGTCCAGACAATGCACTATATGGGGGTTCATAATAAATTTCAACAAATCCAATTTGAGCTTAGAGGGGCTTATCTATAATGTATATGACAAAAGGAAAAGCAGTTCAAAGAGCATTAAACGTGAAAGTGATGGCTCAGTTGCTATTCACTAGTATGTACCATTTCTCTAATATAGCTAAAGATGAGACAAGCCCAGTAGCATTTGAAAAACAATTGAAATAAGCACATTCAACCTCTGAGCTATAGAGCAGGGATCTACTTATTATGCTAAGATAGTGGACAAAAAGAGAATCTTTGTGGCCAACATACAGATCGATACTGTAACGTGCGGTTGAAGATTTCCCGTCTGTAACATGCTGTGAGCGCACAATTCAGACGCGTAAGGCGATCCAGCGATACAGTCTCCAGTTTCACGCGTCCTTAGCGCTTCTTAAAACAGACGCATAACCCTTTCCGCACCCAGCATGTATATGATATGTAAATGAACAAATTAGCTGTATAATGAAGGAATTAGCTATTCCCCTTCGATACTGTGACGCGCGCTCAGATTATCTCCTTTGTAACCCGCTATTTTGCCGCGTCCTTAACCTGTTAGTTTACCGCTACCCTCTACTTGGTTTTAGTGTGGTGTTAGTAAATTAAAACGGGAATAAAGTGTAAAAAATGGGGGTAAAACCAAAGGGAGTAAAGTGTAAAAAACCATGGACGACCTCCATATTAACATTGCAGCGTAAGTTGTTTATATATATGTATAAATACCTGTCACTTTCCTGTCACTTTTCGAATCCCCCAGGCGGGCGGTCATCGAGGCGGCGGCGGTGGGAGCCGGCGGGCAGGTGGGCGCGCGTTGGATCCAGGCAGCGGCGGGGGCGGGTGGGCGCCCGTTCATCCAGGCGGCGGCGGCGGGAGCGGGTGGGCGCGTGTTGGATCCAGGCGGCGGTGGGAGCCGGTGGGCGGATGGGCACGTGTTCGATCCAGGCCGCGGCCGGGTGGGCGTGCATTCATCCAGGCAGAGGGAGCCGGCGGCGAAAGTGGCCTCCGGAGGCCTATACAGTAAATGGGTTGCGCGGGCCTAACGCTTGCCTAACGCTTCGCAGCCGCGGCATGCATTTGCATGCAATTTGAAGAGTATCGAGCGGTAGGTGAAGAGAACTGTGCGTGCGGGGAACGAGGGTGCGCCCGGCACTGCCGCACTGTTTCTGCTGCGGCCTTAGAGTATCGATCTGATAGTCATTTTCTGGAAATTCAGAAAATTGTTACAGATGCATTGCATGAAGGATGGGGTGTGAATGTTGACACTGTGTATGTAGGGAGTCTGAACATCACAGGAAATCTAACTACAAATTAAATCTGCTAGAACTAAGAGCTGGCTTCAGGACCTGCATGTATTTGAACCTTGGTTACAGAACAAAATGCTACAAATTCAGATAATCAAGTAGCTATGTTTATATATAAACAAGGAGGATCAAGATCCTTCTGGCTTTGCAAAGAATTCCTGGCCATATGGAACTGGGCAACAAAAAAAGGATGCAGATGTCAGCACTATGTTTACAAGGCAAGAGAAATATACTCACAGACAATCTGAGCCGACATCTTCAACCACCCAAATGGTCTCTACACCAACACGATTCAGTCTTTTTGCAATGTGGGGGACACCAGTAATAGTCTTCCTTGCATCACCATTCAATCACAAACCACCTTATTGCTCCAAATTTCCATCCCAAAATGTGATAGCAATGGGTGCATTTGACATTCCATAGAACACAGGTCTGACGTATCTATCTGCCCATTCCACTAAATCTAAAAATGATTCTCACCTAAGAAAAGGAGCAATGATTCTAACAATGCCATACGGGCCACGATAGTTGGTTTCCATGGCTCAATAGACTAGCAGTAACTTGGCTAATCAGGTTACTAATAATTTAAAAGATCTGTCCTTAATCCCAATCTTCAATCTCTAGCATTAACATTATGCATATTGAAGGTAAAATGACCAACAAACTACAAGTCCCACCAGAAGTAAAGACAGTTCTACTGGCAGCAAGGAAACCAGCCACCAGAAAATCTTATTAAATGGAGGAGAGAGGATATGTTCTTCTGTTCCATTTCATGTCTACTTTGATACTTTCTATAACTAATAGATTGTCTTAAAATCCAATTCAATACGAACTATTTAAGCGCCATCGCTGCTTACCACCAGCAAAATAAAGGTCAGCCTGTCTCCCTAGTCCTGTTAGTGGCTAAGTTTATCAAATGACTCTCATAATTTAAGGCCTCCAATAAAGTCACTGCCACCACAGTGGGACTTAAATATAGTAATTGGCAGTTAACGAGGGCACCATTTGAATCCATGGGCACAACACACGCACTTTGTAATGTGGAAATCACTATTTCTAATCTCAGTAACTTTCGCTCAAAGAGTAAGCAAACTGAAGCACTAATTACCTATTTGCCATACACCCAAATATTCCAGAATAAAGTGATGCTTAGGACTCATCCAAAATTTTTACTGAAAATTAACTCTTTCATCTAAACTAAACATTGCCACTTTTTTTTAAAACCTCATCCAACACTAATAGAACAAGATCTATATATGCTGGATTGTAGGAAGGATCTATTCTATTGTTCTATCAGGACAGTACAAAATGATACAGGAAATCATCACAGCTTTTTATATTATATGATTATATAAAAATAGGAATCCCAGTCAATATACATTTAGACAGCTGGACAAGGTTTGTTTATCTCATTATTACAAAGTCAAAGACCTCAAGCTATCCCATCAAGTCAAAGCAGTAGCAACTTTGATGGCACATTTAAGCTTTCATTAGACATCGGTAAAGCAGCTACGTGGTCAACAATACAGATCTTTACCAAACATTACTGGTTAGAAGAGTAGTTATGTATGGACAGTAGATTTGGTCAAGGAGTACCAAGGAATATTTTTAGCTAAATCATCAACTTACCACATGCTAAGTAACAGGTTGGGAGCCTCCCATTTGTATTGTTGATGCTTGTCCCCGGAGAAAACAAAGTTGCATACCTATACCTTCTCTGTGGACAGCAGAACAAACAGTAAGATGAAATTAGCTAAGTATTAGACTGAGGGAAGGGACGTGGTGGCAACAGCACGGGAAGACCCATGAATGCTCAAAGGCTCTCCTTAACTTTGAACTATGTGAGAGTGCTATCCAACCTCGGTACCATCACTCTTTTGTGTGGCTGTTCTGCTATCCATGAAGAACACTTGTGACAGGTAAGCAACTTTGCTTTCTCTGTGTATATTTGATTAGCTATTTGTTTTGTTTTTACTTAGTCATGATAAATGTGCTTCCCATAGGTCTTATATTCATGGTACTGTGAATTTGTATTGTTCTCAATTATATAAACGTATATAACTGGCTTTACTGCCATGGTCCAAATGTAGTGTTTCTAGTATACTGATTGTTGACTTTAGATGGTTTCTTTTCTAGGTGGTGGAACCAATACTCTGCATCTTTTACACAGGCTCTTAGTGATGGGCTGAAGTAGAATTACATTTGCTGGAGGTGCACAGCTGTGCTGAAGTACAGGAGGAGCGGAGTAGCACGAAAGCCCGAGGAAGACAAAGTCCAGTTTCTAGGCTAGGTTTGTCCCCAGGCTGAGGCTGTTGTGAAGGCGGGTCACTGGGGCGGTGTCTTAGCCATTGCTCAGTGGCAGCCTCTGTTGGCCAGACTTAGGGTGCATCTATATCATGTGGCTGTGGATCCAGCCAAAGACTTGCACTTCACTAGCTGGCTTCTAAAAATGAGGGGGGGAAAAGCCCAGGAAATAAAGGCTTTAGCTGCCCTACACATGAGCAGGCTCATTCTAATTCTAATTGATCTGGAAGCTTAACAGGTCAAGAGGAAACTTCTGGCCCCAATAAAGAATATTTGTTTTAAAAAGTCCTTTTACTGCTTTAGTACAAGTGGGCAGCAGTCTCTTCTAGAATGCTGCAGAAACTAAGTTTTCTTTAAAAAAATAAATAAATAAAATGCATATGATTAGTGGTGATGGAAGATAACTTGCCTAATTACACTTTCTATGACTGCAGAGAAAGGACCAGCTAGTCCATGTAGTCTGCCCAGCAAGTTGTTTAAGGTAGTAACTACCCCTCCATGCAGAAATGTTATACCTAATGTTAACACAGATTACCCTGTTTCTTCATTTACATCCTTTAGCCACTAGGCATCCTCTATGTTTATTTCATACTCTTTTTTTTAATTCTATTACCATCTCTTCCACAAGGGCATTCTATTCAAGAAATATGAGTCTACCCCCTTGGGGTTTCACATCATGCCAACGGGTTCTAGAAATTCCTTTTCATTGAAAAAGCGTCTTTTGCATCAGTTATAGCTTTTACAATATTTAAAAGTCTGTATTATATCTCCCCTATCCTCCAAAATATAGATATTTTAGGTCCTCCAGAGACATAAGTCTCTGTGCATATCACACCACTTTTGATTGCCTCTCTCTGGCCTGCTTTCATCCTGTCTCCCATCTTAGCTTGACTATCTAAAAAGCAATTTAAGAAGTCAAGAGTACACATGATTATGAATAAGCTTGCTAGACTTCTTAAAATGCTGCAGTGAAATTAAATCTAATCACTAGGTGGTACTGCTGCCTCAGTTTCTCATATCCTTTATGGCTGATCCTTAATGTAATTTGAGTTGTGCCTGCTCACATTGGTGAACCATGGCAATAAATACAAAATAAAGCTTTTACATTTTGGGATAAAAGTTAGACCCCTGTTCTTGGATTTATCAAAGCTCTTCACCTTGTTTATAAATATGTGCAGGAGGGAACATAATCCTATCCACCGTACTAGCTTTATGATTGATACTGCAGTGTTATACATCTCAAAAATGGATGCTGGCTAAATTGACATGTTAAGAAACAGAACATTTCTTAATGCCACAGGCAAGAATGAATGGGATTTACTCCCAGTTTAGTAGCAAGGTGGCTAATGTTGGAAAGGGTTATCAGATCTTGCTGCTGAAATTCCCCCTGCAGCCACAACCTAATTTAAGCTAAGGAAAAAAATGGTCCTTGTGAGTGATATTTAACTATAGTGAATTAGTCCTTTTTACAGCTGTTGAACATATTCTAAAAATAATAAATGGTATTATAGTTTTATCATTCTTAAATGATTTTATGATAAAGTCAATGCAGATTTTCTTCTGCTTTCCCCTTAGAGTTGACAAAAACCTCATATTTGACTAATATTATGACAATCCATTTGCAGCTTCTCTCTCAACTGCAGTTGTGATAAAAAAAAAAAAAAATCTTTTCAAGGGCCTAAATGTGAAATAAGTGACCCAGTAAGTTAATACCTGAGGCAATCTTTCCTGGACATAAAAAAAAAAAATAAAAAAATCTAATACTGAGCCTACAGTAATCAATTTCATACCACTCTCCTCTCTATCATTTTTGGCTAAGCTACTTCACGCTGCTGTATTCTCCCCACCAAACTCTTTCTTGCAGGATAATTCTCTTATAGATCAGTTTCAGTTTGGAGTCAGACACTGTTTTAAGGAGACGCTGTGAAGGGTGCAGTGTTGACACTCTGCTGAGAGGTTTTGAGAAAAGGCACCATTTACATTGTAGTGGTACTCACTCTAGCTGTAGTGTTTGATACCCACAACATAGTGCTCACATGACTGTGGGTATAGTAGGGAGTGTATGAATCTGGTTTTCATCTCGTGTCTCAGGGTAGCAGCAAATCCCACTAGGAAATTCAGTATCTGACTGCATGAATGAGCACCAGAATACTGCAAGCAATTTTTTTTTTACATATACCTCACATCCTTCTGCAAACTGCTGGCATACTTTGGTGTAAATTACAGAATTTGCACAGATGATATTTAGGTTTTTGAACCCTTCACATCTTCCTGCTAACACCATTGGACTCATCACTCCCTGTTTACATGCCATTAAGAGAGGTTTTTTCCACAACAAATTGTTGTTAAACATTGAAAAAAAAACCAAAAACCTTTTATTCTTACTGCACTTAAAGATCATCTGTTTTAGTCATTGTTTTTGGTAGTCGCTCTATTTCTATCACATGCCATAAATGGTGGTGTTAGCAGACACACCAGTTTATCCATGAAACTACACATTTATCTTTCTTTAAACTCCTTCAGCCATTATTAAATTCACAGGCCTTTTGAAAAGTTTTACAGATAGAGTAAGTGAGACCAGGTTGAACCACTGTCTTATATCTTGGTCTACCAACAAATGCCATTAGAGCTGCGCAAATTGTTCAAAATGCTGCTGCTTACCTATTACCAGGTGCAGGATGGTGAGATCATGTAACTCCTATTTTATGATCCCTGTACTTTATGCCAGTCCAGTGGAAATCCAATACAAAATTCAGTTTAATTCATAGACTCCTTCCAGACTGTTCTATACCATTCTTTAATGCAGTATTGTATAGTGTATGTACCAGCCAGCCTGACTGCTGCAAGGAGCTAATACACAATGCAATATACCCACTTTGCTGTGGAAGAAATCTATATTTAATTGGGATAGCAACAAAAGTTGGGATACTAATGCCTTTCCATATCTTAAATGCTCCATCATGGGGGAAAAATGGAAACTATTCAAGAATGTAGTATTTCCTTTATGGAGAAAACACTAGCTTTATTCACATGCGTTTTAGTTATGAATGGGTACCTTATTTGTTTAAAAAAAAAAATCACTCATAAAGTTGCCACTTTCATCTTTATGAATTGATCGCACTATTTACCAATGATTATATATAAGGCTGAGCAATAAGTGGTTACACATGACGATGATGCCTAGTATGATGGTCAACTAATTCATTGGCTTCTGCTTATATAAAGTCTTATTTTGTGGAGAGGAGGAATTTTGTGATTATAGACATCTAATAATGAATTTTCAGTAAAACAGCCATTTTTTAAAGTTAGTTTCCATGTTAAACAGGAAGTCAGGCTGATAGCGTTTTCTTTAATGGTTTCCATTTTTTCTCTATCTTGGAGCATTTAATATATGGAAAGGCATTAGTATCCCAACCTCTGTTGCTAGCCCACTTAAATATCTTCAACAGCAAAGTGGGTAGCTTGCATTGGGTTGAAAATCTAATAATGTTGAGTGCTCAGTACAGTTACAGCTCCTTTATTTTGAAAGCATTTGCCTTTTCAGCCACTTTTTTTTTTTTTGCACAAATTAAAATCCAAATCTATTTTTCTAGCTTAAAAGTTAAGAATATGAGCTGAGAGGCCTGTGTTCATGCTGCCTATGCTAAAGCATATCATGTTGTTCCCCTCACAATACCTGCTCCAGCTTTTCTCAGCAGTAGCTCATAGTAGATGAAGACATCTAAGGGTCCTCTTATGTTATTTACCTAGATATGAGATGTATTTGACCTTGTGGAACTCCTTTTCACTAGACCTATGGTTATGCAATTGCTTGAAGACATTCAGAGGGTTGTTAAAGACCTTTTTATATAGGCAGACATTTGAAATTTCACACTCTTTAGCTTATAAATGGCCTTGAAGGACAATTCAGGCATGAGAAATAGACAGGAAGGAATCCCACAACTACTGTGTTGTGTCCGGTGCTCGATGGCTTTGCCCCGTTTGCCTCACCTTATTCACAGCTCCTTCCGCTTACCTAGGAAAGATGGCTACCGCCACATCTACAAGCTGACCTCTCCAGCGTCCCCAGAACAGCTATGGGGCTGCCTCCCACCATGCTCCTCCCAGTTACCTACTAGGATACATGCACCACTGTCTTTCTGCAACCCTTGCCGTGAACCTCAGGGGCATTCCCCCTTACTGATATCACGCCATCTGGGTATATAACATCTTCTGTTTTGCTAGCTTGTTGAGTTAGCAAGGACTTGACTCCGGCTACGTTCTGTTCCTGTCTATGCTACTCTGCTGCTTCCGTGCTGCCGCTGGAAGCTTTTTGCCCTTCAGGGTAACTGCTAACCTGGGTACCCGCTCCTCAGGGGCCCTCTGTTTTATTTCAGGTGCTGTACAGGGAACAGGTACTCGCTCCTAGAGGGCCTGCTCTCCCTGCCTGCACTTTCTTCTACAACCTGATGGAATCACCTATCTACAGCAAACACGTAGTGAGTACTCTAACTCTTATCTCATCCACAGTACTTCCTTGCTGGGAAACCTGCTTCAGAACCTCCCAAAACCAACAGGGTGAGGCCGGCTTCCTGAGACTGCAACTACCATACTGCCTCACTACTGCCACCTCTGGTGTCAATCTTCAAGCTGTTTAATAAAGACTGACTGTGTTTGTGTGGCTTAAGTCTAGTCCTGTACTGTGGCTCCTCATAGGCATGGTCATCTGCCACTGTAGCCAAGGATCCACCCCAACACCGCTCATTCCTAACCTATTACATATTTAGTAGAAGGCTAATTAAGTGTCAGGCACTCACTTTTAACAGTTGCTTTTATTGTCTATTTGTATTGTACATTGCTAAGGTCACCTTATGGTAAGTGATTAATAAATGTAAAAATACTTAGCTTATTTAAAAATCTAGGTCATGTGATTATTCATCTAGTGCAAAATGTTTCTGATGGTGACTATTTTATACTTTCTCTAGCTTTAATGATTATTTCTACGATCACCTTCACTCAGAGGCCTCATTAGCAATGGGTAGACGTGGCTCATAGTCCCAATCACAATCAACCATTCTGTTTCCAGCTCTGCTCCTGCCCGTGGCCTACACCGAACAGGGGCTGTAAAAGAGCAGATCACTTATTTTCTACTGATGAGTGTGCTCCAGCTTCACTTCCTCCCCCCCTTCTATCTCTACAGGAGGCACGGTTGACCCTGGAGTAAGACAGTATGGGAGGAGAAAGGGAACAAAACAAGTGTTTTATGAGCTGCTTAGATTAGCTCTGCTCCCAGCCCTCCACTCTGGTCCTTGTTTGAACTGGAAAGGAGGGCTAAACAAAAGGAGTATGTGAGAGGAGATGAGTGAATCAATATGGTAGAGAGGGGGAGAGAGAGGATGGGGGATGAGACCTAGATAGCAGGAGCAACCCAGTGCAGGAAAGATGAAAGGTGAGAAGAGCAATAGAGGGCAGAATTTGTAGGAGTACTAGAAGGTGAGATGGTGAAGGACAGAAGAGGAGGGAAATCTAGGTATAAGAACAGAGGATGGTGATGTAGAGAGTTAGGGACAGGGAAGAGAGAAGGATAAGGTTGGAGAGAAAATGAAGACAGGAAAGAAAAAAGCAAAATGGAAAGAAGAGCCTTGAAAAAGGGTTAGAAGACAGACGAGATAAAGAGCAAGGCAAAAAACGCCACCTAGATCAAAAGGTACAAAAAAATTCACTTTAGTGATTGGAATATGCAACAGCAATTGAATAGGTGTGTGACTGCTGGAGAAAACTGAATTCTCTGCATGCTATATCATCTTATTAGATCAATATAGTATATCCAAAAATATACAGAATATGTGAATCTAAGGTGACAGCGGAAGATGGGAAATCTATGGTTTCAAGAGATCAGAGTTTTTAGATAATTTATATACTTACCTAATACATTTCAGAATCTATCTAGAATCCCATGAGTTAGAGAGGGGAGAGATCATGTGTGCCTGTGTCTCAAGTCTTTTAAATATGTAGCACACCTCTGCTTTCAATGATTCAATAACATTTTGAAGGTTAAGCAAAGATCATTACAATCCCACAAAAGCTTACATTCCCCAGTACCTTTAATCTCTGGTATTTTCCTTAGTGAAATAGCCAAGGAATCTAGAAGTTGTGACAGAAGACACCCTTGCTTCTTATAACATGAGTTAACAGTGGTAATAATTGCCTAGTGTCATATCTGAACATTTTGAATTGAATCCCTAAATGTCTTCTGCATCCTAAAATGAGAATGCTCAGAGGTGGAAAATTCCCAGGCACTTAAAAATAGATACCTGGCCTGCAGAGAGCTGCTATGGCTAGGCTAGGTCTAAACAAAGGTACAGCTGCTCCCAACCCTCTTAGAAGAGGGGCTGGAAAGAAGAGACACCCCCCCCCCCCCAAAAAAAAAATAAAATAAAAATTTCCTGGCTCCTAAAAGGTTTGGCTGTAGCTCAAGTTTTTAAAAATATTTTCATACCCTGCTGCCAACCAACAGTATTCTGACTCCATCTAATTGAATGCTTTTTTAGTGAAGTACCACATACTCTAACAAGAATGTTTTCCAGCTTTGATACATTTTAAGCAGGTAAACACCTTTTTACAGTTTTCATTATCTTTTACAATTTGAGCATAGGTTTTAAAGAAACCTTTATCTTTTGTATTATAGAAATATTACAAGCAAAACAGAAGCTGGTTCACTCTTCCAAAATTGACTATTTGCTAGATATTACATTTAAAAATACAATTTTTTTTATGGGAGGAGGTTTTTTTTTAGACAGTGAATTAGTTGAGTTTATTCTATCTTTGGCACTTTAAGCTCAGTTCTAGAGGTTTATTCTCTTGTGTTTTTAAATTATATGATTATTGAAGTTTCTATAATGAGCTCCTTGGGGTTTGCAATTCCTGAGTTTTAGTGGGCAGCTATATGTTTTTATTTCACTGGTAGAGTCGCATTTCCTTATATATTCAACCATCTTAGTACCCAGTCTCAAAAGTTTCAAATGCACATGGGCTGGCCAAAAAGCCAACACAAAACCGGGTTAAAGCAAATAAAATGGTGGCAAATCTAATGCAATGAACTTCAATAAAACCGTAAGTTTTTAATGTGTCTAGAATTGACAAATGATCTCAAATGAGGTGGGAAAAGAAACAGTTATTGAAAATATTTCCTACCTTCAACACAACAGGAAGCCAATTTAAATACTATCCATGAGACTGTGACGTACCCAACTCAGGTAATATTTCAACACACAGAAGCCTTGTGCTGCAGCAATAGACAAATTACTTGCATGCATCACATGAGCAGTGCCTGAGTTTATAAAGGGTTTTTCCTCCTTAACACAAACAAACAGTTTCAGCAGGTTGAAAGCTAAGTAGGTCAAGATTTTCACCATTTTTATAGCACTTTACACACATCGATGGGGTGTTTGTAGACATGTTTCACACCAACAGCAAGGAAACTACAGTAATCCTTGTGTCTATACCCAAGACAAGACAGAGGTGCTGGAGTCCAAGCATTAGCACTGCCCCCATGTGGCGTTGAAGCAGGTATCCACCAAAAGGCCAGGGCTGAGATGAAGCAGTACACCTAATTTGTGCTACGTTTAGAGCACACACTTTTCCAACTTGCATTTCTCTGAACACGGAACTTCTCTCTTTAGTCAGGCACAGTAATGTTTCTATTGAGAAATTATTTGGCGCTTTTTTTTTTTTTTGGTTAATCTATTGGATTTCAATGAGTCCAGACCACTTACTCATGGGTTTGTTTTCTTTCATTCTTTAGCACATGTTTGCCAGCTCACTCTTCACTATTGATTTGATACCCGAATTTAAGTAAAAATGCCTTCTGAAAAACTCTGCCTTTTATATTGTTAGCAAGGAAAGAATAATTTAAATTTTAAAGAGAGTTTATAACACTGTGCGCAGGTGGCCTCTTTCCCCACTTAAAACTAGGTAATGCTTAGATGATTGTTTCTACCTCCTCAGGTAAAATGGGTGCACTTAAATGTTACAGGAGCTACTCTGCCAATCTATGGGAATTTGCAGTTTTTAACTAATGCTTGGAATCTGTCTACACAGAGGCATATACACCGTTTTACAGCACTCCAAAAACTCCATATTAATATCCACAAAGCTCCTGCTAACTTATTACAGCTTCCCCCCTCCCCCCCCCCCGGGACCTGTTTTAAGCCAGGAGCCTACCTATTTCATAAAATTTAGTTGGTATGAAAGACTGCAAACTGGAACTTGTTAGAATACATTACATTCAGCTTCCACATCACAGACGCTTATCTGAAAGCTCCCTTCAATGCAGGCTCTCCTGGTCTTAAATTATAAAACTGAGAGTGGAAATGTTTCTGTATACTTTTTGTGAAGTATTGCCATATCTTTATGCACTGCTTGGATTGGGCAGTCATCGGTGGCATTACTGCCAAAATATTTTATGCCAATCACAAGTTGGTTTTCACATTCAATGTGCCTTAGACTCCTGCTATTTTGTTGCAACAGCTGAAAATAAAATCTTCATTCAAGATAGGAATGAGAAATGACAAGCAAATGGAAATTTAGAGTTAATAACTGAGCAATACTCAAACTGTATCTACTCAAAGTCAAAATTACAAATCAATTGTTAAATGAGAGAAGGATCATACTAACATCCCAAATTTGTTTACAAAATACAATTTTAATTCTCACTTTTTGTAGTTAGCAATTCAGATTTTTCAATAATGTGCAAATTTTGCCATGCGGAAATTAGTAAACTTCGTTTTCATAAAAGTGTTCCCAATGAAAATTTTAGAAATAGCAGCTTGAACACAACCAACTCACTTCCAGTGATGGTCTTTTGGCTAACATTTGTAAAACTACCAGCAAAAAAAACAAAAAAAAATAAACCCCCACATTACACAGATACTCACAAATGAACAAGGCAGTTTCACAGCATTGTAATCAAGTTGGCAACACAGTGAATGGTGTTAACTAGACACCAGCATTGGAGAGAAGAGTCAGTATCTCATGGCGAAGGTCGCAGCTACCACACTGCACTGCGGCGTTGATGCTCTTGGACTCCATGGTGGAATATGCCAGGAAGGCTGCATCTTACCAGCAGATTCACAAAGTGGCACAGCTGGCTTGAAGAGAACAGTTAATTCTCCCAAAATGGAAAATGCTCTTTTTTTTTTTTTATTTGTTTAAAGAACAAGTTTATAAAGTCTGAAATAAAAAAAAAACCCAAACACATACACAAAAAAAACCCCATACAAAATGTTACAGATGTGTCTCAGAAAAAAAGTGGTAAACTTCCTAGAGTGGTAGAGCAGAGCTCAGCCTGCCTTCTATGGTGAAGAGAACTAAGAATCAGTAGTGTGAGAAATTTTCTTCCACAACAATGTTTTTAAACTATTTAGTATTAAGGAATGCTCCATTTCCATCTGCTCTGTGGCAACTTTAAGGGCAATGCAGGAATATAGTTGCTTCTCCAGTTCTTCTCGGATTTCCGAGGGTACACCGCGCAGCAGGTAGTCCTTAAGCAATTGGCACACTTTTGCCAAGTTTGGCTGAATTACATCCACCGTGCACTTCATTCGACTTTGGTCACAGAAAGTTCTACAGTCTGTGCCAAACACACAGTCCAAATCAGACTCACAGTGACGATCTTTAATTAGCTGCTTCAAATTCATTTCTGGCACAATTTTTCTCATATCTACCATTTTCAAGTCATATTTCTCATTGTACCCCAAATTTTTGGCACTCATATCACACATAAGAAAATTACCATAAGGTCCATGAAAAATATCTTCCACAAATTCTAGAAGTCCTATTGCTATCTTAGCCTTCCTAGGCCAGGATGGGGTGAACCACTGGTCCATACTTCTTCTGAGACCAGAAGGAATAAACCATTCAATGATCCAGGGGATGCTTATTCCATACAGTGAGGTATATTGCACTCTCTCCATAACATACAGATCCCCACAGAATCCCAGAAGCTTTGGAGTGTGTTCTTTATCTTGAAGGATCACCATGAGCAGGAACTCGTTGAGCTGCAGCAGGGCCCAGGCAGACTTTGCTTCTGGCAGGGAAACGTGGCCATCTCTATTTCCATCAGCAACTGAAAGGATGAGACTGACTAGCTCGGACAGGTTGCCTTGATCACCCAACTTTGCCTAGAAGCAAAAGAAAATGCTTTATTTCACTTGTTCCCCATTGAATACTCAAGTCTTCTCTCCCCACAGGATGAAATGCTCATTTTTCCCCCATTATTTGTGCAGCCAGTTCAGGATTTGTTTTTTGGGGGAGGGTTTTTTTTTTTTTGTTTTTTTTTTTTTTTAACCCAGAGGTTTCCTCTGGGCTTCCAGCTCAATTGGAAAAAGAAAGGGATCTGGGACCATGAGTCTTTATTTACAAATCTCTTATTTTATATTCCCTCCCTCCCTCCCTGACTCACTTAATATTGCAGTGACAGTTTGAGGTTGGGTGGGGGAGTGAAGGAGCCATGAACCAGAGCTCTTTTTGGAACGTTACAATCACGGGCCAAACATCCAGCACTAGGTGTTGCCATCGCACAGTGTCTGCTGCTTCCATAGGATACTTGGTCCAAGCCAACCTGGGGGGGGGGGGGGGGGGGTCAGACCTAAGCCAGAAAGCAAATCCAGGTCCCTCCACATGGCAGGGCATAGCTCACCTACTGAGCCACCAGGCTATCTGCACCTGTGCAATAATTTTCTTATTTTTAAAAGACAGCTAGAAAAGGAACAAAAAATGCAAATTAAAAAAATAAATAAAATAAAGACAAATTGAAGGAGTAGCCCAGTGGTTTGAGCAGCGGGCTATGAACCAGGGGTCAAATCCCATTGCATCTCCTTGTGACCTTGGGCAAGTCACTTCATCCTACATTGCCTCAGGTACAAACTTAGATTCAGAGTCCTCTGGGGATAGGGAAACACTTGAATGAGGTCCACTGTGAAGTGCTCAAAAGCAGAAAATAAATCCACAAAAAACCACCTGGTTTGGGATAACAGGAAATAAGAAGTTTTTGGGTTTTTTTTTTTTTTTTTAGAAGGACCTTGGATCCCACGTTGTTTTGAGTTAGGTTAAGACATGCAACTTTGCAAGGTATTATTCAGCTTTATGGTGATTGTTTTTTACACTGTTGCTAACAACTTTGAAGTGTGTCCCACTGCCATTTGTACTTAGCTGTGCCTATCACTATGATAGTACCTAACTCCCAATGCCTCAGAGCTCCAGGGAGACATCGCTGTGATATAGGTCAACTATGAATGCAATATGAAGAAAGTCTTGTTTAGAAAGCAGGCTGTGGCCATAAGAAGAGCTGCACATATTTTATTTCAAACAGGGGAAAAGGAAGCATTGGGATTAAAAAAATTAATAATGGAGATCTAGAAATTGTAATTCACTTTGAAACCAACTTGGTAAATGTGGACTATCAAATATTTACATATAAAACCTGAAGTACCAGGGCTGAGACGAAGGCTGCTCGATATTTTGCCCTGGGATTTCAGTGACTGTATCTGGGAAAGATCATTTGAACACAGAGGACTTAGAATTGTTGCCATATCATTTAAATGCACATGGAAGTCCAAGCATTCTCTAACACCTCCATCCTTTGAAATTACAGAGCAGTGCATTTCATCCTTATTTCCAAAAGGGGCAGAACTGCTGCTGGCAGCCTCCATGTATACTTTTAGCATGTGCATGAAAACACAGTACATCCTGAATAAGTGCCTAGTAGGGATGTGCAGCCCAAGTATTTTATCATTTCATGTCATTTTTCCCCCATTAATGGATAGTGCACGCTAATTTCCAAGCAGCATGTACTAAATCAAAATGGTGCGCTCTAACTGAAACAAAACAAACCGCTGTACATTTCTAGTGCTCAGGGACCTCGGCTGGCAGTTTTGCAGCAGTTGCATTTATTTTAGTTTTGATTTAACTGCCTCTCTTGTGGTAAATCAAAGCAGTGATCATAAAACAATCAAAAGCAAACCTATAGCAGACCTCCACCGGGGTTGGTCACCCATTAGTGCTCAGTGGTAAAAGCGAATGTGGCCCTGAGGAAGGGGGAGAACAGCACTTACTCAGTGGCAACCTAGAATGGATGTGAAGGGGAGGAGGAAATACCTCTATAGCAATATCTGAGAGCTACTGAACAGTAGGTGGTGGCAGGCCAAAAAGATATCCCTTAAAACATTAAAATGCACTGGACTACATTTATTTTTCAGGGGCAAGAGGCAAAACGTGCAGGATTGTAACATGTTTGTTTCCTGGATTAAAAGGCTGGCACCCTCTCGATATCGGAGAAAAGATGCGTGAACACTAGGCATGAAAGTAACTTACTCTGCATTTAGAAATAGCTCTTGGTGAACAGGAAGAACATTTTTTGAGTGTACTCCATTCTGAAAATAGATTTGATCAGCCCAGAAAAATCAGCTATTACTACAAAGTAGTTAAGGTATACCTGCTACTGTATTCCTCAGGGTATGCTTTTTTTTTTTTTTATGGTACAAAGCCTCAAAAAGATCCATCACATTCTCAAATCTAAATAGTGTGAAACTTTCCCTAAATAGTTATGTCTTTTTTTTTTTCAAATGTTATCAAATTGTTCCTTGAATATAAGACGTGCGCGGCGTTTATTAAATGAGAAACATGACAGGGGGCTTGGCCTGCCCGAACCCTCAGAGAAGGTTTAGGAGACTCAGTGGAACGTATCTGCCCCACTATACCCCCACAATGTGCCCAGGACTGGAAAGCACCAGGGACGCTACAGTCCAGGTTTAAGTTTATGGAATCCAGTGTGTGCTTACTTTAAAGAGACTGTACACCATTTCTTTAAATTTTTGCACTGTGGTCCCCTTGGTGGGTTTATCAAATGGAATAACTTCTTTTCTTGGTTCCAGTTCAAGATGAACAGCTTCCTCCATCTGGCACTTTATCATGCCTTGTAGATTTCCCCAGATCCCTAAATACATCTAAATAGGGGGGGGAAAAGAGAAAAATCTTTTCAGATGTGTAGAATATCACACACAACTTACCATGTATCTGTTTTGTCTTGGGAATAGACTAAGAATTTCTCTTTTACACATTCTTGAAGTAGGACGTAAGAAAAATCACTGAACAAATATTCTCTGGAATTTTAATATCTGGAAGAGCCAAGTCTGAGGTTGTGCATAACACTCATGTCTAATGTTACTGCTTATCAGAAACCAAAACAAAAAAAGTATTTTGTTTGGGGCAGAGCAGTAAAGCAGCGAGAACCCAGAGCTGCCATCCTGGACAGCTGGGAACGATTCCCTTATTCACCGCTTACTATAACAACCTTAAAGTGGCAAGAGGCATTCTGCATCTGCATTTTTATTACTACTGTAACTAAACAGATCAATTTCAAAAAACGGCATATTTAAAAAAAAAAAAAAAATTCATTTTAATAATGTGCTACTTGTCACTCATACTAACACATGCAATAGTGGGAACTGGGCTTCTCCTCTCACTTCATGGCAGCAACAGACAACTTCCATGTACTACAGCAGCAAATTAATGAAAATTCCTTTTTTTTGTATTTAAACCACTGTAGGTTCTGAAATCCTCCTACATCTTTACAGTACTCACTGAGAAGAATGGTCCTTGTTTAAGACAACTGCAATGAAAAAAAAAAAAAAAAAAAGAAATGGAGTCCTCTGGTGAACGTACCCGACACCTAAACTAGAAAATAGTCACAGTACTTTTTTTCTTTTTACTACAACTGGCAGCTCTATTTCAAATCAAGGATCTTCATAGATGGCTGTATGAGCCCAAAGACACTAACATCCATTGTGCACAATTATAATCTAGTAACCCTACCTTTATAAGTTTTTCAGCATTTAAAATATATGTTTAAAGATAATGTGCTTCCCCCTTTTGCAGATTCTTTTTTTCAAAGCACTCAACCCAATACAGCACCATGTTTTGAGATCTAATCATCTCTGCATCAGGAGAGTCACTCAATCGGCTGCCACGGCTTTTTCTTATAAATCTCTCATCTCAGCATTATTTTAAAGAAACACAAACATAAGGAGAATGGTTTGAGTGAATCCCCTGATGCGAAGTCTATTTGATCTCGAAACATGGTGCTGTTGGGGTTAGCACTTTGAAGAAAAAGGATCAGGCAAAGGGAATTACATCTCTCAAAATATTTTAAATGCTGAAAGTATTATGAGAGTTGTTACGGACCAATGATTATAATTGTGCACAGCAGATTCAAGTACAGTCATCTATGAAGGGCCTTGATTTGAAATATAGTTGCCAGTTGTATTAAAGAAGAAAAAAAAAAAAGTGTACCGTGAATGTTTTCCTTGTATATGCCAGTTATTTAATCTGTTTCTTCTTCTCAGATTATGAATTCTTTATGCTACAACACAAACTATGTGAAAGCTTGTCTACCACACCAATGACACCTTTTAAAATAATTAGTATTGTACACTGTGTAACCCAGCTTGGGGTACATAAAATGATCAGATGCTGGGCTTCTGTGGTTCTGGCACCAACTCGGAGTTAAAAAATGCAATGGTCAGGTAGATGGTTGTTTAGACTTGGCTCAGAGGCTTTAGGGCAATATTTCTTCTGCTGGACAAGGGGGAAAAAAAACAAAACAAAAAAAACCTCCCAACCTTTTCCTCCTTAGTGACCAGACTCCACAAAAACAACAAAAAAAAAAAAAACAAACCACAAACAAACTTATCACTCCTTAGTCTACCCAAAACCTTAAACCTACAACCCTGGGACTTCTTAATCAGAGTCTCACACAACTTATATTTCAAAATTACACAAATGGTACCTCAGAAAAATAAACAGTCAGTAAGTCAAAATCTTAAAAGAATGAATCACAGAATTCTACAACCAAGATAACAGCAACAAAACACACACTTTACTCTTCCTTTACCATGGTCTTTAAAAGTCCATCCCTCCGACTAGCTTTCTGATGTATTTAATCATTCTTTCTACCTTAGCTCATCAGTACTCACATCAGGTCTCTGAATTCTTCACAAAGGACATTTCTAGAAAAGGCCACAGGAACTCCCATAATGTAGTTAGTCCATATTGCCTCCCAGGCCTCCCCTTGGCATACGAACATCCATGGTAAGAGAGGGCCCTGCTAGATGGAAATAACTAGCAGGCCCAACCAGATCCCCAAACCCATTTATGTATTACCCTCTGAAATCACCTTAAGGAGAAAGTTACATCAGAATCACACAGCTCCACACTTTAGGGTAGATTTTACAAATCTACTCGCATGCGAACAAAAGTACACGGGATTTTATAAGATACGCGCGCCGCCCAGCCTATGCAAAATAGGCTCGGCGCACGCAGGGGGGGTTTTAAAAGGGTTACGCGCGTACCTTATGCGCGAAACCCTTTTAAAATCCGGCCCTTTGAGTTTAAGCTTATATTTATCCAGGGCATACTTCCCCTAGAATGTCTCCTTAAAGAGAGAAGCAAAATAGTGCCATCCTCTTTTGTACTACCAAAATTTCATAACTTTTGCTTGTAATGTATGTAAACATGTTGGACCCTGGTAAAAGGACACAGGATTAGAATTTAGGACCTGGGCCACAAGTGTTTAGCATAATGCATATATTTCTGGTTTAGAAGGATATAAACACATATCTGATTATTTCTGGATTGGTAGCTATTCAGATCACATGATTTACTCCTGATGTTCAGTAGGATTACAGTTTGATAAATACACAAAAAAAAAAAAAAGGTCCTCACCTTGCGCTTCTAACGTAATAAAGTACTAAGACTTCTCTTTAATATTAATGCCATGCTTACCTGGTTGTTGGGTTTTGTAGACAAGCATTTCCCAAAATAAAGTGTTTCCTTGGTGCAGAGCCCTTCACATGCTGATCCATCAATAATCCCCTTCTTATATTTATCACACTGCAAGAGGAGACCAAGAGGTTCTTGATCATTTAGGTGGAACTTCATCTGGGACAGCAAAACTCAATATGCAGCTTTATCTATACTAGTAAGGTTATGAAGTCTTCAGATTTTAGGAAAGTGGGATTAGTTACCTGTATGTGATCACCAAATTCGGAATTTCTATGGACTCACATCAACATGAATCCATAAAAAGAGATATTTAACTTTTGAAGAATAATTACAAACTTGAGTATCTTAACATTTTAACAAATATACTTTAGATAATTTATTATTTTATATAAGTGGGTACTCTTAAATTCTCTCTAAAATGCAAAGAAAAATATACTTAAATAATAAAACCTAGGTGGTGATTTGGCATCATTGTGTTTTTTGGTCACACAGCAGTGGGAAGGCCTGGGCTAAAATTTGCTTCTTGATGAGCATGAATCATCCAAGTACTCAGCCTTATGCCCAGCCTTCACAGCACAAGGAACAGAATGAGAGGGAGCAGACAAGGACAGGCCATGCGGTTTCTTCTGCTTCTTGGCTGAAGCCTGGCCCTCAGCTGTGAGGGAAGGCAGGGACAGAAGCACTAGAAAAGCAGCTCTCTTGCATCCTCTTCCCTTGGCCTGCCAAGAATGTAACGTGATCCTTCCCAATTGTCAAGCAAGTTTTTAAGACTTTTTTCTGGACCTCATTTTTGTTACAGTACGCTGAAGGGATTCATTAAAATGTGAAACAGTAGGCCCGGAAGAGCACTGCTTCTTTCAGAGACTGCTGCAATCGTCCCCCATAACAGTTTCCAGATGCACATACCGACATGCCTGCTGCAGACAGACTGTCTTGGATCACAATCCCAAACCACCACCCTGAAGGACATACCCAGATTACAGACAAATCTCAGCTCTTTATGCTGCATTTCTATTTTATTTACCAATTAGCATTTATTTTTTTCTGGTGCTTACAAGGAATGAATGATTCAGCAGAGAGAACCCATTTTTATTAGGTCTTTAAACACATTTTAAACAAAGTCCTTGGACAAGATCATATTTCAGGTCTGTTTGCAAATATTGGATCATGCAAGACTTTGCAATAAAATGATTTTTTTTCAATATATCTTTGAGGAATACAACAAAAACATACAAGTCAAACAAGGAAATACAACCAAACTGTTGTAGACTTACATTTTCCCCACCCCCTCATGTATACATAAATATCTTCAAAAGTCACAGAATAGGGGATTGCTCTTTCCTAAAAGTGGCAACACCATAGTCCAGAACACTAAATTATGGAAGCCAACTGCTTCGAAAAGAATTCCTAAAAGTCCAAGGGACATAATATTCGTAAAGAGTCAGATTGGGAAAAAACCAAACCCCACAAAAAACAAAAACCAACCCAAATACCAGGTCTCTTTAAAGAACACTTTCTTCAAGGTGAAGCATCAATATTGTGATCCAGATTCCATTTGAAATAGCTCAATTATAAGAGAACACCACATGACTATAGTGGGAGGATCAGACTTAATCCATTGCAACAGAATACACTTCTTAGCAATCAGACCTTAACAAATTGATACTGTCTACATTAATCCTCACATTCCCAGTATCATTAAGAACAAGACCATTGAATATCAATCTGCATGATATTGTTAAGGTGTTCACGAATCGACTTCCAAAAGGCTTGTATGGTCTGATGACGCCAAAAGGCAATATATGTCAGGGAGACTGGAGAACAACCACATTTAATACATTTATCCTCTGCTATGAGTCCCATTTTTCAGGCGTGCAACAGGGAGAGCAGAGTTCTAAGATTCTGGTCTGTAGGTCTCAAAGGACCACATTAATGGAAATTTTGGGGATTGATGTATAACGCTCTCGTAACATAAGAACATCCAATTCCCCCTCAAAGTCAGCCTGCCACTTCAGGACTAACTTCCCATAGATTGGATATGCTTTAGTGTTAAGAAAAAGATAAAGCTGTGATAGAGAGCCTTGCTTAATGCAGAGTAGGGAGAGTTATCCCATTCTGAAAGAACATCAGATTTAAGCTCCTGGAAGTGCGCTCTAATTTGACAGTCCAATAAAAATTGGCCAAATTGAAATCCCAGTTTCTCGCTACACTCCTCAAATAAGTACACTTCTCTTGAGCTAGGGTCCAAGAAATCATGTAGGGCCCCATTCAGGGGATACCTGCAAATTGTGTCTTAGGTAACGCCAATGAGGGAAACCGCGGAATTGCTCGTAAAGGCAACAGAAGTGAAACGTGGGATGCCAGGGATAAAACTTTACAAAAGCATAACATAAGCCCTGGCAACCCTTACCAGATCAGAGAAGATAAGAAAACCCCTCAAGTCATCTAATGGCATATAAAAACAACTTTAGGAAGTAAGGGGACACAAAGAGCTGAAATCATTTGATAACCTTTATATTCAGACTTAGCATAATTCCAGTCTCCCAAGAAACAAAGGTGGACTGCCCAATTATAAAGTTTAAAATCTGGGACCCCCAGGCCACCTTTCACCCTCAGGGCTATGAAAGTAGTATAAGACAAGCGTGCTCTCTTACCCTGCCAAACAAACCATCTCAAGATGTTTTTGTATTGCACGCTAGTCCTTAGCATGTAAATAGCAGGGGAGCATAAATAAAAGATAATTTGGGGGCAATAATCATTTTTATTACTGCAATGTGCCCCTGCAAAGAGAGGGGAAGCACCTGCCAGCTCCCCAATTTTTGACACAGTTTCTCTACTAGTGGTGGGATTTTGATAGAACACCACAAATTCGGTATTCCAGGAATCCTAATCTCCAGATATTTAATAGTATCCCCCACCCACTTAACCAAGAATTGTGCCCAATTATGCTGTAAAGTTTCTAATATGTCTAAAGCTTCCGTTTTATCAAAATTTAGCTTAAACCTAGAAAAAGCTTGAAAAACAGTGCTGCAGGTAGGATAGTCCTAGCATTAGATAATAGGAGGATATCATCTGCAAACAGCAGGGTTTTGAGGTGAAATGCGCCCAGAGATATACCAGTTCTCTGTTCTGATGCAATTTGGTAATGAGAAGCTCTACTGTCAAAATAAACAATAACTGGGACAGGAGGACAGCCTTGTCTGGTCCCTCTCTGTAAAGAGAAAGCCTCAGACAATTGGCCATTGACTAATATTTTGGCCGAAGGATTGGTATAGAGTAAAAATATATTGACAGATGCATCCCTCAAATCCAAATATACTCAAAACCTTATGCAAGAAGGGCCAGGCCACCTTGTCAAAGGTCTTTTATGCATCACAGCTGTCTAAGACAGGGTCCAATATTGGATTATAAATGGAACCTTCTAAAGCTGCATACACCTTATGGATATTGACTGTAGAGTGCAGATCATGAACAAATCCCAGTTGGTGGGGCAAATCAATTTAGGCCTCAAATATTTTCACAGATTAGCTAAAATCTTTATATCTAAATTAAGGTGTGAGATGGAGCAGTATGACAAGGGCAATTGTGCATCCCATCCCAGCTTAGACAAAACCACAATGATAGCTTCCCTCATTGCCTCAAACCAACTGCATAAAGACTGATTTACGATTAACAATTTATAAGAGAAGGCACACAGACCATCAGGTCCAGGTGCCTTCATAGCTGGGAGAGCGCCAATAGCCTTTTTAATCTCGTCCACCTCTATGGGATGATTTAGCTGTAATAAAGCCTCTGTCAGAATTTGGGGGCATTGCAAGCCTTCTGGAAATTTAGTAATTTCCTCAGGGTCAGATGGCTCAGCTGCATATAAATGCTGGTAAAAATCATGAAATACCTGTGCTCTCTCAGCTGTAGTGGTCAACACTTCAACATTCTTTGGTCGAATGGTGGGAATAAATTTAGGAGGGTCCTGACTCTTTAATAGGTTGGCCAATAGCCAACCTGATTTATTTCCAAAGTGGAAGAACTGATATTTCTTATAGTGCAAAAAGTCCTGGCATGTATACAATTATTTAAGGCTCTCTGTGAACCTTTGAATTCAGCCACCAAGTCATCAACAGAAGTATGAAGCATTTTGTATTTGCTAAATCGAGCAACTTTTTCTCTAATTGAATAATATCTGAATTGCATTTTTTCCCTCACATAGCTAATATAATTATGTCACCCCAAATGACAACCTTGGCAGTCTCCCAAAATAGGATACGGTTATCTAAATGTTGTTTATTAATTTAGATATGTTCCTGCCATTCATGTCATAAATAAGCCGAAAATTCAGGATCCTTCATCAAAAAGGCGGGAATCCTCTACACCACTAGAGGATCCCACCCTAAGGCTACCCAAAACCAAGGAATGATCAGAAATAGTCAAATCCTCCCGGAGCAAGGCTGCTTTTCGCGCCCTGCTCCGAGAGGAGGGGGCACACTGACAGCGGCGAAGCAAAAAAAAAAAAACCGAAAAGTCGCTTTGCCGTTGCAGTCTCCGTGGCAGCCCCAGTCCGGACATCGGAGGGGGGCTGCAACGTTTTTTTCGCTTTTTTTTTTTTTTTGGCTTCGGGAGCAGGGGAGAGGACTGGGGCTGCCACGGAGACCGGCACCCATGATCGCGGCCGGGGCAGGTGAGCGGGGGCTGGGGGAAAGCTTGCCATCTACCCTTACCCCTGCCTCTACCGCAGGGGTCAGGGTAGGCGGTAAGTTTGCAGGTTAAACGCGTGACAAAACGGCAGGGAAAACTAGCGATAGTCGGGGCGCAGGTTACGGGATGCTAGGGAATAGCTAATTCGCTCGTTTGCATGCAATATCGAGCTAATTCGCTTGTTTGCATGCAATATACATGCCGCGGGCGGAAGGGGTTGCCCGGGGAATTTAGGACGTGGTAGGAGTAGGTTAAAGGGGATTCGGGATCGCAGGAAGGGCTAACGCGGCCGGAACGTGAGTAAAAAGCGGCTTAGGAGCAGGGTAAACGCGGCCGCACTTTACAGGATAGGCCTGCCAGAGAGTAAAAGCTAGGATTTAAATTCCCAGGCCCTTTGTGTGGCAGCACACAATACTAGTCATCAAGTTGACCCCAGTTTTATCTTTCAAAAAAAAAAAAAAAATTTCCTTTGGAGTGGATCACGGCAATCCTGATTTTACCTTTACAAAGGTTTCTGGCAGGTTTGTTTCAAGAAATGCGGTACCACCATCAGAACCATGCAGCGGCATTATAATGGAAAAAAGTATAATGTTGACCCCACAGCCTTCTCTGCTGTAACTCTGAAGTATGCCAATCAAGAGACTCTAAGGCTTACCCATTTCTTCTGAAAGTGCTTTATTTATTGTGAACTGAGACACAAAGATAGAAATTGCTTACTATGCTTTTCTTACAATCATGTCCTCTGCACAGCTCTGTGTAAGTTGAGTACTGAACGTATACAATCCAGCTGCCGATAAATACCACCAGCCATGAGAAGAAAAGATACTTTATTCGCATATATGACAAGCGAGCCTGTGAGGGAAACAAAATATATATAAATGCTGAAATAGTAGCTCCATAATAGTTTGCTGTTTCTTGGATGGTTTTGCACTAAAATTTTATTCATGGCCAATATTAAACATGTTACTAGATACAGAGTTTGAGCAGTAGGGGGTTCCAAAATCAGATGCTAAATAGTTTTAACAACTGCAAGAATTTTCAAGTTCCAACAGCACTAGCCAAAATCTTTTTTTTTAAAGCACATTTACCAGCCTTGATCACCCTGAGATCAGCATATTAGCAAGGGGGGAGAAGTGTAAATCACTGTTTCCTAGTACACAGGACAGTGCCAGAAGGCACCCATGCTTTTTTTTTTGTGCTGGTACCACCACTAAGGGGAGATGAAAGAAACAGGAAGAGATCTACCTTGGTGACACCTATCTGCACATGGGGCACAGAGCAAAAGCAGCAATTTTCTGGCACACTCACATGTAGCAAACAACGTTTGGGTGATGGCCTGCTTCCTCTACTCCACAAGATTAGCTTCTCCCCTTCTTAATTCACTTCCTCAGCGCCATCTCCCTGTGTAGCTTCTCTTACCTACCTCAGGTCTGCTTGGGCACCTCATATTGCTCTTCTACCATGCTCCAATGTTTTTTTTTTCCATGGCAGGGCATCATCCTAGAACCCCCCCCCCCCCTAACAATTTGGCACCGTACTGTAAGAGTCGGAAGCTAGGAGGCGCTTCTACCAAAGGAAGCTCGGGGGTAGAACCTGCAGCTCATTTACATAAACCCACATTTTAATCAAGGTGTGTTTTATTTATTTATTTATTTATTTAATATCTTTTATATACCGACGAACGTTGGGAACATCTCATCGGTTTACAGAGAACAGAACTTAGCAACAGGCTTTACATTTGTCACATGATTATAATAGGAATAGTAGAAATAACAATAACAAAAACAATAACATACGAATAATATGGAAGTTATACAAGTAATAATTAACTAAGTGGGATACATGATAGTGGTTAGTCAGAAGAGGGGCAGGGAGATTCTGCTAGATATGATTGATATCAACATTTGTAGGAGGAATAAATTTGTATATACAATGGTTGTCGAGGAATATATACACGTTTGTGAGTAAAAATGTTCTTATTTACAGTAAGCTGTCTTGATAAATTTGCTTTCCGGGAAGCATAGTAGAAAGCTAATTGTTAGGCAAGATGGAAAGGGGTGGTTAGGGGGTGGGAAGGAAAAAGGGGTGGGGGGGGGAGAAGGGAGGAGGGAGGTTAGGAGTTAGGGAGCGGGGGGGCTAGTGAATGTGTGAATGTTAGGTGTATGAGTGTCTAAAGAACCAAGTCTTCAGGTTTTGCCTGAATATTTTTGGGCAGGTTTCTTGGCGGAGGGAAGTGGGTAGTTTATTCCAAATTATCGGTCCTGCTAGGGAGAGGGCTCTTTCGTTAGTGGTGCGGAGTTTAGTAAGCTTAGGTGAGGGGGTGTGTAGTGTGGCTAGATATTGTTTTCTGGTGGGTCTACTACTGTTGTGAAAGGAGAAGTGTTCTTTGAACCAGTGCATGTTGTTGTTATGAAGGGATTTGTGTATTAGGGTGAGGGCTTTGAAGGTAATTCTAGATGCGACGGGTAACCAATGTAGATGTTTGAGTACAGGGGTTATGTGATCATATTTGTGAGTGTTGGTGAGAATCCTGGCAGCTGCATTTTGGAGTAGTTGTAAAGGTTGGATGGTGTTTTTAGGCAAACCTAGTAGCAAGGAGTTGCAGTAATCTATTTTCGATAATATGAGGGCTTGTAATATGGTGCGGAAGTCGCTGAGATGTAAGAGAGGTTTGAGTCTTTTTAGGGTGTGCAGTTTGTAGAAGCAGTCTTTAAGGGTGTTATTAATGAATTTCTTGTAGTTAAGATGACAGTCAATGAGTACGCCAAGGCTTCGTACATGGGTGGGGAAGGTGTGGTCAGTGGCAGGGCCATTGTTGTGTGTTTGTGTGGGGGTCATAAGGAGGGTGGGGGATATGTTGGGGGGTGATATTAGGATAAGTTCTGTTTTAGTAGTGTTGAGGGCGAGAAAGTTGTTAGATAAGAGGCTGCTAATATCAGAGAGGGCGGATTTCCAGGTTTCAATGGCTTTGTGTATTGAGTCTTTAATCGGAATAAGTATCTGCACGTCATCGGCATATATGAAGTGCGGAAGGTCAAGTTTAGCAAGGAGATGGCAGAGGGGGAGGAGATATATATTGAAAAGTGTGGACGATAGCGATGAACCTTGTGGTACTCCTTGAGAGAGGTTGTGGGGCTTGGAGGTGGAGTTTCCCATTTGTACGCTAAATTGTCTTTCAGCTAGATATGAGTGGAACCATTGTAGAGCCAGGCCTGAGATACCAATGCTGCTGAGACGTTCTAATAGGATTTGATGCTTTATGGTGTCAAATGCAGCGGATATGTCTAGGAGAATGAGTATGTGTGAATGACCTTTGTCAAGACCTTTCAATATTTGGTCGGAGAATGAAATGAGTAAGGTCTCTGTGCTATGATGTTTGCGAAAGCCAAACTGTGAGGGGGCGAGAATATTGTTTTCATCCAAGTAGTCTGATAGCTGTTTGTTTATAGCTTTCTCAAGAACTTTTGTGATAAGTGGGAGGTTGGAAATAGGACGGAAATTGGTGAGATCAGAGGGGTCAAGGGATGGCTTCTTCAGTATAGGTTTCACAATAGCATGCTTGAGGTTTTTAGGGATACTGCCAAGTTCAATAGACTTGTTTATAATGTTTGAGATAGGTTTTAAAATGTTCCTTTAAAAATTTCTCCAATATGTTGTGCACATCATTTCTTTTTCTTTTCCAGTTTGCTTCTCACTTTCCTTTCTCCTTTCCATCTCCTTTTATCCCATGTTCTCAGCCTGTTTCAACCCCTCATAAGGTGTCTTTTCCTCTCAGTTGCTCTACTCTGACTTTTTTTCACCCCGTCTCTCTCCTCCTCCCTCTCCTTGCGCCTTTCACTTCGTTTCTCCCATTCCTCCACACCTCCATCCATCACCCCATTTATGCAGCCTTCCACACCTCTCCTACAACTCCAGCCCTCAACCCTGTCCTTCCCTATTACAGTGAGGTTGACATCTCCTTCAGATCTTGCTAGAGTTTGCTGGCACTAACACCATGTGCCTCACAAGAAGCAGATACCTGCAGTGCCAAAGAAAACAGTGAGGAAAGCTGGGGGTGGAAAGAGGCCATTTGCCATGATTCTGTATCTGAGCATTGCTGCAGCAGCACAGGAAGTTTGGGAACAGTGCTCCTAGATTAAGTTACAGGAGATAGCAGGAAGAGCAGCTCTGAAGAGAAGCACCTCACATCCGTGGTCTGCTTGCACTATAGTGGCGCTACCAACACAGATGCGTCCAGCAGAAAATAAAAAAAAAAGTCACCAGCGGTGTGCTGGCGACAGAACGCTTTCCACCTTTATTATAAGGCAGGGCTTCCCAAACCTGTCCTGGGGACCCCACAGCCAGCCGGGTTTTCAGGATAGCCACAATGAATATGCATGAGATCCATTTGCATATACTGAGTCTCCATGGCATGCAAATGTATCTCATGCATATTCATTGTGGATGTCCTGAAAACCAGACTGGCTGTAGGGTCCCCAGGACAGGTTTGGGAAGCCCTGTTATGAGGGGGGGGGGGGGGGGGGGGGGTCAGCTTCCTCTAACTCTGTACTTTCAAACCATTATTCCTTACAATTAAACATTTACTTAACTACCGGTATCTGTTTTAGCATGGGACCGTGCTGTACACTAAAAGCACTTTTACAGGGAGCACACTTTACTTGCCCCTCTGCTGTAGAGAAACAGGGGTCCAGCCAGGCCCAAACCGAAAGACGAGGGGGGCGATTCCCATTCCAGAGACCGCTGGTAACCGGACTGAAGCACATTGTCTGAATGCAGCCACCCCAAAAATGGGCTGCCAGGCAGTGCAGTGTTAAAATATAAAGCCAAACTGTTCATAAAGATGACTGCAGCACAGAGAAGGCCAACGCAGGTGCTCAAATCTAAAACCAGACTATTGTTATTTTTAAATAAAGGCATGGAGACTTTTACGTAATTTCTTAGCAAACATGTCCGCATTATAAAAGCCCATCATTTGCTAGTGTGAAGGTAAAGAGGACAAGCTCAGGAGGTCCATGCGGCTCCAGGACCAAGTTATGATCTTACCATTAAAGAAGGTGGTCCCTCTCGCTTGGGGCAGAGGCCGGCGACGGGCCAGTGTGGTAAGGTTCAACGTGCGACTACATGCACCATATCTGACCTGAGAACAAAGAGAAGAGGTCAGTTTACAGGGTAATCACTTCCTTACTAGTCACGAACCAGCCAAGTAAGCATCACCACCACTGGACAGGAAGGGCAGTTCTCCGTTTCCTGTCATTCCAGCCTTACTAAGAGCCTCCTGGTCAGTCAAACCTCACACTTTACCCCTTCCTTGTCCCAGTTATCAGGCCACTATCTCACTGTGAAATAAAATTCAAGCTCTTCTCATTGTACTTCAAAGAGACAAGTTCTCCACTCCCCAGGGCTTCATGAGCTGCTCCTACACTGTGCAACAAAGGGAAGAGGTGTAAAGCTTGTGTGTTGCCCCCCGATTCCTCCTTCCTAGTCAGAATTGCCATCTTCTGAACTCAGTGTTGACAGCTCAAATTGTTTTATTTTTACAGACACTTTTTTTTATATGTAAAAGGTACAAAAAAAACCCCTGCAAAATTGTCACTTGTATTTTCTTTCTCCAAGAACAAACATGATTGTAGATCTGATACATATAATACATAAAAATATATAATATAAAAAGGGATCAAGACAAGTATCACATAAAAGAGAGGAACATTTATTGCTGGGGGAGACACATACAATATTTGCCGTATATTCTTTAGTTAATATCCAAAGTGGTATGGATAAAGGATCCTAGTTCTTGGTAGCGTATGGAAGGAAGAGTTCAACTAGGCCAGGGTTGACTCCAGTCTGGCAGTTGGCTCCTTGTCTCCATCACAGGGACTCTTTGTAATTGCTCACTAGTGGTGTGGACCCTTTTAAAAAGTTGAAAAACATGGCTGCAGTTCATCCATGCACAGAACACTTACAGGAAGGAAAATTTGACAACTCTGTCTTAATGCATTATGGGACCTGCAGCACCCATTTCTTATGGTTAGAATCAGGGACTATAAATACGACTCTGTTTTGGAACTGAAGTCCAAAAGCAGGACTGGCCAAAAAGATTTATCCTTCTGGAACAGGTAACTTGTTAGCTCTGCATGCATCCGGAGTGGAAAAATATTTAGAAAAAAGTTAGGTGCCAACCTTTAAAAAGATAGGAGCCAGGGAAATTCTCTCTTTTTTACCTTTCCACTTTTTTTTTTTTTGGCAGGAGGTTATTTTGTTTGATATTTTGAAGGGGGGGTATAACTATTTTGTTCCAGTTTTAGTTTAATTTTTTTGCTCCATTACCTTTTATTTCTCTTTGCTCTATCCCCTCCTTCCAAGCACTCTCCCCTCTCCATCCTTCTCTTCCAGGGGGCAGCTCTCAGCTTCCCCCCGCCCCCCCACACCCCAACAGCAGCATCTCTATCCAGGCAAGGGCTCAGCCTCCAGCAACAGGTTCCGAAGTTCAGGTGGATTTTTCTAACCTTGCACCCATCACGTCCGGTTTCCACCACCACACATCAGGTGTAATTATAAGCTGCTGCAAGACATTTAAAAATAAAGAGCCTAAAATATGGACCTGTTCCTAAACAGGCAGCCCACACATGACCCCATTTTCTGTCATATGCCACTTCAAAGCCTAGCTTTCTGCTTCTAGCTCCCATTCTACTAGACACAGCTCTCCTCCGGTCTTGCCTGTTCTCTTTAAAACCCTCCCTGTAGTAACCCATAAACCTGGGCGCCTCTTCATGGTTTACTTGCGTCTCACTCAAATATTGGCTATGATAAGTTTCCTCAAGGGTGTACAGTGCTCAAATAGCACACAATGCTTTTTTTTCATGCTCTTTGTTCCAAGTTGCTGTGCATGTGGCTACCCTCTGAGCCCAAGGCTTACTGGGAAGCACAAAGTCTCACAACATACTCAGCAAAAGGTTGGCGTGCTAGCCAAGAGAACTGCCAAGCCCCAATTGACAGGAAATAATGTCCTAGTAAAAACACAAAAAAAGAACACTTAAAAAGCATGCAATGCTATGTAGCTACATGCCCTTAATATTTTACCCCTCATACTGAGCTGCAAAAGATAAACATATCAAGTCAATATAGGTTTATAAATAGGAATGTGCTTCTTTCCTAAGGTCTGCTACTGTTTTTGCCTCCATCTCCCCCTGGATGCAAACCCCATCCTTTCCATGATGAAATATTAAGCCTACCCCCTCTAAGCCTCCTACTGCGACCTCTGCTGGAACTTACTCCCCATTGAAAAAAAAGTTTGCTTCTCGTCATAATTTGCATCTTGAGATACATGACTGTCTCCATCATATCCACCCTGCTCTAGGATATACAAATTTAGGTCCTTACGATTCATCTCATATGACCACGTTTGCTGTGGGTGCTGGAACTCTACTCTAAAATACAGTTTACAGTCATAGTTTTTGTAATTTATTTTTATTAAAGATTTTTCAACAACATTCAATCATTTGAACACTTTACTGGTACATAAAACCCCACCTTCCACCCCTTCCCTTCCCCCCCTCCTCTCCCCTCCCAATCCCCTGAAAAGTAGTTGCAGTCTCTTTCATCATTTGGCCATAAGGGTTGGCAGGTGAATCACTATGAGGGTCGCGGAATGTCTCTGCCATCAAAGCGCTGACCTCACACTCCTGGCATTGTTCCACAGCTACCTGTAGGTGCAGTTGATACTGGCCCTGAAGCCCACGGATCGTCTCTATATCGAACCCTAGGACTTAAATATGTCGTAAACGCCTTCCAGGTTAATGATGTGCGTACAGATCTCTTTGGCTCCATCTTAGTCAAAATGGCATGTTCCATAGAACATAATCGGACCATCTTCTTAAACCAGTATTCATGATTTGGGGGGGGGTGGCTATCCACTGAGACAGGATTACTTGTTTGCCTAACAGTCCCGCCCTTAAAATAAAAAACCGTTCCGATTGAGATAACGGGACAGACAGTGAGTTGTCCATACCAAAAAACCAGAGGTTGGGATCTGGTGGCAACTTCCTTTTTAAAATTATTTGACAGGTAGTACGCAATTGTTTCCAAAAGTTGGTTCTCTTTACATTCCCAGAAACAATGCAGATATGTACCTCCATATATCCATATTTTCCCATCCTCTTGTTCCCCAGCCCTATGAGCAATATTGATTTTGCTATCTGTCTGCATAACTCAGAAAAACTCAACATTGCTTTTTTGTACACAAGAAACATAAGGCTACCAAATTCTCATAAATCCACAGTATTTTGTTTTATTGCCTTTAATTTCCCCATAAAATATATAACATGCATGTTCCGTGCAATCATTTCCATTGAAGGACGTTCCTTTTTCTTCTAGTAAGATGCAATAGCAATCCGAGCCACTATATCCAACTGAATTATCAGAATCTGTACAACTTTAGGTATAATGTTGCAGGCAGATTTAATAAGAAAAAAAATCTTGGATCCTTAGGTATAGTGCACACCATTAAAGCGAAGAAATTTAAGAACCAAATGCCAAAATTTACTGATTGAATCATACCATATATATGATTCAGAGTTCCAATTTCACCACATCCTCTCCAGGATGAGGATATATTTTATGTAACTTTTCTGGTATAAGATACCGCATGTATAAAAGCTTATATCCATTTCCTGTTAATAGAGAGGAAACTGAGCTATGGCTTATTGCAATAAAACAGAGAGATCCGAATCCATATCCTCAAAGTGGATATGTAAATCCTTTTCCCAAGCCAACAAGGGTTTGGGTGTATTCTCCCATAATTGAAGGTATCGTTTAGAAATCACTTTCTTCTGTCAAATGGGATTAGCATATATACCTTCAAAACAACGTTAAACCACAAGCTAAATCCTTTTTAATACAAGATTGCATATAATGAGATTTGTAAGTACAATAAAAAAAAAAAATCATTTGAAGTTAAATTATACTTCACACAGATCTGAGAATTTAACCACCCACAGCAGACCCATATCTTTCAAAGTTTAGGACGATAACCTGGGCAAAGTCTCTTTTGTGCCCAATAGGTGTATTATGGGTAAAAATGTTTCTGCCACATGTCCCATAAACAAATTAACTGTAAAACTTTATATGAATTGGAGTGTTTCCCACTAAGGCTTGTTCTCTTACAGCCCATTGTTTATAATCTTTAATCAAGTGCCAGTCTACCACTGACCATAACTGTGCTGCTACAAAATATATTTAAGGTTAGGAACTTCCAAACCCTGATATCAACCTAAACAGTCTGCAAACAGAACAAGCCACCTTTGGTGGTCTTCTCTTCTTGAAGGTCTTCTCAGATAAAACTAAAAATGTCAATCTACAGCTTTTTTCAGAAAAGGTATCAACATATATAGGCAAAGTTTGGAAAAGAAAAATAATCTAGGAAGTACATTTTCATCATGGCCATTCTTCCTAACCAAGATAAAGTATCTCTCTCCCAAATCACCAAATCTTCAGTAATATTGGAGAGTAAAGGAGAATAATTAAGCAGGAATAAATCTTTGGGTTCATTAGATATTAAATGTATGCTTAGCCCATCTAAATTAAATTTTTTAACTCAACTGAAATTTGACATCAGATAAGTGGGATTTTGGAAATTTTATCTAAATTAAATTTTGAAGCCAGATACCTTCCCATAATATTCCATCTCTGAAGCAGAAACTCCATAGAGTGTAAGAGAACTCAGAGTAAAAAGATCTGCAAGAAGTGAAACTTTATATGAATACTAATTATTTCCCCATGTCCAATTCTTCTTGCAACAGGTTCCATCACCAAAGCAAACAAAGGAGACAAAAAGGACATCCTTGTCTGGTTCCTCTACCTACTGAGAAATTGGCAGAGTAACCGCCAATAATTTTTATGCATGTTTCTGATCTCATATAAAAAGTTTCCTTATCCAACGCATAAAATTAAGTCCCATTCCCATCTTTTCAAAGACCCTAAACAAAAAAATCCCAGTGAACTCTATCAAATGCCTTTTCAGCATCTATTGCTAACAAAAGAAAAAAGGCATACATTTATATTTAGCCCAGCATCCTTCTAATATTATCAGCTGCCATTCTATCCAGAACACTGGCTGCTCTTTATGAACTAATAATGGCAGCAAAGGCCCAAGTCTTCTAGCTATATTTTTGCCAGAATCTTTAAATCTATATTGATTAAGGAAATGGGGCAATATGATCCACACAATGTGACATCTCTTCTCAGCTTAATCAAAATCCTAATCCCTGCCATATTAGCAAAAGGAGCCAATGTATCCTCTGATAATCAAGAATTATACATATGAGATAAATACTGGAGCAAAAGTCTATAAAATTGGGCAGGGTAGTCAAGACCAGGGGGGCCTTACCCATTTTTGATTCCTTAATAGCCAAAGACATTTTTGCTCCCATGATGATTTCTCTATTAAAAAAACAACACTTGTTTGGTATCATTGAGGGATGAAAGTTTTACCCCCCCTCCAAATAATTATTTATCTCTGATGACTAAATAGAATCGTCATAAAATTGCATAAACTTAGACCTAATGTGTAGTATCATGAATATAATTTCCGGTTTTGTCTTAAGAATTAGACCCTGTACCGTTTTTACTCTAAGGGTTTGTGTAACAACCGTCCAACCATATGATCGTATTTCAAAGTATTTTTGTTTACAAAGATCTAAGTGAAAAGATCTCATTTATATTAAGCATTTGAAGATCTTGCCTAACTTTATCTAAGTGCTAGAGACTCTTCTCATCCAACTGATATTTATATACCTAATCCAAGTCTTTTTTGTTCTAGTAACATTCTACATCTTAAAATCTCTTTTCTTTTTAAAGCTGGCCCAGGATATCAAGGGTCCCCAGATCACCGCCTTGAAGCAGTCCCACAAGACTACAGTAGACACTTAGTATTAATGACAATGATGTTTCATTAACCTGCTGGTATTGTAAAGATATATTTACCATAACAGGAGCATGATCTGACCATGTAATAGAATCGACAGATGGAATTTACACTAGATAAGGTTTTATCCAGCAAAAATATATCTGTTCTAGAATAAGACTTGTGAGGAATAGAGAAAAATGTATAGTCACTGGATGAAGGACATAGTAATCTCCATACAGCCACTACCTCCATCATTTTAACCCCAGAGAGGTTTTTTTGAGAAACTGAACTATGACCTTGTGAGTTGTCTAACTGTTGGTTTAAGCTAATATTAAAGTCACCTCTTACCCTTAACCTTATTAAAAAGTCCTGAATATCTGAAAAGAGCTTATGATCTGAGTTGGGACCATACAAATTCATTAAAGTAAGTTTACCAGAGGAAGTAGTCATTTTGAATCCCACATAGTAGAGCTTAACTCATAGAAGAGCCAGATTTATTACCATGGTCATAGTATTTGTTTTCATAAATATCATAGATTTTTCTGTTGTTGGCAGGTGAAATGTTCTCAGCTTATCTCATACAGCTCTGAAATGGAGCAATCTTAAGAACAGAATTTCCAGGAAGCGTTTGATAAAAGTCCCCCAGGAGAGACTTCTTAGGAAATTAAAATGTCATGGATTTAGGGGGTGGGGGAAGTGTCCTATCGTGGATTGCCAACTGGTTAAAGAGTGAAAAAGAATGTTCTTCATTTTGTTTTGAGTATGCTACTTTCTAATGTCATAAAATGTCCCCTAATCTTTGTATTTTTTTTTAAAGTAAATAACCAATTTACATTTACCCGCTCTATTGCACTGATGATTTTATAGACCTCTATCATATTCCCCCCTCAGCTGTGTCTGCTTCAAGCTGAACAGCCCTAACCTCTCTAGCTTTTCCTCATAGGGGAGCTGTTCCATCCTCTTTATTGCTTTAGTTGCCCTTCTCTGTACATTTTCCAATGCAACTATATCTTTTTTTGAGATACAGCAACCAGAATTGCACACAACAGGTGCAGCAATACAGAGGTATCATAACATTTGCCACTTTATTCTCTCTTCCTTTTTTAACAATGCATTTGCTTTTTTGACCACTGCCACACAGTATCCACTATAATACCAGGTCATTTTCCTGGGTGGTAACTCCTACTCTCCCCCCCCCACCCCATGTGCATCATGTTGCACTTATCTACATAAATTTCATCTGCCATTTAAATGCTCAGTCTTCTTGCTTATGTTTAATTTCTAGCTCCTTAATTTGTTTAAGCAAAGCCTCTTGCTTCTAAAGTCTGGTCTTTAAGTGACTCTCATATGAAAATCCAACCCTCCAGTTCGGTTTTAAAAGCCTCCCACTTGAGTAAACGCTTGTACTCCCGAGGTGGTCACAGTGTGTATAAATCAGATAAGGCTTTGGTGAAACTGTATGAAAATCAATATTTCCAAGCATTAACAAATTAAGCCTCCATCTTCCGTACGAGCTATCCACATCATGCCATTTCAGATTTAAAGAAATGGGGATGTGGTCAGAAACAGGGCTAGAACATCCGTCCCAGAAAAGACTAACACGATTATCCGCGCTGTACACAGAACAGTCAGTTCTGCTATACGGCGTTGTGCCTCGAGCTGAGGGCTATAAGAACATCAGAAGGACTAAATTAAATTAAACAAGCCCTGTGGTAAGGTTCAGTGCCTCTAGATTTGTCAGTGGACAAATTCAGGCACACATTCCAGTTGCTTCCAACAATTAACTTTGTTGTATAAAAGGAACTAATAATTTGCATCAGCTTTGGGGGAAAATAAAATCATGCTTTGGGCCATATACATTTAAAAATGTAAACTCCTTAGTAAATAAGTAACATTCCAGAATTACATAGCATCCTTGAAGATCTCAAAAAGACTGGAAAATAATGAGGAAAAAAAAAAAAAGTTGTGTATTAACATACATATACCTCCATTTTTAGAATTAAATTAATATCTAACCCAGTCTCTCTGTAGCTCACACTGTTTGCTCTATGTGAAGCATGTTTTTACATGACATACAATTTGTATATTTGTTTTTAAGAAATAGCAATGTCCTGGTCCTTTAAAATAGGATCACAAAATATCCCTTTCGTTAAGGGATCCGAGTTGTATCTTATTATTAAAGAAGACAGTTTTCATTTGCTCCTTTTTGGCCATGTAATAAAAATGTCTAAAAAAAAACCCAAAAGAACAAAAACAAAGTTAGGAATTATTAGGAAGGCAATGGCAAATAAAATGGATGTCAATGCCTCTATAATCGCTCCATGGTGAGACTGCACCTTGAATACTGTGCAGTTCTGGTCACCACAGCTCAAAGAGGTAAAGTTGCACTGGGGAAAGTGCAGAGAAGGGTGACCAAAATGATAAAGGGCATGCATAGAACAGTTCCCCTATGAGGAAAGGCTAAAGAGGTTAGGGCTGTTCAGCTTGGAGAAGAGTTGGCTGAGGGGGGATATGATAGAGGTCTAGAACAGGTAAATGTGAATCTGTTATTTACTCTTTTGGATAATACAAGGACTGGGGGCACTCCATGAAGTTAGCAAGTAGCTCATTTAAAACAAATCGAAGAAAATTATTTCACTCAACACATAATTAAGCTCTGGAATTCATTGCCACAGGATGTGGTTACAGCAGTTAGTGTAACTGGATAAGTTCCTAGAGCAGATGTCCATAAACTGCTATTAATCAATAAGAATTAGTAGTTTGGGATCTATTAATTTAATGTTTGGGTACTTGCGACTTTGGTTGGCCACTATTGGACACAGGTAATTGAGCTTGATGGACCATTGGTCTGATCCAGTATGGCATATATATATATATATTTTTTTTTTTTAAATTATTGCAATTTTACTTTTATACAATCAAGTATACAATCTTGAAAGAATAGAAATTAAAGATTGACATAATACAGTCAAAAACGAAGAAACTCCAATATTTAAATATACAAAAGTAATATATGCCAGTGTACTCTAAGTCCTCTATTGGGAGTATCTTAAAAACTTAAGAAGAATTCTGACTGACCCTAGCTTAGAACATCACAACTACGGAGGTGTTACAGAATCAAGCCGATCATTCACAATATCAGAGGAAATTCTATCAGATAGATATAAAATTTATTAAGTTGGGATGGATGACATAATACATATTTAGCATCACGATACCTAATGAAACACTTACATGGGAACCTCAGTGTAAATGAGGCTCCCATTTGCAGCAATTTAGGTCTCAATCAGAAATTGCTTTCTTCTCTTCTGGGTATCTCTGGCCACATCTGGAAATATTTGAACATTCATCTGGAGAAATTTTTCTTTTCGATTCCTGAAATCGAATTTTAGTACCCATTCTCTATCTGAATCTAATAGAAAGGAAATGATTAATGTAGCAGGTTGGGCAACTACTGTATCTGAGGATTCCAAAATCTCTGAAATGTTCAAAGGTGTTAATTGAAAATCCTGTCCCTCATTTGAATTTATCCTCAATGAAGGTGAATAGTAAATCTTCGATAAAGGTGGTAGTGTCTGCTGTGGGATCTTCAAGATTTCCAAGGCATACCTATTCCACATCTCTAGCTGGAACTAGAGGCACTTTAGGAAAATTAATCAGTCTCAGATTTTTCCTTTGAATCAAAATTTAAGATTTTCAGTTTTTCTGGTTAGAAATTGGATTTTCCTTTATCAAAGTTATTTGTTGATCATTCATTTTTTCTACATTTAGTCTAACAGAGTCCACAGCCTGATCCCTTTTAATATTCTCATCCTGTAGATTTTTAAATTTCCACCATTTTCTTAATCAATGGCTTCAACTGTAAAGATACATTTTCATTTAGAATGACCAGGGTCTCCCATATGGTCTCCAAAGAAATGACCCGAGGCCTTACCATAGATATTGTTTTCATTCCATGCTCCGGAGACTCAGGTATCGTGGTGCAGAGGTCAGCTGGAGGCTGTGACGATCCTCCTGTTGAGATCCCTCCGGAGACACCATCCACAACGGTCTCCACTGCAGACTCAGTCAATGGCTCCTCCTGTGTCGCCGACGTCATTGGTGAGCGACATGTGGGTAACCAAAACAATATTTCTAATTGCTGTGGTGTTCTCCGGAAGAGTTCTTTGAACCAGGGATAAAGATGTTATGGAGTCAAGGAGGGGATCCAATGTTTCACCTTCTTTTTAACCTCCCTCCAGCAACTGCGTTCCACCCGGGTAAGCAATTCTATATACGACATGGGCGTCCATCGGACTGCTTACTTGACTTGAAGGGGAGGCTTCCAACGCTAGCCTCTCCCGCGCCTGTCGCTTTCGGCCCAAATGCGGCATGAAATCCTGGGGAAACTATCCACAAGTAGAAAAAAGGAGATACTCAGCACAGCTAGGTCAGTCAGCCATCTTGGATTCCCCCTAGTCAGTCCGCAAAAAGGAGCCCCAGTATGGCATATCTTATGTTCTTATGAGCAAACAAAGTCCAAAACCTTTAGTAATAAGGAAAACAAAAAAAACATTCTCCCTCAAAGTCCCAAGTTAATCATATACCACCTTTTCTGGCAAGTCAATCAAGTGACTTTTTACAATAGATCTTAAACAGCACCTATTCCTTTATTAAAGATCTAATTACTGCTTGATTAGATTTGGATCCAGTATTAATTTTAACAATTTCTAGTTGCAAAATTTTCACATCATAGAGACATCAAGTTCAAGTAAAAAAAAAAAAAAAAAAAAAGTCTGAAATTTATAGTTAAATCTGATCAAGACTATTAATGCTTTTTTTTTTGTAGCCCTTGAATAGAAAACTAGAGGATTTGCACATTTACCTCTGGAGATTAAAATAAAATGGCTGAAATAGCAACCTAACCTTTGGGAACTACCTCTTCACACAAACACTGGAGACTGCATTGCTTGAGAAAAGTTTTTATTTATATTGTGTATCTTAATGTACAGTGTTTAGCATGGTTATTTCAATATAAGTGGTATATGAACCTTTAAATAAATACCATTTTCAAATGACTTCAGATGAACTATCGAAGGATTGGAAGCAGCAGTCTGAGAACCAAGAGCAAAGGTGCTCACCACTACTTCCATAAAAACTCAGCTAAATGAAGCAAAGATGACACCCTGGAGGTCAGCCGGGACTGGCCCAGTGGCAGTGCTGTATACTGCCATGCAGAGGTCCTGGGTTTGACTCCCTTGTGAGATCTTCCATTCTCTGTGCTTTCAAGGGGTAGAGATGCTGCAGAGACAAATATCTACAGTTCTTGGGAAAGGGAAAACCAAATCATACCACAGTGACACCTAGTGGCCAGGTTAAGGCCTGGGAGCGCATGGTTCTGGAAGGTGCATAGCTCCCTAGCTAGAGCACTATTTGATGCAATGACTGGGCTAAGTTAATCAGGAAAATAAAATAGGGGGGAAAACCCCAGATAGTTGCAAATAAGGCTCCTTGCACCAGATCTCAGCCACAATTCAGATTAACTGGAACCCAAAAGGAAAATGCAAGCCCCCCAAAAATGCCAGAATACTTGGTGTGAGTTATCCGACTCAAAGCCAATGGTGTATCCCCGAATTGCATCCCATCTATACTCAGTAAAGACTGAAAATAAGGGTCCCCAGTTTTCCCAGACCTTTGGCCCCACTGAGATCAGCAGTGGTCTTCTTGGGATCAAGTGGCCTATCAAATATGTTGAACGCTTCCTGAGACATTTGGCCTTGGAACAGAACAGCAACAAACTTATGGTGAAGCATTTGGGGCTGACTTGGCTCCATTAAAACATGCATAAGCTTTACTACCCTTTAATATATGCAAAATCACTCTGATGACAATGACTGGAGGATGTGTAAGAAGCATGCTCAATGAATTATATTGTTGTAAACTAAGAATGAGAAGCCAAAATAGATTCCCCGTACTTGTCACCGCAATGCTTAATTTAAACAATTGTCAAACATCTGTATGCCCCAAGTCCATAGGATATAATAGGAAAAGAAACAGCAGCAAGATACACATAGAAAATACTTTGTTACAGTCTAAAAACACGACCACAAATGCTTAACAAGGTTCAGTGTATGATAAATGCAATCTTTAATTGAAAACTCTACAAAGGCCACAGAATAAAACTTCAGAATACAATCTGTCTTCTCCATGATGGATGACCAAGTTTCCTGCCCATATAAAGGTGAAATACTGACTCCTCAGATGTCAAAGCACACTTCTCTCAATCTGAATGTTAGGATGGTCTGAAAAGTTCACATAAGCTTAAAGCAGCACTGGAAGCATAGGGCAATTGTTCACAGTGCTCCTATCTGCCCATACTAGTTCTTGTATAGGGTATCTTTAACAGAGCAATACCTACAAGAGAGGAAAAGAAAGCACAATCCTATCGGGCCACGAATACAAATAAATACTCAGCATGTCACTGCACCGCTTGCACACCACACACATTCATGCCTGCTACATAGAAACTGATGGCAGAAAAAATGCCATACAGCCTGTTGAGTCTGCCCATCCACATCAGCTAATTCAGCTTTACAATCCCTATCACTCTCTTAAAGATCCCCTACATTTATCCCATGTTTGTGTTTTTTTTTTTTTTTTTTTTTTAATTCATTTGCTGTTCTAGTCTGCACCATCTATATAGGGAGGCCGTTCCATGCATCCCCTACCCTCACTATAAAGAAATATTTCTTTAGATTACTCCTAGAAAGTTCTCAGGTGAAGCACTGACATATTATGCAAGCTCTTTGGTGCTACTCTGGGGCCAGATCCCTCATCCTCAGGTTCTCTTATCCTCAATCCCTCTCTTCTGCCTCTATAGCTACTTCCTTTGGCCAAGGAAGATGGCAATGAACACATTATTCAACATAAAACAAAAAGCTTACCGATTGTGGCAAGAGTAAGGGGTAGAAAGCTTTTCATGTGGCTAGTGAGTAGACTCAGCTTTTTGGCAGCCAAAGGTGCACCCAATATGGGCCCTGAAGGAGTGGTGGGCATGGTTTTACTTCTCGGAGGCAGAATATGGATAGAGGACCCAAATCAACAGGGAATAAACATTTGCAAGTAAAAGCTCAGAAACATAGTGCCACTTGTGAAATTCTAAAGACTACAAAAAAACATTAACACTACTGAACAGTTCATTGCTTCCAGCACTTTCGTAGTAGAAGGTGGCCCCTTGGATTTAGACCACACAGGTACTCCTACAAGAGGCTCACATTTAAATGTATGAGCTTAGAGGGACCAGGAGACTTGGTCACTACATCACCACCAGCAAGCCATAGTCATGTAACACCTGAATAGTCAGACTGTATTAACATTTATGGTTCCAGTAGATGACTACCAAAGTTTACAGATTTTATATTGCCATATTTTTATTGATTTAACTATATTTATGACTATGAAGCTATGTATAATTTTTATTTTTTATGTCTCATTACCTTGTTTTATGATTATATTTCATCTTGTTTATTTATATTTTTATTGGATGTTTTCTGTGTTTGAAATGTTTGTAAACTGTGATGGCTAGTCTAAACTATGATATATAAAAACCTAATAAATAAATAAACTTCTACTCTGCTGATCCACAAATCTCAGCAGAGTACAAAAAACATACAAAATAAAATTGGACAAACAATAACCAATATTAAGCAGCATTAGCAATTAAGGAGCAATAACTACCGGAAACCTGCAAGGCGAGAGGCGGAAGGGAATCAGTCAGCATAAACAAATAAGACTTTAGCAATTTCCTTAAACCAAGCAGGTCTTTTTCTGCTCTGATTTCTAGCAGCAGACTATTCCATATGGCTGGGCCTAAAATAGAAAAAAAAAACAACCCATGCTTGCCAGACTCTGAAAGCCGTGCTTGTCTGAAAGATTGTCTAGTAAATGCTGGGAGGTAGGAGTGGAGACTATAGGCTGGCTGGCACATCCAAATAGAGGAAGATAAAACAAAGTGGGACTAACCCATAAAGCGCCTTAAGATCCAGGTGAGAGAGTTGTGTGCGCCATATGATGGGCAACCAGTGCAACTCAGCAAGAACCGGAGAAATGTGACTACATAGAGAGGCACCAGAAATTGACGAGCAGCAGAATTTTGGATTACTTGAAGGGCATGAAGATGAGAATTGGGTAGATCCAAGAATAGACCATTACTGTAAACCAGGGGCGACAAGATTAGGGACTGAATGCAAAAAATCAGAACAGCGAAGCGGTTTCAAAGGGCACAGCAGGTGAAGCTTATAATAAGGCGACTGAAATAGGGGTCCAACATGAGGCTGTGGAGACAAGGAGGAATTGATGAGAACCCCCAAGTTTCATGCCTTCAATAAAATAGGGATAATATAGGGGAATTAAAAAAAAAAAAATAGGGGGACAGGGAGGGTCGGGAAAGGAGTATGATTTCTATTTTCCTGATGTTAAGGGCATCCACTCGATTTTTGTCATGCAGGAGGCTAGATTATCCATCACCGATGTGACTGTTGGAAGAATGAGAATTAAAAAAAACCAACCCAAAACAAACAAAAAAAAAACAAAAAAAACACCCAACCTCATCTGCATACAAACTAAGACAAACCTAGATCGGATAGAACTGGGCAGAGGGGTACAAGGTGTAGCTTGCTTATTGCGGCGGTTACTACCCCTACTACCTCTAACTAATCAAGCTAGATATTTCACTTGGATGCAGCTCCATCACCGCTCTCTACATTAATGGTTGGGGTGGAAGGGAAATAGAACCAAGAGCTAAGAGAAACAGATAAGTATGAGAGAAAAAATGAGGGAAGCTTGCTGGGCAGACTGGATGGGCCATTCGGTCTTCTTCTGCCGTCATTTCTATGTTTCTATGAAGAGAGTAGGGGAAAGGGAGGATCCCTGGGGGAATACCTGTGCTCAAGTGGTATGATTTGGAAGAAGAATCCCCAATGACCACTTGGAAAAAAATGGATTAGAAAGGAAGGAAGTAAACCAGAAGCGAACAATGAACGGCTTTCTGGCTTCTTAGAAGAACCTAATCCATAGGTCATTTCCCCAGGGCAACAGGGGCTCTTGTGCAGAAGACTATCCGCACTTCCCTCCTCTCCTGCTCAGAGCAAGGATACTCTGTGTTTGTCCACTTGCACAACCGGGCCTCCAAGAAGGAAATGACATTTGGGGATGGAGGACTGACTGATGCCAGCTGTGCTCCCTTTCTGGAAGGAATCAGCAGAGAAACACAAAACTAATCAGAAAAGCTGCAAGGATAGTGGATATGGGAGGCCAGGCAAAACATGCAGCTTATTAGAGTCTGAAGATAAGCAGCTTGTTAAGCCTAAATCTATTCAGGTGCTCTAAATGAATTCCTGCATATCTGTCCTAGGATAAAAATATGTATCTTCTACTACTGGAGGCTCAGCATCTCCTGCACTGTACATGAAAAGTAGATGCATTTTTAGCACCACCAAAATAGAAACAAAAGCACAGCCTACTTCTTCCTTTATAAAGGCTAACTAAAAAAAAATAACACGATAGCTATTTCAGCTGCTTCAAAATGATCAAATATACCTGGCCCGTTTAATTAGTTCTAATGTGTCATCTTTGTGACGTGAATCACCACTGGTGGTGCTTGTTATAAAAACTACTGGAATTACCTGCTTCTGCTCAGGCCAATGCAATATCGGCACGCGTTAAACGGGCAATCATGATTGAGCGCCTGCTCTACCAATGCGTGCTCATCGACCTCTCCATGGTGCTGTGGTAAAAAGGAGGTGTTAGGGGAAACTGTGCACCCCTAGTGCCTCCTCGGTAGCAGGCACCCATGGCTGTCAGGCAGTTAGGAAGAGGGATGCTCAATTTTTATTTATTTATTTATTTATTTTTTTTGAGCGTCCCTTTTCCTAAGCTGACCACTAGCACACTTTTTTTTTTTCAATTCTATTTTGGTTACTCCGACTTAATATTGCAACGATACTAAGTCACATGAACCGAAAAAAGGGAACAAAAGAGCAGTATTTTCTGCTTTTCTGTAGTTTTTTGGGGTTCTTCAAGAATTAACACCTGCTCTGGGCAGGCGTTAATTTTTGTGGGTTAAAATGTACGTCTGGCACACTTTTTTTTGCATCTAGGGAAATGGGTAATAGCCTCATCAACATTAATTTACATGTGATGAGCACTATTACCTACATGCTCGATTGGTCAAACATTTTGGACGTGCTAACCCCCACCCATTTTGCATCGGAGGTTATGGACCGTGTCCAAATCATGTGTTGAACCATGCACTGGCCACAGCACATGGTATTGAATTGGCCTGACAGACAAAAAAAAAAAAAAAAAGCACAACAGGAAACAGCCAGCACCACTACTGAATTCCCCCCCCAAGATGGTCCTCATGGTTTAAGAGCAACAAACAAAAGACTCCCAAAATGGTCTTCTCTTAGGTCTCTGTTCTGACACTTGTTTTTTCCATTTTCTGTGTGAATGAAATATGATAGAGGAAAAGAAAAAAAAGTCAGCTTTTTGCTCTTGTAGAAGATAACAGGAGCTTCGTGGAAAAAAAGGAGGCCCAAAAAGTTACTTCTCAGACCTGGAGTAAATATATTCCAGGTGGACTTGTTAGAGGACTCCAGAAAGCAAATAAATGTGACATAAGTGAGGGGTTTACTAAACCCTGGTGAGCCAGTTCTGGGGCAGCGTGAATGATATTAATGGAGCATCTACAATGCCCCACATTACTTTTGCTAAACAGATGCTCACATTCCCCAGAAGAGCAACTATAGTAAAAGGGGGTATTTGGCAAACCCCAAATATCAGCTGCTAGTCACCAAATAGAGGCCGAAGACAAGGGCAAATTCACCACTTAAATTATATTTGGGTATCAATTGAGTACAGGAATTTTAAAACATAAAGATAAAATTAAAAAAAGTAAAACAAAATCAAACATATGCAAGAAAGTATATAAAATACCGTAATAATGATTACATACTTCACTGGAGACAACAGATAAATCTGTGCTAAATACTTGAGGCACTTTGAAGTGATCCTGCTTTTTTTCTCCCCTCAGAAGCCAAATTGGCACCCATATCCCTACATAGCTGAACACTAAAAGCTTATATAGCTTGTGTTCCATTCCAAATAAATGCCAGATACGTGACCAACACCATGTGCCAGACTTGCCTTCACCTCACCAATAGTGCTAGGCTTTCAGGAAATGCTGCCAATCTACTCCCCTGACATAACTAAAGAATTGGTTTACTACAGGTTTTCCACTAGTTTTCCACCTCTGAAAATCATGACCTCTCTTGGTTATCTGGAAGCTGCAGCTTGCTTAAATGCTAGTTTGATGTGAAATGAATTAGCTTGACCAGCAATAGAGTAGCCCATATGCATTTCTTAAAAACACCTACAGTACCTAAATATACTGTAAGGTTTCAAACTCCATAGCCCCAGCTTCCAGAGGGCCTGTACCCTTTGCAGTAGAGGATCAGAAGGCTCATCTGCATACTGCTCCCAGCATCTGCTCCCAGGACTCCCGAGGTCACAGCGAGCGATCCAGGTTTCAAACTCCACAGCCCCAGCTTCCAGAGGCTCCATACCCTTTGCTGTAGAACAGGACCGGAAGCACGCATCTAGCAGAGCATGAATCTCAAACCTCTCAATCCTTTGAGTGAAGATCAACTGATGAGGACTGGTAAGTATAGTTTTGGAAATTCTCAGACTTGAAGTTTAGATAGAGGTTTAATAGTAGGATACATTCTTTAGAGTTTGTGTGTGAGATAATAAGCAAGCCAGAGGGAGTTAATTCTAGTGTGTGTCTTTTCCAAAGGGATGGGCTCCACCTTAACCAGAATGGAACCAGGCTGCTGGAGCTAACTTTCAAAAAGGAGATAGAACAGCTTTTTAAACTAGAACAAGGGGAAAGCAGACAGTCACTCAGCAGCACATGGTTCGGAGGAATGTATCTTTGAAGGATACTAATGAAAAAGGAGAGTTAGGGCATCTCAGAGATTTCAATAAATGCAAAGTAGCCCATGTGCCTATAAGTAAAGAATCACCTGAGCTAAAGAATTCCAAATTATCCACATCACCAGAAAAATAGTTTGTTAATACAAACAAACAAAAAAAAAAAAGCACACTTTGAAATGTCTGTATCTCAATGCCAGAAGTCTAAGATGTAAGATAGGGCAGTTAGAATGTATAGTAGTGAATGATGAGATAAGATAACTGGCATCTCAGAGACCTGGTGGAAAGAGGATAACCAATGGGACAGTGCTATATCAGGGTACAAATTATACCACAATGATAGGGAGGATCAACTTGGTGGAGGTGTAGCATTTTATGTCCAGGAGGGTATAGAATTCAATAGGATAAAGATCATACAAGAGACTAAATGCTCAGTAGAATCTATATGGGTAGAAATCCCATGTGTGCTGGGTAAGAGTGTAGTGATAGAGAGTATACTATCGTCCCCTTGGCCAAAATGATCAGATGAAATGCTAAGACATTAGGGAAGCTAACCAATTTGGCAGTGTAGTAATAACAGGGGATTTCAGTTACCTCTATATTGACTGGGTAAATATAACATGTTAGAGACAAAGTTCCTGGATGGAATAAAAACTGCTGCTTCATGAAGCAACTAGAGAGGGAGCTATTTTAGATTTAATTCTCAGTGGAATGCAGGATTTGGTGAGGAAGTTAACAGTGGTGGGGCCACTTGGCAATAGTGATCATAACTATCAAATTTGAACTAATGATTGGAAGGGGGACAATATGCAAATCTACAGCTCTAACACTAAATTTTCAAAAGGGAAACATTGATAAAAGAAAAATAGAAAAAACCCGAAAGGTGCAGCTGCATGGACATTGTTTAAAAATACAGCCTTAGAAGCACAGTCCAGATGTATTTCATGCATTAAAAAAGATGGGAAGGCAGCAAAACAATTACTGGCATGGTTAAAAGGTCAGGTGAAAAAGGCTATTTTAGCCAAAAAAAATCCTTCAAAAATTGGAAGAGGGATCCATGTGAAGAAAATAGGATAAAACATAAGCATTGTCAAGCTAAGTGTAAAACATTGATAAGACAGGCGAAGAGAGAATTTGAAATGGAGTTGGCCCAGGCCTAGAGGCTAAAACTCATAATACAAACCTTTTAAAACATACCTGAAGCAAGAAATCTGTGGGGGAGTCGGATGGACCATTAGATAACCAAGGGGTTAAAAGGGCTTTTAGGAAAGAAGGCTATTGCAGAAAGACTAAATGAATTTTTTGCTTCTGTGTTTACCAATGAGGATGTTAGGGAGATACAGGTTCCAGAGATGGTTTTCAAGGGTGACGATTCAGATGAACTGAACCAAATCATTGTGAACCTGGAAAATGTAGTAGGCCAGATCAACAAGCTAAAGAGTAGCAAATCACCTGGACCGGATGGTATGCACCCCAGAATTCTGAAGGAACTAAAAAATGAAATTTCAGATCTATTAGTTAAAAGTTGTAACCTATCATTAAAATCATCCATTATACCTGAACGCAGGAGGGTGGCCAATGTAACCCCAATATTTAAAAGGGCTCCAGGGGCAATTCGGGAAGTTATAGACCTAAAGCCTGACTTCAGTGCCGGGAAAAATAGTGGAAACTATTCTAAAGATCAAAATCACAGAGCATATAGAAAGACAGTTTAATGGAACACAGTCAGCATAGATTTACCCAAGGGAAGTCTTGCCTCACAAATCTGCTTCATTTTTTTGAAGGGGTTAATAAACATGTGGATAAAGGTGAGTCAGTAGATGTAGGGTATTTGGATTTTCAGAAGGCGTTTGACAAAGTCCCTTCATGAGAGGCTTCTAAGGAAATTAAAAGGCATGGGATAGGAGACTGTATCCTTTCATGGATTACAAACTGGTTAAAGGCCAGGAAACAAAGTAGAATTAAATGGTCAATTTTCTCAGTGGAAAAGGGTAAACAGTGGAGTGCCTCAGGGATCTGTACTTGGACTGGTTCTTTTCAATATATTTATAAATGATCTGGAAAGGAATACAAGTGAGGTAATTAAATTTGCAGATGATACAAAATTATTCAGAGTAATTAAATCACAAGCAGATTGTGATAAACTGCAGGAGGACCTCGCAAGACTGGACATCCAAAAGGCAGATGAAATTTAATGTGGACAAGTTCAAGGTGATGCATATAGGGAAAAATAATCCATGCTGTAGTTACACAATGTTAGCGCTTAATATAGAACCTACCACCAAGGAAAAAGATCTAGGCATCATAGTGAATAATACATTGAAATAGTCAGCTGAGGGTGCTGCAGCAGTCAAAAAAGCAAAACAATGTTAGGAATTATTAGGAAGAGAATGGTGAATAAAATGGAAAATGTCATAATGCCTCTGTATTGCTCCATGGTGAGACTGCACCTTCAGTACTATGTACAATTCTGGGCATCACATCTTAAAAAAAGATATAATTTATTTTATTTAAAAGTTTTTATATACCGCTAATAAAATTAGTAACAATCCATCTAGGTGGTTCACAATGATACACACATAATGATAAAACTAAACACAATATGACCGGAGTGGATACAAGATAAAATATAAATAATACGATATTAAAGGACAACTATTTGAACATAAAACATTTCATTAATAAATTAATAGAGGGCATGATTAAAAGTTAAGCAATATTGTAAGCGGCAGAGCAAAGATGAGTTTTTAAAGATTTTTTAAATTCTTTAGTGTATGATACAAGTCTGATCTCTTCTGGCAGGGAGTTCCAAAGAGTTGGGCCGGCGATTGAAAAAGCTCTAGTTGTGATAGAGAAGGTACAGAGAAGGGCGACCAAAATGATAAAGGGGATGGAATAGCTCCCGTATGAGGAAAAGCTAAAGAGGTTAGGGCTTTTCAGCTTGGAGAAGAGACAGCTGAGGGGGGATATGATAGAGGTCTTTAAAATCATGAGCGGTCTAGAACGGGTAAATGTGAATCGGTTATTTACTCTTTCAGATAATAGAAGGATTAGGGGGCACTCCATGAAGTTAGCAAGTAGCACATTTAAAAGTAATCAGAGAAAGTTCTTTCACACTCAACGCACAATTAAGCTTTGGAATTTGCCGCCAGGGGATGTGGTTAGTGCAGTTAATGTAGCTGGGTTTAAAAAAAAGGTTTAGGTAAGTTCATGGATAAGTCCATTAACTGCTATTCTGGCATAAGTAGCATGGGATCTACTTAGTGTTTGAGTACTTGCCAGGAACTTGTAGCCTAGATTGGCCACTGTTGGAAACAGGATGCTGGGCTTGATGGACCCTTGGTCTGACCCAGTATGGCAATTTCTTATGTTCTTAATCTCTTCTGAAGTACTGAAAAGCAGGACATAAAAGTAAAAAAAAAAAAAAAAAAAAAAAAGTATGCATTTTAGAAAAACCTCAAAGGATAAAAATCACACTGATTAAGCACAGCAGAAAATAGGGAATACAAATAAAACTACTACAGTAGAAAAACAAAAAAAGAACCTACAGTATCTGAATTTAATCTACTTTGAAGTGCCTGAAAGGCAGAATATAAATTACACAGACTCACTCACAAAGAATATATGTACACATCCATAGGAAACAGGATGGGCTTTTATACACATGCAATGGCATTTCTTTGTCTTGAAATAAGCTGGGTATTCTGAATGGGTGGGAGTGGTCTTAAATCCTGTTGACAGCAGATGGAGGCTTAGGCTCATCTAAAACCCTTAATTATGAGAATTGATGTCTCATATTACCATAATCAAGACAAATCAAGTAACATGAAAGTTTTCCAGAAACAGGCTTTGCTCACCAGAACTATTTACTTGCATAAAGAATATTTGCCAGAAATGTGTGACTCACAATGAGAATACAGACTTATTTCATGATGCTTTTGTTAAAAGGTACAATGTAAAAGCTCCTATGTTGGCTGTCAGTCTGTATATAGATCATTTTTACTAAGATCTTAGCACAATGGGTTAATTTTGAGATTACATGTGTCTTGCAGTAAGACAACAGAAAAGGATATTTCCAACAACTAGTAAGGGGGGGGGGGGTAAGATGGGAGAATTAAAAAAAAAAAAAAGTATTTTGCAGAACAGATGCACTGCAAATTTCTTAGCAGACACAGCAGTCGTCAAGAAACTGGTAACTGGTGAAAACACTTGGCTGCTTCCGCAGAAAATCTTTAAATCACTAGTAAAAGCAAAAACTGAATCAGTCTTTTCCAGACCTTATATTATTAGTTTAATATAACTTGAACATTCTCCACTGGATTTTTTTTTTCCAGTTAATGTTAGCATCCATCACTCTCTCTACACAATATACAGTAATACTGCAATAGATCGAATGCAAAAAATATTCACTTACTTGGAGTTAATCTATTTTTGCTACTTAGAATCAAAGCCCCAGTTTCCTGAGGCAGCTGAGAGATACATTCTACAGCAGGAGTTTGAAAATTCTGCAGCAAAGACTTTTAAATTCTTGGCAATTCTGCGATATGTTTCCAAGATCTGACATACAAGTTACATTATTAAATAGGCAACACCACTTTACATTATAAACAAAGCAGTTATGCAGTCTGTTTTGTGTCTGGATATTTTATTTTTGTTTACTTTTTTCATTCTTTTCTCAATTTCAGTTTCACTGTTTTCTTTCTCCTCACACCTTGTCATTGCAACCTCTTTTCCCTCCTAAAAAGTGCCTTTTCTCTAGCTTGCCTTAACCTTTATCCTTCTACTATTCACCTCTCCCATTTGATCTGTCTTGTGGTTTCAGTTTCCTGGTCTCTCATCCCTCTGTCTCCCTGTTCCACCTCTGCCTTCCGTCACATACTGCCTCACCACTCTCAAACCATTCTCCTAGCTATCCCCTCACTTCTCATCTTCTCTCTCTCTCTGAGTTTCTGTTTCCCTCCATTTCCTCCAGACTCAACCTCTCCCACAACTGGCAGGAAGGGAGCATTGCTTCATGCCGCATCTACTTCCTCCTGTTGACCACGTAAGTCCGGCATAGTTCAAAGCACCAGTTGGGCCTCAGAGGAGACATGTCACGAAGTGCAGCTGGTCACCTCCACATGCCAGACTGGAGGTGGGGATAGTAGGAGAATTAGCAGAATGTTCCCATGCGCTTGGTCAGCTGCTATTTTAGTTTCCTTTTTCTGCTATGTTGCAGCAGACCAGGGGCCCTGCTGATGATATTAGCAGCTCTATCTTTACTCTGGATGATACCAGGCCATCATCCAAATGGATTTTCAATCACATAACTATTATACATTACTTAAGATATCAGTGAATTATATTTTTCTTTAGAAAAAAAAACAGAAAATGTGTTCTATTTCTTTGTCCAAGAGACCTTGGATTTAGCAAATACATTATGCTCTGAATTTTTTTTTAAAGCCCCATAGAAAACCTAACAGAGGCATCACTTGTAATAAGATGTGCTAGACTATGCACACTTTTTTTGTGGTAGACTTTATTCTCAATGCAGCAAGGAATTCTGCATACAAACCGTGTGCACAAACCAGTATACCTCCATTTTAATTCCATGTTATAAAGGCATTTGCTACTTAATGCAGAGAGATACACAGGCTTAACTTGTGGTTTTCTTAATAATGGAAATTTAGCTACTGGTCAGATCAGAAGTGAAATTACTTAACCAAAGTTTGAGGTGCAAAGGTCCTATACTCAGAATTTATGTGCATAAGACAATGTACCAAGCAAGTTTTCTGTGCAGAGAATATGCAGCATACACATTTATTTTATATGCACAAGGTGTGTTGTGTACATAAAACAAGATTTATGTACATAAGACTGTTTGCAGAGAACATGTCTTATGCACATAAATTTTTTTGGCAAGTTAAGCACGTTTTCTGTGCACATTTTCAGGATGGTGTACTGTTTTTTTTTTACTCCAATGCAATAGCATACTATTAGATTACTGGCAGTTAAGTCGACTTTTAAGGTATAAGTAAAGAAAAATGTGAGCTAAATTTTAGACGTTTTATTACATGAGGCCCAGAGGTAGTACCTCCACAGATCAGTTTTGTTTCTGTGAGAATTGGAAACTGGGTTTGCCTCCTTGGTCAAATACCCAAAGTACAGTGGGATATAGTCATCTAAACTCAGGACTAAATAAATTTTTTTTTCTAACAACGTCAGTAATTAAAAACAGGCACATGCTATGTTAATAAAACAAAGTGTCTCCGAGACCGTGCACCGGGGAAAACAACATACGCAGCCCAGACATGGCGTTTTAAAGCCATCTCCCACACCAAATCATAGAGCTGCACTCAGCTTCATTAATAAGATGCCCGAGTCCTTAGTATCCTTTCCCATGCAACCCTCGGAGTCTACGGACCACCGGCCACTGACAAGCAGCGAACCAAGCCCAGAAAGGACGAGAAGCCACAAGGCCAATTGTCATCCGAGGGATGGCTCATATAACAGCCTCCTATTACCTACGGCTCCGAGGGAACCAGGACACCGTAGGCAGATGAAGAAACTCATGGCCAAGTAGAAAGACGGGAGGTTACAGGTGGTCCTGCGTTAGCCAGGATTAACCTCCATACCAGAAGCACCCAATGAAGGTCACCCCTCTCCAAGGTTGCCAACTGCCCATAACATATGGGCTGCCTGTGGAGGAAAAATAAAAAGCTCTTGGCCTGAAGCTGTAATTACCTCAACTGCCCGTAATCCCCACCTCCTGTCTTCCGGCGTGGATGCAACCCTCCAGCTCAGCTCGCAAGCACTAAAACGCTCCGGCCAATCACCAGCCCGGCCTACTTGGGTTACGCTGTTCTTTAAAGTTGCGATAAAAGCGGCATGTGGATTGGTTGCCGACGTTGATCCGTAACGTCGTGCTATTGGTTACCTCGCTAATTTATGCACTGATGTCAGCCAGTCAGAGAGTACCCGGTAAGCAGAGGGAAACTGAATGTGACCTAAGCTTTCTGTTCTGGTTACTAGTTTGTGTACTGTTTTTGTTTTATTGCTGCCCCCATTAAAGTGCATAAGGACAGCACCGATATCTGTAGTACTATTCCTGCACGCAAGGTAAACAAAGGCAGCCAGACAACAGGTGTCGGAGCCGGCCGATGGTCACTGGAGTTAGCTTGCCTACTTCTGTTAATAACGGAGTTGCTTTAGTGGATTAATACGGCTGCTGTGCTAATCCTCAAAGCACCAGGTAGGCATCATGCTGGGTTACCTACCATTGCAACTGTTTTTGCTGTAAAAATAACTATTTGGATCGGGGTTGCCAAACGTATGTAAATTGGTCGGCTGCTCATTAAAAAAAAAAAAAAATTTAAATAGGACCTATCCGTAAATCTCCTTAAATTGCCTATAATTCCCACCTCCTGTCCTTCAACATTGAAAAATGCAAACAGCTCCCCCGCCTGTCTCTACGGCTTCCCCGTAACCTCATGGGTGTACGAGTGAGAACCAGTGAGTTTCAACTTTAAAAGGAGCTGCGCTTCCCGAAGAGAGAAACGGTTCGTGACTATCACAGAAAAAGAGCAGGCTCCTGTATGAACCGCAAGCCGACAATAAGATCACCTGAACTCCGGTAGAGATAGCCTCCTCCCGGTGGTTCGTGAACATATTTTAGAATGTTAGTCAGTATTAGGTCTGTGTAAACACTAATGTGGACTAAAGCAAAAAAAAAAAAAAAGTTTCAATGCATTGTAAGGAAACCCATGCAAAAACAACTCAATATTAAAACAAAATAGTGCAAATCACATGATTTGTGTTAACCTGCTAGTAACCGTAAAACTTAATTATAATAGAGAGAGGTGTATCTTGTTTAAATGAAACATTGTCGAATAAATCCAGATTATTCTTAGGAGGTTCCAAAATAAATTTGAGTGTTATCATTCTTGGAAACTTTTGATTTCCAGTCACCCTGAGATTACTGGGGGGGGGGAGGGCAGGACCACATGCACAAACTTACTCTTAGCTTTCATACACACAAGCTAACCCACTCATGTGTTCACTCTCACACACATACGTGCTCATTCTTGCATGCTCACGCTCACTCCTTACTCCTCATTCTCTCATACATTCTTAGTCCTTATTTAAACCTTTATTATTCTCCCACATATACACACTCTGAAACACATGCCTCTTCCTCTTCCATACACATATGCTCATTCATACTTTCACTTCTCTTCCTCCTACATAAACACACATACACTCACAGATATGCTCACTCGTTTTCTTCCCCCTCCCCTGGAACCCACCAGGGACAGCAGCCTCCTCCTTGAGCCCTTACAGCAGCAGAAGCCTCTGCCTTTAGGCCAAGGTAGCCGACTGTTTTCCTCCTCCTCCTCTGCTGTGGGAGCAGATGCTGCCCTTTTCTTCTTCTGGAGGTCCAGTACTCCTCCAGCTGCATGGGCCCACCGCTGCTCCTTTAGCTAAGCGGGCTCAATGCTGCATTTTCTTCCAATGTGACAGAAGCTTTTCTTTCTTCCAGGCTTGTGTGGGACTGCTTTTGCCGCAGCACCCAGTTTTCCAGTGTTGGTCCAGAGACCCAGCAATTCCTTTAGAATTCCAGAGTCTCCAGGGCAAATCTGGAGAGATCCTAGGTATGCGTATTATCAACTTTTTGAATATAGCTGTCTTTTTTATCAAGGACATATGTTTGAAACTTCCATTGTGGTTTCGGTCCATTTTCAACTGGACAGATAGCATCACTGAAATACCATTATAATTAACACTAATTGATACCCCAGTTGACAATCTCAACTGAAAGAGCAAAGCCTTCATGAGCCTATAAATTGCACTATTGCTCAAGTCATAAACAGTTCTGGAGCATATTTCCAGGGCAGTGTGTGGAAGCTCGCATTGCATTTGCCCATATTGTATTGTACCTTTTAACAGAGGACTTCAATTTTCAATGCTGTCAATCTGCCACCTGTTACAAACACTTCATTAACTAAAAAGGACCATATTGTTTCTGGTGATTGAACACCAAAACCAAAAAAAAATCTTTTGTGATACTAGCCTACAATTACCTTAGTAGAAAGGAGATCGTATTTCACCCCACAGCATCTTCCCTCGTTCTCAGATTTATCCCTTTATTCCACTTCACTGGGTAACAGTAATAAAAAGATGTGGAATGAACTCTGAAAATGAAATGTACTTTATTACAAACTAAAACAATCCCTTTCTCTCTTGTGAGGCAGGTGCAATCAATCAGCCCACAATATAAACTAATTATATCCCTACGGTATTGGTATGATACCTGTGATCTCAGATCTTTAAGACCCAAAGTATGGGTAAATAAAAAAAATGTGAAAGAAGATGTGATCTGTGGAAAGGGGTACAATTACAGTACCTTAATAATTCAAATGTAAGTGAATTTAAAGAGGGAGACCATTTTCAAACTGCTGGGTTCCTAGGTTATTCCTCGCCTTTTCAATTCCATTCTTCATGTAAGTGGCATGAACATAGGTTATCAGGTGAGTATGTGCAGGCTTTGTAGAGGTAAAGCAAAAGTCCACACATATTATTTATGCATTAATTATTGCCCCAGGAAAAAGTCCTGCAGAGATTTGTATCTGCTTGTTTTGTGGGTACTTTTCCCTTGGAAATATCGTGTGTAGATTTGAAAATGTCATCTACATGCATTATTACTCTCCCCTGTTTTAAACATACCCTTGGGAACGCTGCTAAACAACATGGGTAAAATTACGCATGTTATCGAACAATGCGCATCATTTTTTCTGCATTGAGGTTGGGCAATTTTCAAACTGCCCATTTCCCATTGTTAGCCATGGAAATGGCTTTAATTATTTCTCTCCCCAGGCCAATCCACTACTACTACTACTACTAGTAATTTATATAGCACTGCCAGATGTATGCAGTGCTACACAGAAGCTCCTACGAGACAGTCACTGCTGTAGACACACAAAGAAACAAATAAGAGGCTTGGTTTGAAACCAACAAGCAGGCTGATACAGTACAGTGCACTCCAATGGAGCGCACTGTACTGTATCAGCCTGTGGAGCGCACTGTTAGCCTGCTATTGGACGCGCATTTTCCCTTACCCCTTATTCAGTAAGGGGAGGAAAACATGCGTCCAACCCGCGGCACCTAATAGCGCCCTCAACATGCAAATGCATGTTGATGGCCCTATTAGGTATGCTCGCGTGATTCAGAAAGCAAAATGTGCAGCCAAGCCGCACATTTTACTTTCAGAAATTAGCGCCTACCCAAAGGTCACGCTAATTTCTTCCAGCACCGGGAAAGTGCACAGAAAAGCAGTAAAAACTGCTTTTCTGTGCACCCTCCGACTTAATATCATGGCGATATTAAGTCGGAGGTCCCGAAGAGTAAAAAAAGTAAAAAAAAAAAATTTGAATTCGGCCCGCGGCTGTCGGGCCGAAAACCGGACGCTCAATTTTGCCAGCGTTCCGGTTTCCGAGCCCGTGGCTGTCAGCGGGCTTGAGAACCGACGCCGGCAAAATTGAGCATCGGCTGTCAAACCCGCTGACAGCCGCCGCTCCAGGGGCAAAAGGAGACGCTAGGGACGCGCCAGTGTCTCTAGCGCCTCCTTTTCTCCGTTTCTACCGCGCCACCTAATTTGAATACTGCATCGCGCGCACGGCGAGGGGCTGGTGCGCACGCCTGGAGAGCGGGCATTCGTCCGCTCTCCCGCGGACTTTACTGAATCGGCCTGAAGGTTTGGTAGGATTTAATTGAGGAAAGGGACTTTTTATCAGAGTAAAGTCTCTAAGCTTCTATATAAGAGAAACAGGGGGGGTGGGACTATGAAGTCAGACCCTTCATTTGCATAATAGAGGCAGCCTCTCTGAACATAAAATAAAGCCTAAAACTACCTCCCAGGAGGCACTTGGATCCCAAGTAAAAAATCTGGAACTCTTGCCTTCCAAACTGCTTCAGCTGAAGCTTAACCAGTTAGACAAATTTAAGCCCATAATAACTTACCTGAAACCACATCCTGTTTATTTCAGGGCACACTTTAGAGACTAAAACCCCAGAGGTTTGGGCCTCCATGAGATAAATGACAGCCAAATATTAAGGGGATAAATGGTATGTTTTGAAACACTCCAAAGCTTATTTGTAACACCGATAGAGAAAGTGGTCTCTTCTGGGTATGGTACGATTGGAGCTGACTAATGAGAGAACCTGCTAGGCTCACACCAGTAGCTGGCGGAGAAGCCCATGGGCGGGACTGGCTGGAGCTTTGCCTATAGCAGCCACCTCCCTTGCATTCTGAGCCCTTAGGTTCTGGCGGCCAGCAAGTCTTAGGTGGGTCCCTAGGACTATTCAGATCGATTATCCAACCCAAGCAAGGATCGTGGCAGGCAGCAAACAGCAGAATGGCTACTGAGCCAGAGGTCAGGGCAGGCAGCAGACAGGAGGAGTCGGGAGCCAGGCCAAGGTCAGAATCCAGGGAATCAATCCAAGATGAACAGGACAGACAAGGCAAACAAGACAAGCAAGGCAGGGCACAGGCAGGAACAGGGAACAAGGGCCAAATGGGAGGAGGACAAGGCAAAGAAAGGCAACAAAGAGACGGGAAACAAAATAGGAGCAGGCAAGACATTTTAGCATTAAAAACTATACACGAGAGGATGTTTTTTCTGCTATGTATCATTTGTTGCTACATATACTTAGTGTATTGTGAGTATTGACTTATATTTGATTTGAAAATGTGAATAAAAAATAAGTTATAATAAAAATTATGCACGAATAATACCAGGATAACTTGTAATAAGCAAAAGACAAATATCCAAAAGGAAAAAATTCAAAATAAAATCAAATATATGCAAACTAGTGAAAGCAGTCCAGCATTACTCGAGTTGTCTGGTCCATAACAGCTATAAATTTTAAAACTGAATAAACATGAAAATTATAAATGTTTTAGGGCCCTATTTACTAAGCATTTTTCCCATAGACACAAAATGGGAGATAATCTTTAGTAAATAAGTCCCTTAGGCCTAGATTTTCTAAGACACCGCAGCGTCGTGAATCGCACGGTACAGGGGGCGGGGGCGGGCCTGCGATAGCTTTCGCACCCAATAGCGCCATCGTAAAAGGTGGTGCTATTGGGCGCGAAATTGGAAGCGACAAGGCTCCTTAGTGTTTCGCCGTCCACGCTGTCTTCGTGGCATCCGCCCCAGTGCCACCCCGACTCCTCCTGTTCCGGTCTTGACGCCGCCCCTTTTTAGTGATCCCTTTTCGCGTGCAATCACTTTGAAAAATGACCCCCTAAGTTTGTTAAGTAATTAACAGCATACAGAAATTAGGGAGCCTGTAATTGACAGTATATGAAACGTCTTTTGTTGCTCAACTCTAAAGAGTGCTAAATGGTGATTGTTATATTAGAAGATTGGTTCCAATACAGATTCCTGGGGCACTGCACTATTTACTGTTCTCCATTGCGAGAACTGACCAGTTAATCTTATTTTCTGTTTCCTGATGGACCCTTGGTCTGACCCAGCATGGCAATTTCTTATGTTCTTATGTTATCAGTTCACAATCCACAACAGTGGCATAGCCACTGGGGGACCTGGATGGGCTATGGCCTACTCACACACGGTCCGATTTTAAAAGGCCCGCACGTGTAAAAAATGGTGGTTATGCGCAGAAGTGCTGTGCCAAGTAAAAGGGGTGAACCGGGGGCGGGCTGAGACTGCGCCATTAGACGCTGTCCCGGGAAGCGCAAGCTGGCAGCCGGCCATTGTGTGGAGTTTACTTCTGCTCCTGAGAAGCAGTAAGTATAGAAATAAAAAAAATTCAGGGTACCTAGGTAGGGGTTATAGGTTGGGGTGGAGAGAGGAAAAAGGAAGAAAGTTAGGTAAGGGTAGTGAAGTTCCCTCCCGGTCCACTCCTTAATTGGAGCGGACTGGGAGGGAACTGGGAAAAAGGCCGATCACAGCGCATAATTGGAAAATCCCCCTCCCCGCGCGTGCAAGTCACAGAGTGCCTGCACATGCGCGTGCGGATGTTAAAATCTGGCATGCATGTGCACGTGGACATCATATTTTGTAAGGCGCGCATATTATAAAATCGGCGCATCCATATGCGCGGGCCGGGAACCGCACACATATGGATGTGTGTACGCAGGTCTTAAAACTAACCCCTCAGGGCTCGGGCTCATGCAATCAGGCCTGCCTGACACCAGCAGAAGAGGCTTGCAGGATGACTGCTGTGGTTTCCATCCCTTGGCAGCCAAAGAAGTAGAAGGCTGCTGCACACTCCATCCCAAGGTAGTTGAAGAAGGGGTCTGGCGGTGCCTGAAGTAGATGCCTTGTGTGTGTGTGTGTGCCTCTGGATATGCATGCCTATGTATGACAGCCTGAGAGATAGGGCTTTCATATTAGTGAAAAGTACTTGGCATTGCTCAGATTGTCTGATTCACAACTGATGTCAATTTTCAAAACCAAACAAGAGTGGAAAAGATAAATATTGTTTTAATGTATTTACACAGTAAAAGAAGAGAGTGTGTGTGTGTGTGTGCACGCGCGTGTGTGCGTGCCTGAGAGACAGGAATTTGCAGACAGAGCATATTGCCTTTGATGGCCACAGACAGACACAACAGTGTGACTGACACAAACCTTTTCCCTATACAGCTCACCATACAAAATGGTTGTGGTGTAACCTGAAAAAAAAAAACCAACCCCACTCTGCATGTGTAGCAAATCTGCCATACCATAGCAGCACTAACTCAAGGACTGAAACAGCAATAGTCCTACCTATGAAAACACAGGATGCATATGAAAATGCATATCCTACTGAGAAGCCACAGCAAAATAAGAATGATACAAATCCTTACAAGCTAGCAAAATATTTCACTTTGGCATACGCACAGAATATAGACACACTGGGGCAGATTTTAAAAGGCCTGCGCGTGTAAATCCTTCCGGATTTACGCGCGCAGGGCCCTCGCACGCCGGCGCTCCTATTTTGCATAGGCCGCCGGCGCGTGTAAAGCCCCGGGACGCACGTAAGTCCTGGGGCTTTCGAAAAGGGGCGGGAGGGTGTGTGTCCGGGGGCCTTCCCGAAACGACGCGGTGTTTCGGGGGCGTGCCGCGGAGTTTTGGGGGCGGGCCCAGGGGCGTGGCGCCAGCCCGGGGGCATGGTTGAGGCCTCTGGACCAGCCCCCGGGACCAGAGGACGGAGCGGGGCCGCCGCGCGCAAAGTTACGCCTGCTGAAAGCAGGCGTAACTTTGCCGACAAAGGTAAGGGGGGGTTTAGATAGGGCCGGGGGGGTGGGTTAGGTAGGGGAAGGGAGGGGAAGGTGGGGGGAGGGCGAAGGAAAGTTCCCTCCGAGGCCGCTCCGAAATCGGAGCGGCCTCGGAGGGAACGGAGGCAGGCTGCGCGGCTCAGCGCGCGCAGGCTGCCGATTTTGCGCAGCCTTGCGCGCGCTGACCCCAGATTTTATAAGATATGCGCGGCTACGCACGTATCTTATAAAATCCAGCATAATTTTGTTCGCGCCTGCTGCGCGAACAAAAGTACGCGCTCGCGTATAGTTTGAAGATCTACCTCAAAGTCCTTTACCAAATACAGAATAAAAAAGCACAAATTACAAATGTGGAGATAAAAACTGAAATGGAAACCCCATGAAGCCCCTCTGCATGCAGTGCACATCGGAAGAACTAGAAACAGAAATACATTTCCTCCTACACTAATCAAAGTATGAATATAGAAGACATATGCATTCTCAGAACTGACATATTATGGCTCTTGCACTCATCACTCCCGCTCCATGCTTCCATCATTCCTCACTTCTCCTGACTACTGTCTTTCAGTCATTCCCTCACACAATCAAATCTCTGCACAGCAATCCCAACCCACCTCCTCGTGCTTCTTCTCTCCCTCTTGTTCAACTCTTCTTACCCCTTTGTTTCTTTTCCCCCTCCCTTCCCAGCATTCCCCTGATCTCACCTCTCCCCCCTAACAGCCCCTACACTCCCTGCATTCTCCACCTTTCCCTGCCCTGCAGCCCTGATCTCCTTTCCTCTATTCTTTCTTGTACAGCAAACTCCTGAACCCCTGTTTCTCCACATCTCTCTCTCTCTTCCTTGCTCTCCTCTGCCTATCAGCACCCACACTCCCCTCTTTTCCCACCGCCCTCTACAAATGTCTTGATCCAATTTCTCCCCAACCCTCCTTGCCTAACAGCACCTGCATCCTCTCCCCCAACCCTCCCTGCTAGTAGCAACCATTTTTTCCTCTTCTCCAGCCTTCCAGCCAGTAGAAAAGTCTCCAGTCAGTCCAGAATCTCCTTCCCTTCTTACCAGCAGCAGATGAGGGCAAGAAGCACTGGGGAGAGGAGGCAGCAACAATGACAGTGGATCTATGCATGTAGAGCACACAGCTCTCTCCTTCATGCTCTTGCTGGCTGTCACATCTGGGCTCCATGGGTGAAGACAACATCAGCAGCACCACTGTTGGGCCCAGCTGGGGAAGATAAAGTTGATGTCCTAAAGGGCCCAGAAGAGCAGGAGTTGATGATCTCTCACTCGAATCTGGGTGAAAGAGGCGGGGAAAGCCTCGCACTGGGCCAGGAAGAGGAGAAAGAAGCAAGAGCAGCCTCCTGTCATGCCCGATAAAGAAGTCACCAGCTACCACCCAGGCTGGTAAGGAGAAAGTAGCCTTCTGCTGACCCCAGCATATACATCCCAACACACCTGTTGAGAGCTGCTGCTCTAGGCGGTAGGGAGCCGTAATTAGTATGCAATAGTGACACTCAGTGGCTGGATTTAGGTTTCTAGGCGCCCTGGTGCATGGCCCTTGGCCAACAACTATAGTTGCAATGAATAAAGTAAATTGGGAGAGGATATAAAACAGGGAAAAAAATCTCTAGGTAGATGAAAATAAAGGCTGGAAGCCCAAAAAATTACTATGATGGGATTATCCAAATGTATGTTATCTGAACTTGCTCAATGATGCACTTATGCAGTTCTGCAGAACAAAAACTACTGGGCCAAAAAATAAATTAAAAAAACAAACCAATCACAGGTGTAACGCTACTGGAGTTTATTTCTGAACTGTAAAGATGCAATGCCAGCGATCACAAGAAATGCTGGAAACACAAAACTTGAAAAAGCAATGTATATGTGATTGGTACAGAAACAGTAATTTGTTTATTAATGTCAAATAATATCAGTAATAGCCAACAGCAATATAAAGGTATCTTAAAAATAAACAACAAGAAAGCATGGACAAACCTATTTCTAAACTCTTCCTCTATGGCAATGTTTGAGAGGTTATTGGTGGGGGGGGGTGGGTTGGGCAATGGACTTTAAGATTGCCAGTGAATGGCTAAAAAATGTCAAATGTTGGCAAGGAATGTGAGAGCTGTATATTGAAGGAGAAAAGATGTGGTAATGCCCCAGCAGCAACCTCTTTTAAACCACATTCCAAGAATACTTGGAGGAATAGAGCTACTCAGAAGAGAATGTGCACAATGCAGATAAGACAGGCCTATACTGGAAGTCTATACCATGCAAATTTCTAGCATTTCCTCATGAAGCTGCAGCTCTGGTTTCAGTGTTACCAGATAACAAATAACTCATGGTCTGTACATGTATTAATGGTAGTCATCAGCTAAACATACCACTGATGGGAAAAAATCCAATAAACTAGGTGGTTTTTAATATGTAACTTGTCTCCATGTTACATAAGGCACAGAAAAAAAAAAGAATGGATTCTAAATATTTGATAGTTTAGCAGGACTTGCTCATCTGGGAGAGATTTACCATGGATGACACAAACAGCTGTGAAGTGGGAGGAGGGGGTTTCCACCTCCAGTGAGTTGTCCTCCTCCACGAAGATGTAGCCTGGGCCACAGGCAATGAAAATGGCTGCCATGGAAGTTTACCTCCGCCATCAGCTTAACAGTGGTAGCAAGGCACATTGGACCCCCCTTCCCCTAGACTTGACCTAGCCAGGGTCCTGGGTTGGCCAACAATCTTGGTCTTCCCTTCCAACAGCCTTGTGACTTAGTATATGGAAGACTTTGCACTAAATGCTTCTCAGCCTGTTGGTTCAGACCAAGTGTATGGTTTGACATAAGAACTGACATTGAAAACTTGTACACTATGTAGGGTTAATGCACTTCCACTCAATTCTATTGAGAATGGGGGAACTGGTGTTGGTCTGTGCATGGGGAAGTTATATGCTCATCTATGCAAAGAAGTAGAAAGCCCAAGAAAACAAATCTCAGTTGGGCATATTGCATAGGTCCGTTCACTCATATCTGCCATCATGCACTATGTTCCTCTATTAGGACCATTGCCAAAGCAGGAGAATTAAGCCTCCTACTTAAAAAAAAAAACCAGGAAAAATTGAAACAAAATCTTGATTTCATTGGATAGTGCTCCTCATCCATCCTGTGAGTCATTGAATACTGTAGATGAGAACTTTATTTTTTTAATTACATTTAATTACATTAATTACAAAGTCATTTATGCAGGATGCTTTCATTTTGATGCTTTGATATATTATGTTTTTGTAATTTTTTTCTGTATTCTAATTTTTTTGTTGATTTTATTGTATATGAAACTATATATTTTGTATCTGCTGTGAACTACTTTGGTCTAGTATTGAAGAAAGGTGGTATGTAAATGCAAGAATAGAATAGGTGGTTTATTTCATCATATGTTACATCACTATTGAAATTCATGGACTAGGGAGGTATTGGAAAATTGTAAAAAATGTAATGAAAACCGGTCCTTCAGTGCTTATTTCTTGAGGATGAAAATGAAGATTGATTTAGCCTCCCCCAAAATTTGAAAGACACTGCTATATGGTAGCTGAAACATGGAATTCAGTTACAGAAGTAAACCTCAAAAACACAAGAGGAAGATCTGACTATGTATAGAAGACAAGAAAGGAAATGAAGCCCATAATAAGAAATGGATGTTCCTGAGTTAATGGCTTTTCTGAACCATATTCAAGGATGTTTCCATTGCTTGAGAGTGGCAAAGAAATAATGTTGAAATTGGGTCACTAGTTTAGGATATGGAAAATGGAAGAGCCAGAAGGGGAAGAATTAGAAATGAAGAAATTGAAGGATATGGACCTTCACATGTGGAAGATTTGTTTTCAGTATTTAAAATGGCTTTAATTTGGTTAAAAAAAACAAAACCAAGAGGAATACAATCCAACACAAGTCCTGCTATAAGAAAGAGGCGTGACTTTTCAGCCAAAGATGTTTCCCACTATAAATTGAAAAAAAAAATTGTGCTTAAATAGTCATTGTGATCGTGGTTTACTGTATGAAAAAAATGTCTTGACTAGGAAGATTTAACAATGCATATTAAACTATATGGAAAAAGTAAAGCAGGTGTCTTCCTGTGTTAACTTGTCTATGTGCTTCCTTTCATGTGTTAAATTATTGGAACTATTAATTATTAAAATAGACCCAATCCCCAGTTAGTTCAGATATTGTAAATAATTTACTTGAACAAGTCACACTATATTTAAATTATGAGTACAGAATATTTACAACTGAGTGATGCAAGATAATTACAATATGAATTAAGTTTGAAAGAAAGAAATCAAGTACTGATTGAAACACTGTGATACTTGTTTAACTGTACACAATGTAAACAAATTCAGTTTTGTTTGTAGAGGTAGAGTAGTGAAGAAAGAACTGTAGTAGCATTAAATATTTGATATAGTACCAGAAGGAAACATTCTCCAAAGAATGAAAAGCTCAGGGGCATGAGATCAATCATCATATGAAACTGAAGAGAGGGAAGCTCACAAAGAATTTGAGAAAATACTTTGGCACTGAGAGGGCAATGGGTACCTGGAACAGATTTCTAGTGAATATGGTAGGAGCCAAAAATGAGCCAAAACAGTGACAGGATACAAGTATGCCTGGGCAGACAGAAAAGTGGTGGAGAGACAGAGACCACAGTTCAAGTAAGACCTGTGATAACACAGTAGGCAGGTACAAATGGAGTACTAAAGAAGTGTTGCAACATAATATCACCTATATTTTATCTTGATTGAGAGTGTACTATCACAATTGTATTTTATATATAAATATAGAAGGCTTATTTCACATTTAATTCTAATTTTTACACAGCAAAATGTACACAAATATATTGGATACATAACTCCCTCTGAAGCCTTGTTTTAGGGCCAAGTGCTAGCACAGCTTCAAAGGGGTGCTGCTGCTATGGCACTCTGCCTATGGGCGCCAAAATTGTAAATCCAGCTCTGTTGGCAGTACTGCTCACAAGTTTGCAATTTATGCTAATTCAAACTTTTGTTTGCATTTTCATTTTTTTTTTATTGAAGATGTTTCCACTGATGGCTTTAGAGTTGTTGGTGCCCTAAGTAAAAAAGTAATTTGGGTCGCCTAAGGGCAGGGTTTCCCAATCCTGTCCCTGGGCACCCCACAGCTAGTTGGGTTTTAAGGATAATCACAATGTATATTCATGAGACAAATTTGCATATATGGAGTCTCCATGATATGCAAATTTATCTCATGCATATTCATTGTGGATATCTTAAAAACCTGACTGGCTGTAGGGTCCCCAGGACAAGTTTGGGAAGCCCTGCCTTAGGGGCTTATTTTGATGACTTAAAAGCAAGTTGAGACATTTCCAATTTCAATTTGTCCTATCCATGAAATTGCAATGAAAGTTCTACCATGCATCTTTTTTTATATTTTTGGGGGAATTAGATATGTAATGGGTTAAAAATACAAACAGAACCCATTCCTTGCAAAAATGTTCACTACAAAATAAGAGGTAGATTTTCGAACATGCGCGCATGCATCCATGTGTGCACATTTCCCAATGTGCACACATGGACGTGCCAATTTTCTAACATGCGCGTGCTGTGGGTGATGCGTGCGGGGGGGGGGGGGGGGGGAGACTTTTGCAATTTCTGCGCATTTGGGCCTTCCCTAGTTTCCTCCCAGTCCGCTCCAATTAAGGAGCGGACTGGGAGGGAACTTCCCTACTCCGTTACCTAAATTTCCTCCTTCTTCCCCTCTCCTCCCCACCCCCTAAACCCTATTTTTTTTGTTTTGCAACTTACTTCCGCTCCCAAGCTGATGTTGCGCACGCCAGCCAGCTGCTGGTGCGCAAGTCTTTGGGACAGCGATCAATGGCGCTGTCCGGCCTGCCCCTTTGAAGAGGACCGGCACTTATGTGCGTACCGGGGTTTACGTGCGCGACTGGACCCCTTCGAAAATTCACTCGGCATGCTCAAGGCCCGGCCGCGCGTGTAAACCCTGTGGGCCTTTGAAAATCTACCCTAATATGTGCTGCAAGATTTTATAGCCTCCTTAAATTGGGGTGCCTTGGTTAGTGACCTGATTTGCCACCCCCTAAGGCTGCCTCTGATATTTTGGGGGTGTCTTGTACTCTGCTCTAATTGAAACGCCAAATCTTATTTCATTACGTTCTAATTGTGGCATACACAAATACAGTGGGGAAGCTTGACATTTCATAGTGAGCACAGATTCCAGTTTACAATTGTATTGTACACCAATACCGAGTCATCTTCTGTGTTTACATTATACAGAGCTGCATGCATTATCAGTACTATGTAAAATAATAGTAATCATGGACTAAAGCAACTCGGAAAAGTGAGAAGTGACAGATGGAATTCGATATACTACTCCAAAATATTACAAGTATTTCCAAAAGTGTTCAATGAAAAAAAATTCTTATGGAAAATAGCTATTACAGATATTTTGTTTTCTCTCCAAAGCTAACGTTCAAAAGTTGGCGGCGCCCATGATGCTTAAAAGCATGGGTATGCTAACCCTCTCTTCCTGTATTACAGTACTGTTCCAAAGCAGTACACAGGTCAGCAAGGGAGGGCGATAGGCCTCTTCCTGTACCACCTTCCCCAGCTCACCCTGGGGGGGTCGCCTGTGCTAAGCCTTGTTCTCTCCCGATCCCTAACATCCTACCTCCTGCCCCACCCCCCCTTCTCGGGGGAACCGCGGCGGCGCGCGAGCAGGCAGATTTCGCTTGCGCCTTCTATGTCCCACAATGCACTGCGCGCGCCGCGGGAAACCAAAATGGCGAAGGGTAGCGACCGAGCAGGACAATTTATGAATTCATTTTGACCAAAAATATAATTTTTCCCCCGAGTTTATGTATGAATCTTACCAGAAAAGATTACTGGCGAGAGTGGGCTTTCTTCGAGCCTTGGTGCAAGGGAAGGCGTGTGGCGGTTTTCTTTCTTTCTTTCTTTTTTTTTTTTTTTTTTACTGTATGAAGCGGTTTGCGCGACTGGAGTGACCGAATGAGGTGAGCACTTTGTTGTAAAACTGAAATTAAATTACATTTTTCCGCTCTAGATTTTTATTTCTGTACTTTCGCATTAGGGTAGCAGATAACCGAGTAACCATTATTTGTATCAAAATTTAATGATATGGCGATACAATTTAGCAACTGAAGAGGGAAGCTGGTGTGTATAAAAAAAATTAGGGAAAGGGCATCAAAACAAAGAGATTTCTTAACATATTCTGGTTTCAGACTGGGGATGTGTTTTTGGAAGAAACCAGCTGGTTGGAAGGAAGGGGAAACACGATTATGTAAAATTTTAGGAAAATAACTATTTCCTGTTTCACAATAACGTAGTGTGGTGTTTTGTCTTTTCTACTGTTTAATTAAGAAACATCTATACCTTTGTGCGAAAAACTTTATCATAAAGTAATATATCCATACTTTTTCATTATTACAAAAGAAAATATCTCATTTGTGCAAATTTAGGTTAGTACCATGGGAGTCGAACCCAAAATACACGATTTTGCTGCCTGGTAGTGTTATAAAGTATTAACTGATGAGTTTAGACACAAAACATAAACTTATCCCGGCATGAGGTGCTGGGGCAGTTTTTGTTTATGTTAAACGGTAGTATTTACTCAATTTGTAAATACTGTTTTACAAGGATGTACTTGTTTGATATAATATTTTCATAACAATAGCTCTTACCCTAAAGAAGATATTTTTATATTTCCATTGTAATGAAACAGTGAAGAGTATTCGATTTTATTACCATTCAGCATATGTTTGTTGAGACAATGTTTTGGATTATTTTTAAATTGTTTTTGCAGTTTTTAGATATGTACGCTTTGATGTATATTATGTACACCTGGAAATCTAAGGATTTATTTCAATTTATCTTATGCATTCTCTTTGGTAGCTTCAAGCAAGTTACATTCATGCACTGTAGTGCTTTCCCTGGCTCCGTCAGAGGCTTACTAGGGTTGAAGCCTTGATGACTGGTGCTGTTGCTTGAATGTTTCAAACCTGTTAATTCAGCCACTTTTTGTATCACCTACCTGTGGTATATAAATGTAAATAAATAAAATGACTGGGGAAACAGATGTAGTTAAGGTATATAAATATATGTACCAATTTAATTCTAAACAAGTTTTGAATTTGTTTTATGGGTTAGTACTTTATAAATCAAAATAAAACCATCCCTAGGATGAATGGCCTGTCATCCTATTTCTGGCACTTGGTTTGCATAAAAGCTTCTGAAGGGGTAATACACCATTTTGGTAAACTGAGGCAAAAATGGGGTGGTGACTTGTCCAAGTTCTTGTGTTAGAAGGAATTTGAGTTTGCTCCCAAGAAATTCTACTGGTAGATAATATAGTGCTCTAATCATTAGTATCTATCTTCTTTTGGGGATTGCAGTAAGACTTAGAATGTTGTGGGCATTAAAAACACCTTATGGAGTTCAAAATAGCTGTTCTGGTTGCTCAATTTCCTGTTCTATGTCCCTGGATTGGAAGTGAAAAGCCACATTAAGGAATGGTGAAGATCTGAAAACCTGGGCAAAAAAAAAAAAAAGAGGAAAATTGAGCAAAGAGAGAACTAACAAGAGGTGGATGGCCACATAGTTGTTCACCTCTTTGTCAAAGATGGCACTTTAATTGAAAGTCTTGAATAGGGGCCAATGTTTTTTGGTTATAAGGTGAGTTTTGAGCTTTAAACATTTTCTCTAACATTTGTTTGGGGAGAGAGGGATCAAAGGGAGTTTTGTGTACTGCCTTGGAAGGCTAATTGATGCGATGGAGTTCTGCCAACTCCACTTCCTGTTTTTCTTTATATAGATTTTTAAGAAACCAAAGGCTCTATTTCTTGCATTTTTACTCAGAGCTGGAAAAATCCCAGGAGCCAGGTTACCTGGTGCTTAAAATTCAGAAAAGCAAAAACTAAAGATAAAGGCAGAGAAGCTAAAAATAAAAAAATTCTTAGTGTCCCCTCAGATGAATCCAGAACAAGTGGGTTATGCCCTCCTTCCAGCAGATGGAGACGGAGCAAGCTGATGTCACAGTACATATAACCTTGCAGTGACCTCAGCCCGTCAGTATTCTCTGTCTCCAGCAGATGGTAGACATGCATTTCCCTATGGGATTGCTTCAGTTTTAAGAAAGAGAATTAAGGAAGAAAATGACTGCCCTGCTCTCCTGCGGGGATACCAAATGGTCCCTCCCCCAGTTGAGATTTCCTGAGGTGATTTCCGTGGTCCCTCGGAGGTGTGCCTTGGCCCGGTAGCTGGTTTTCTGGTGTGGGCATAGCTGTTTGAGCAGCTGAGGCAGTGAGTGCTGAACGTGGCGGTGACGGCAATTGCCCTCTCCCCCCACAGCCAGAGACCATCTCTGTGCTCAGCCAGGTAAGGCTGAGTTCTGGTGAGTTAAAAAAAAAAAAAAAGTCCACAGAGACTTAGCGGGAAGTTTTACTTTCAGGGTTTCCTCCAGTCTCTGAGCTTGGCGTGCCATTCAGACTTTCATCCCGCTCTATGGGAGGTCAAGGGACATGGGCAGCTTGGCGGGTTGAGCAGCCAATCTAGGCTAGGCGCCACTCCTAGGCTTTGGCTGCTCACTGTATGCTAGGCTGCAATGGCTTTTCACGCGCTTTATTAGGCTGCCCTCTACAGGCTTTTTGGTTCGGCATGTGCATCTCGCTGTGTGTCCAGTTTGTGGGCGCACGGTTATGCCTTACCTTTGAACGCCCACATTAAGTGCTGCCTAGTGGCCATGTGCTTACATCAGCACACTTCTAGCACTGTGCACTTTCCTGTTGGCCACCTGGATGACCGCCTAGGTGTGTGCGCATAAATATTGGATGCATAACCTTTTGGGCGCCAAGTTGAGCGCCTAGGTGGGTGCACATAACTATTGGACACGTATCTTTTTGGGCACCTGATTAAGCGCCTATTTAAAAAAAAAAAAAAAAAGCTGGATGCACACCTCTGGCCGCCACTCAGCACCTTGTTGGCCTTTATGGTACCTGTGCCTAAAGCCTAAGCCCCTCTCTTTGAACTGCTTGTCACATTTGGGCATCTCAGCCAGGAGTGCCAGTGCTGTTTGGAGGCTCAGAGTGACTTGTCTTTCTCTGATTTCGCTAAGCCTGGTTCTTCCCAGCCGGAGATGGGTCTGGGTAAAGATGTCTCAAGTGGGGCACCTGAATTTTGAACTCCCCTAACTGGCTCCTCAGCAGGGGATGGTAGCTCAGTATGTACTCCTCAGGTACCTCCTGGTCTGGATGTTTTTACTTTTTTGTGGGTAGAATTTTTCCAGGGGTTGCAATCTTTTCTTCAGGCGCAGTCCTTTGCTCTGTCCCAGTCCTCTGTTCTGTCCCATGCTCCTAGTGCAGAGGTACAGGTGGGCTCCACGCCAGAGTAACCCCCGAGCGACAGCAGGTCCTCTGGCTGGCGATTTGGATGCCACGGATGATGATGCTGATCCTGCCTCTCTGGAGGATGGGGAAATCTCCCCCCCCCCCCCCCCCTGGATTGGAACCATATAGAACTATGTTGTGGTTCTTTCACAGAGGTGAACTGCCAGCCTTGATTTCCCAGACTGCGACTAAGCTTGGAGTTCCTGGGGCTGATCCTGTTTCTGAGCCAAAGAAAAATCCTATTTTGTTTTCCTTGCATAAAGCCTCTTGTTTTTTTCCTGTGATGGAAGCGATTCAATAATTGATTGATCTTGTGTGGGGTGCCCCAGTGGCTAATTTCAAAGGGGGTTGGATTTTGGAAGGCCTATACTCTCTGGACCTGGTGATGAGAGAGCGCTTACGTTTTCTGAAGGTAGATGCACTAATATGTGCAGTCTCCAAGGAGACCACTATTCCCGTAGAAGGAGGAGCATCCTTAAAGGATACTCATGATAGAAAGATTGAGGCATTTGAAGCTGTGGCAATGTCCTTGCAGATCGCTTCTTGTTGTTCCGTGGTGGCTCGCTCTTGTTTGCTTCTCTCCCAGGAGAGATGACTCTGAGGTAAATTCCAGGTCAGTTATGGAACTGGCTGCTGCCTTTTTGGCTGATGGAGGTTGTGATTTGGTCCGCACTTCAGCCAGAGGGGTGGCTTCGATTTGTGGCGCCAGTTATGGCTGAGGAATTGGTTGGCCGATGCATCCTCCAAGGCTGGCCGATGCAACCTCCAAGGCTAATATCACCAAATTGCCATTTCACGGCTCGCTCTTCTTTGGCAGCGAGTTGGAGAAACTAGCCAGTAAGTGGGGTTAATCTCCAGTTCCTCATTTGCCGGAAGATAAGAAAGGTGCAGCACTCCCTTATCATGAGAGGTCGTGCTAGAGGATCCCAGCATTTTCGGCCCTATAGAGGAGTGACCTTTCAGAGGACTCGGCCCTTCATTAGGTCTGTCCTTTCATCCTCGACAGCTCAGATGAGGCACAGGCTTGGCTGGCGGACCTTCCCGACCCTCCCAATGAAAGTTTGCTGACCCACTTCCGGGAACAGGAGATAGGTGGTCATCTCTCTCTCTCTTTTATCAGAAGTGGGTCGAGATCACATCAGATAAGTGGGTCCTGGAGGTGATATGAGACAGCTATCAATGGAGTTTTGCAGTATTCCTCGGGACATGTTCATGGCATCTCTCTGCCACTCTCCACAGAAGCAGCAGGCAGTAGCGGTTATGTTGACAAGGCACCTCAGTCTGAGGGCTGTGGTCCCAGTGCCCATGTCTCAAGAAAATACAGAGCGATGTTCCATTTATTTCAATGGGCCAAAGAAGGAGGGCTCCTTTTGTTCCATCCTGGACCTCAAAGGCATCAGCCATCATCTGCGAGTGAAGAATTTTTGCATGGTAACATTGCACTCTGTAATAATGCCTGTGCATTCGGGAGAATTCCTGACCTCCTTGGATCTGTCTGAGGTTTATCTTCACATTCCCATTCGACTAAGAGCATCAGTGCTTCATACGGTTCACAATTTTGGGATGCCACTTTCAGTTTCGGGCACTGCCCTTTGGTCTGGCCACTGCTCCCAGGACCTTTTCCAAGATAACCTGTTGTGTCAGGGACCTGTTCTTCACAAAGGTCCAATTAAATTTTGTCTTACAGTATGGTCCTTGAAAGGGCTCGCTTGCTAAAACATGGATACTCTGCCACAGTGATTTCTACCTTGCTAAGAGCTAGGAAGTTCTCCACTTCCTTGGCCTATATGCGAGTTTGGAGGGTGTTTAGGCCTGGTGTAAGGATAGAGTTGCTCTTCCTTCCTTGGACAAGATTCCGCTTATTTTGGAATTTTTGCAAGATGGCTTGGCTCTTAATTCCCTAAAGGTACAAATAGTGGCTCTTGCCTGTTTCAGGGGTCAGGTAAATGGTGGATCCTTGTTGACTCATCCTGATGTGGCCCGTTTTCTGAAAGGAGTGAAACATCTTTGTCCTCCTTTAGTTTCCGGTGCCCCTGTGGAGTCTTACTTTGGTCTTGGAATTTTTGGCAGGCCCTATGTTTAGACCACTGCGTACTCTGTCCTTGTGGTTGCTGACTCTGAAAACTGTGTTTCTTGTGACAATTTGTTTTGTGCGTAGGGTTTCTGAATTGCAGTCCTTTTCTTGCCAGGAGCCATTTCTCTAGGTGACACCAGGGGTGGTACAGCTGTGTACTGTTCCTTTCTTTTTACTGAAGGAAGTCACTGGGTTTTACTTAAATTCGGACCATCTCCCTGCTGTCTCTGGATAAAGCAAGATTTGCAGAGGAGTATTGTCTGTTGTGACCCTTGGATGTAAAGAGAGACATTATCAAGTATCTGGAGGTTACTGAACCTTTGTGGAAGTCTGATCTCCTGTTTGTCCTTCATGGCAGTACTAGACAAGGAGAGCCAGCCAGCCTCGTGGGCTACTATAGCTTGCTGGATTAAGGAGGCAGTCACAGCTGCATATGTGCATGCTGGCAAGCCATTGCCTAGTCAGGTTCAGGTTCATTCCACTTGAGCTCAGGCAGTATCATGGGCAGAAGTTAAATTGTTGACTCCCATCGACATTTGCCGAGCTGTGATGTGGTCCTCCTAACACACCTTTTCCAGGTATTTATTGCCTGGATGTTCAGGCCCAGGAGGATGCGGCATTTGTGCGTGCGGTTTTGTCTGCATCGCGGGCAGCCTCCCACCCTATTCGAGAGTAACTTGGGTACATCCCACTTATTCTGGATTCGTTTGACTGGACACTAGGAAATGAGAAATTACTATTTACCTGATAATTTTCTTTACTTTAGGACAGTCCAATGAATCCAGCTTCCCTCCCTTGGCTGCCATGTAGTTGCATATTGTTCCTCCTGTGTGCCTACATGTTACAGGGTTTATTGGTAAATGTTACTCCAGTTCCTAGACTAGTGCTGTTATGATCTTATTGGAGCTCAGTGTTGCTTGTTGGCTGAGTTTTGACATAATTGTTTTTAATCAAGATTTTTAACTAATCTATCCAGTTTCTTTTGAAGTGAATACTGGCGGACTGAGGTCACTGCAGGGATATATGTACTGTGATGTCAGCTTGCTCCGTTTCCATCTGATGGTAGGAGTTCATAATCCATTTGTTCTGGATTCATCTGAGTGTCCTAAAGAAAAGGAAATTATCAAGTAAGTAGTAATTTCTCATTAAAAATGACAAAAGAAAAAATGCAACTTAATAAGCAAAATAAACAGAAAGATGTAAGGAAAAAATTTCTCTGCTCCTAAAAGTTTTTAAGATTCATTAGGCTCAGGTAGGACCCACAGTCACCCATTCTTGACAGAAGAGCAGCCAACAGGTATACCCCCCCACTCAAACAGGTCATTAAGAAATTCTTTAAAAACCAGGAATACAGTGGGCTCTGGTAGAATTAGACCTGTGATGAGGAGACCCACAATGTACCAAATGCAAAAAGAACAAGCCTTCTCTAAATTAAAAACTGAAGAAGTTCTTGAGAAAAGCATAGGAAAGAAGGAAGTGCACGCTGCAGTGCTGCTTTTATGTCTTATGTGGCCTATTGGCTATCAGGGAAGAGTATAAGCTGCAGGATAAGGCAGAAGCAGTGGTGCTTAAATAGATCAGTGATGTGCTTGGTCTAAAGCATATATCCTGGCAGTCACTTCCAGGCCGATACAGTAAGGAGCGGTAGGAAGAGCTGCGTTAGTGCCGGGCGCACCCACGGTTGCCGCACGCACAGTCCGGCTCACCTACTGCTCGATACTGTATGTAAATAGCTTGCAAATGCAAGCCGCGTCCAAGAAGCGTCCGTGAAGCGTTAGGCCCGCGCAACCCATTTTACTGTATAGAGCGCTATACAGTATCCTGGGTGCGCTGGCCTAACGCTTCGCGGACACGCTGGTATCTGTCATTTCAAATGTCATTTCAAATGACATTTGAAATGACAGGTACCAGGAAGTGGACGGTTCTCCTACGCTCGGGATTGCCAGTCCCTCTCTCCCCTCCTCCCGAAGCAAGGCGCAGGGAGTGGGGGAGAGAGGACTGGTGAAACGACATGTAAAGTATAAAGCAACGAAGCAACTTACTTTTCTTGCAGCCCTCCTCCAGAGATGGACCGCAGCTCCCCTGCCTCCTGGGGGGCCGCCGGCGAAGATGGATGCCTGCACGGGCGAAAGCGGCCCCTGTGCGTGCAATTGGGCCGCTCAAGATGTGACGTCACATGCTGTGACGCCAAACGTCGTGACGTCATGCCTTGAGCGGCCCAATTGCACGCAGAGGGGCCGCTTTCGCCCATGCAGGCATCCATCTTTGCCGGCAGCTGCCTCCGGGAGGCAGGGGAGCTGCGGTCCGTCTCCGCCGATGTCCGTCTCCGGAGGAGGGCTGCAAGAAAAGTAAGTCACTTTGTTGCTACTTTTTTTTTTTCGATTTTTCCCGCTTGGTAGGGCAGGAACTGATTGCTACCATCTGGCATCCTCCAAACTATGCGGGCATTGCCTACTTATCCCCCTTTTTCTGGAAAACCCCTCAGGTAGGGGACAAGGCGCTGTAGGGTTCACATCTGCCTGAGCAGCAATAATTCATTCACAGTCCTTTCCTACGCTGGATTCTAATGCACTTTTTTTTTTCCCCTCCTGTGCTTGTGGTGCATCAGGAACTAGAATGCAGCCACTTCAGTGGTGGAAACGAAACAACTCCCGGGAAAACCCGTGGTTTTGGTTTTGCGCTGGCTGTCAGAATCTTGCTTCTTGGCACGAGGATGGAGGGTGGTGGAAGGTCCTGCGGCCACCTGCTCAATGAAAAGCTAGGCCCAGGTCTGTCCTGCACGGGCCACCTGGGCCCCACTGCATTTCTGCCTTCCCTCCCCTGCTCCCCAGCCGTTTCCCCTTCAATAGCCCGCGCTTGTGTGGCTCTTTCCGAACCGTGGCTCAAGAGGCGAGCTTTTCCATTCAGGCCGATGCTGGGAAATGGCAGCAAGGAAGCGACAAAAACACACACACACACAAAAAAAAGACTTTCAAAGCTTGGAAGGGGAGCGGCCTACGTTTAAAACCAGGGCAAGGGCCTGTCGGGTCCTGTCACCGTTTCGCCCAGGGTACTCAGAACTCTCTTCCAGACTGAAAGGCATGGTGCAACCTTGTTTTGAATCTGGTTCCAGTGGTTAAGTTTAAAAGGGTGTTAATGGTTAAGAACAAGGCTCCCATGGACGGTGCTTCAGCCTAAGACATGGGAAAGGATCCAAGGTCAAGTCTGGCCCGATGGTGAAGCATACAGTTCTGGAAGTGTGCACATTCTGGGGCGGGAGAGGGGGGTGGGGTTATGTTTTGGTTGACTGGGTGTTAAGGGAGGCCTGGTGGAAATGGACACGGCCTGATCTGGTCATGTCAGATCATTTAAAAGATGGGCAAGTCTGTGTGCCGTAGGAAGGGACCTGCCACTAGCTCTAAGCACAAAACATCTCTGCCGGAAATCGTGAGCCAGCCAAGGGCCTCTTCGGAAAGGATGCTTCCTCATTACTGACATTGCTGTCATTGTTTTTCCGCCGGCGGGGAGACTCGTCGATTTTTTTTTTTTTCGCTTTTTCGACTTTTCGCCGGCGGGGCCGCTTTTGCCGCCGGCTGCCCCCGGGAGGCAGGGGAGCCACGGTCCGTCTCCGGAGGAGGGCTGCAAGAAAAGGAAGTCTCCGGAGGATCCGTGATTGCTGGAGACTCGTTGATTTTTTATTTTTTCGCTTTTTCTGCTTTCGTTGCTTCGGGAGGAGGGGAGAGAGGACTGGGGCTGCCCCGGAGACCAGCACCCATGGACGCGGCCAGGGCAGGTGAGCGGGGGCTGGGGGAAAGTTTGCCGCCTACCCTTACCCCTGCCTCTAACGCAGGGGTAAGGGTAGGCGGTAAGTTAGCAGGTTAAACGCGCGGCAAAACTGCAGGTTAAAAAAGCGATAGTTGGGGGGGCGCGTTACTGTATGGGAGGGAATAGCTAATTCGATCGTTTACATCTAATATACATGTCATGGGCGGAAGGGGTTACCCGGTGATTTAAAGAGGCGGTAAGAATGGGTTAAAGGGGATAGTGTATCGCGGGTTGGACTAACGCGGCCGAAAAGTGAGTAGAAAGCGGGTTAGAAGCAGGGTAACCGCGGCCGCACTTTACTGTATTGACCTGTTCATTTTTTATGGGCTGTTTTGGATCATGATTTGTTTAAAAAAAAATTGCTAGTTTCACTTGATTTTTAACTAATATGTTAATGGCTGAACTGCTTTGATGCTACCAAACAGTACTTATGTTCTGTGGTGACAAAAATATGTATAAAAACGTTTTGCCTAGTGAGTGTTTAGGTTCCTGTCTTTCCTTTTAGAGCCTATTAGTGATTGAGTTGCCATGTTTATTTGGGGAACTTACACTTCTTGATTTGCTCAAGCAAATACAGGAATTTGGCCTAAAATTATTAAAGTTATGATGGTTTAAGTAAGTTACTTTTGTGTCCTGCTGGTCTTTAATATATAATATTTATTTGCTACTGGCTGTACATTTTAATATAGCTGACTTAACTAATTATATTGAAATGTTATTTTAAGGATGCTCAACTATACATTCTTGAATGTTCTTTGATTTTCTTTCCATTTTAAGTCAACATTGTCACTTTCCTTATCATATTCTAGATCAGACATTACAATTTGGATTTTCCTCCTCCTCAGCTTGAAAGACGGAGGACATATCTTTTTCATGACCTCACTTAGGGCTATAAAGGAGATGTGGAGGATGTGTGGCCCTGACCAAAACTAGTAGTTCCCTGTCTTCTGCAAAGGCAGACATATGAAGAGGATGCAGCTCCCAGAGTCGGGGTGTGTACCCTGGCCTAGTTGAGTCCCTATGGCTCTGGGACAACTACTCCTAGGTGTTAATTCTCCCAGTGGGAGCAGTCTCCTAGGCTCTGCCCTGGTTGAGTTCCTGGGTCATTCCAGTGGCAGCATTTCCCAGGCCCTGAGCCTGGTTGAGTTCCTGGAAGGTCCCTTCTTGTATGTGGGCCTGCGAAACCTCCAGAGAACAGTGCCTGTCCCAGTGCCTTGTGGGCGCTGTAGCATAACAGTGATCACTTAGCTGCAGAGAGTGATTCCCGGATTCTCAAGAGGCTTGTAAGGCACTCTCGCTCTCTCCACCCTTGCTTCCCTCTTTCGCAGGTGAAAGAGCAGCAGAAGTAAGTAGAAGCCTTGCCAGCTACCAGCAGGTAAGTAGTGGCTGAGATTTTTTTTTTTTTGTGGATGTACATGTGCTGGAGAGAGGACTGCAGCTGAGCATATGCACTTACCTCAGGGGAATGGGTAACTCCCCAAGGTTAAACTGTTCTGGTCTTTTCTATAGCGTTAAGTACTAATCTGTGAAACTCCTATGAGTTTTCCAAGTAGGCTGGGTAAGGCCTGCAAACAATACTGCAAGGCTAAACATTACCCAACAAAAGTGTGACAATCTGCATGGGTTAATTAGTACCTAACAGAGGGGCCAATGCAATAAATTTGCGTGGAAAGCGGGCGCTGAACAGCCAGCGCCCACTTTAACGTGCCCCAGGCACCCCCAAGGGGGGGCACCATGCAATATTTAAATTAGGGGGTTGCGTTAGCAAGGAGGCGCTAGGGTCACCTGCGCGCCCCTAGCGCCTCCTTGCTAACGCAACCCCGATCGGTTTTCCTAACTCGGCCATCTGTCGGTTAGGAAAACAGACTCCGGGGGTTCAGGAAACGGACGCTTGTAAGTTGAGCATCCGTTTCCTGCACTCGACTTTTAAGTGTTTTTTTAAACTTGTTTCTTTTTAATAAAATTTCTTTATGCAATAGGGCCTGAAGTCTCAATGGAGCCAGTTCCTCAATCCTCTTTCCACTCCTGTCACCATCATGTCCAGTATGAAAAGGGATTTGGACTGGTGGCTAACACCATTGACGCTCACATTGGGCTCGCCTCTGGCCCCCGCCAATTCACAGAGTCCTCACCACGGACACTTCCACCAAGGGGTGGGGTGCCCATCTCACCCACCTACAGGCTCAGGGCCTATGGTCCACCTGGGAACGGTCACAACAAATAAACCTCCTGGAACTCAGGGCCATTTGGAACGCTCTTTGGGACTTCGACCATACCTTCCGCGGAAAGACTGTCATGGTCCACAGGGACAATCAAATTGCCATGTTCTACATCAAGAAAGGAGGGTCAGGTTCCTGGAACCTTTGCAGAGAAGCTGTCTGGATCCTGGAATGGGCAGAGAGCAGGTCCATCTCCCTTCAAGCCACTTACCTGCCTGGAATCAACAATTCCAGAGCCAACAGACTGAGCAGGATATTTCACCCCCACGAGTGGGGAGCTTCATCAGGAAGTGGCAATTCACATATTTCACACTTGAGGTCTTCCTTGAATCGACCTCTTTGCAACAGAACAGAAAGGTCAAGATCTTTTGCTCTGTGTATCCCAGTTACCACAGACTATCGCAGGACACATTCCTCATAGACTGGACAGAGGGTCTTTTCTACACTTTCCCTCCGATACCTCTCATCTCTCGCACAGTCCAGAAGTGCATCGCAGACAACGCGGACCTGATTCTCATCACTCCAGCATGGGCCAGGCAACTGTGGTACATCTACTTAGTTCAGTTATCGGTGGCCCAACCAATCCCCCTGGGCAACAGTTCACACTGCCTCACCCAAGAAGAGGGCTCTCTGCTTCATCCGCTATATTCATCTCTGAATCTCACTGCGTGGCGATTGAAAGGTTGGTATTCCACCACCTAAACCTTTCTCCTCCGCTTCAGAATATTATAGTCTCATCCAGGAAACCCTCTACAAGACTCAGCTATCAACGGAAATGGGCACGCTATGCCTTTTGGTGCTCGATTAATGGCACAGATCCGCTCACCTGCCCACCGGAACGTCTCCTGGACTTTCTTCCATCTGCTCTACTGGTCAGGATTGGCCACAGCTTCGGTTCGAGTTCACCTCAGTGCCATAGCCGCCTACCACTCCCCTCTCAATGAGGCGCCAATCTCTTGTCACCAACTCAACTCCAGATTCATGAAGGGGGTTCTATGTCTCCGGCCCCCGGTCTGAAAACCTCCAGTCCCATGGGATATAAATGTAGTGCTAGAGCAATTAATGCTACCACCCTTCGAACCATGGACACTTGTCATTCCAGGTTCCTGTCTTGGAAAATACTCTTCATGGTTGCCCTCACCTCTGCTAGGCGGGTCAGCGAGCTACAAGCCCTAGTACACTACCCGCCCTACCTGGAGTTTTATCATGACAAGGTTATGCTGCGCACACATCCCACCTTCCTCCCGAAAGTGGTATCTGCTTTCCACATCAACCAATCCATCGCCCTCTCGACATTTTACCTCATGCCAATGAGGGCGAACGCAGACTCCACACGCTGGATTGTAAACGAACACTCGCCTACTATAAACGCCGCACTCATTCTGACCGCAGAGCCTCCCAGTTCTTCTTCTCCTTTAACCCAAATGCCCCAGGACTTCCAGTCTCCAAGAGGACACTCTCATCCTGAATCTCGAAATGCATTCAGTTCTGCTATCAGAAGCGCTTGGAAACCCTGTCCGCCACCCCCAAGGCATACCAGGTCCGCGCTTTAGCTGCGTCAATAGCTCATCTCCACGAAGTGCCTCTTCTGGACATTTTTAAAGCGGCCACATGGTCCTCACTACATAAGTTCATATCCCACTACTGTTTAAACAAGCTGACCACGGAGGACGCACATATGGGAAAGACAATTCTCACGTCAGGAACTACTTGAATGCTTCGCAGGCAACACATAAGAACTGTTCGCATCTTTCCTCTGTCTTGAGCACGTTATTTCACTGTATCATGGACATATGATTAGCACAATGTGCGCGCAATACTTCTGCTGGGAATCTCAGACAGCATGGTTAATTCATAATTCTTATCTACAGGAAAAGAGCAAGTTTGCTTATCGTAAATGGTATTTTCCGTAGATAGCAGATGAATTAGCCATGCTAACCCTCCCGCCTTCCTGGACAGTTTCTTCATATTGTATCTCATCTTGCTCATCTTCTCTCCAGTTTTGCTAACGCACTCCTACAGGATGGAGTCCCAGTATCCCCAATTCAGGGAAATATGCCATCATAACCCCTTCTAGGAGGTTCTTCTTTGTCTCATTCACTTGCAGTGGGGTTTAGCCATTCAGCGTTTGTCCACCAGGGCTATTGTGCTCTAAGGCAACCCCCCCTCCCCCCAATTCACCATCTTCATCATTGGGATCCTGGATAAGTGTTCCCACACCTTCAAAATCCGAGTAGGGATTAGCAGGGATACCCTCTAACCCGCTACGGGAACCTCCAAAGCATTCCTCTCCGAAAGACCTTGCTTATTCAAAGTTTTAGATAAATTGGGAAAAACACTTAGAGTGAATGTGCATAAGGATAAAAATCCTTGGACAGAGGTCTTTGGTTCCTTCAAATTTTAGACAGTCCAGCAGAACCAAAACCTATTCCAGTTCAGAATAATCTGCAACAGCTGCAAATGAGAATGTAGGAAAACCCCATCTCATACCCATATGGCAAGAAAGTTAGACCTCAAATACAGGGCTCAGAAATCACCAGGATTTGGACTAGTTCAAATATCTTATCAATCTGTTATCCCAGAATCCACCCTGAATAAAAGCAAAGCAAGAAATTATTCCAATACACCTCCAGGGAAGAATCCAAAGTTGCTTGACAATTTCGGGAAGTATTTGAATACTATATTGCGTACCTCAACTTCTTTAATCTGAGTTTGGTGAATGACCTGGTGGAGAGCCAGCTGCATATGTGGTGGTGATCATGAGAAGTTGGCAGATGTGCCTTATCAGGGGGAACACTTTTTTGGAGAGAAGTTCAGAGAAATGGTTGCACTGATGAGCAGAATGCAGAGATCCAATCCCTCGACAGGACCAGAACAACTATCTTCTGAAGACTATCCTTTTATGTTTTTAAGAGGCCACATTTCCAGAGACATTGTTTCCGGTCTTTGCAAAGATACTGGCTCCCATCTCTTTCTGCTCAGCAACAGGTTCCAGCTTGTGCTTTTCAATGCGAATGCTATCAAACTGAAATGATGCAACAAGTCCAGCCCAAATATGTTTATCATATTTTTTATCACTTCAAATATTCAATAACCACCCGCTCCCTTAGCAGGGAGAATCTAGGCCTTCTTGGAGGAGTGGTGCAAGATGACCAAAGACCACTGGGTTCTCAGGATTATAGAATCTGGATATTGTTTGTGTTTCTCCCGGCTACCATATCTTCCTCACAGTTGTCGTCAAGCCGGACTTTTGTCACTTGATGCAACTGCATCTGGAAATGGAATTGCTTTTTCAGAGATGAGCAATAGAGCTGAAGTTCCAACATTAACAGGGATTCTACTCCTGGTACTTTCTCATCCCCCAAACTTCTCTGGGACTGAGACCCATTCTGGATCTGATAAACCTTAAGTATCTGCACCAAGAGAAATTCAAAATTAATTCCCGCAACATAATTCTTCCCTACGTCCAAAAGGAAAATGGATGTGCACTTTCAAACTGAAGGATGCATATGCCCACATACCCATTCATCCCACCACTTCAAAGTGGATTCTTTCCATTATCAATACAGGTCAGCAGCTCCAGGTGTTGTTTTCACCAAATGCGTGGCTGTAGTAGCATCACACTTAAGGTGGCAGGGAATCCAAGTCTTCCCCTATCTGGGTGATTGGTTAATAATGGCCAAATCCCAACAAATGTCAATTCAGCTTCTACAGAAATTGGGATTTCTGGTGAATTTAAAGAAATAAAATCTAGTGCTGACCCAGAAATAAAATGTATTGGGTAATGGATAGTTTCACTGCAGGAAAGAGCTTTTCTTTTGTTGGACGGGCAAACATTGAGATTACTCATTCACAAGCTATTAAACTTGCAGCGTTTGATAGCCAGAGAAGTCCTGGTTGTTTTAGGTCATAAGGCGGTGTTCATGTAGTTCCACTAATCCACCTCCATCGATTGCAGTAAAGACTATGCTGTGAGTGGGAACAGCGAACTCAACCCTTGACAACTAAAGTACAAGTATAAAGAAATATGAAATGGGAATTACACTGGTAGCTAAACCCTCGCATTCGTAAGGAAAGAGCTCCACTTCACTGGTTCCTCATAAGAAAATAAGACATGCCATACTGGTTCAGACCAAAGGTCCATCAAGCCCAGTATCCTGTTTCCAACTGTGGCCAATTCAGGTCACAAGTACCTGGCAGGATCCCAAGGGGTAGAAAGATTCCATGCTGCTTATCCCAGGGATATGCAGTGGATTTCCCCAAATCCACCTTAATTTATGGACTTTCCTCCAGAAACTTGTCCAAACCTTTTTTAAATGCAGCTATACTAACAGCTTTCACCACATCCTCTGACAACAAATTCCAGAGCTTAATTATGAGTTAAGTGTAAAAAAAAAAAGAAAAAAAGATATTTTCTCCTATTAATTTTAAATCTATCACCTAGTAATTTCATTGTGTCCCCTAGTCTTTGTACTGTTTGAAAGATTAAACAACTAATTAACCTTTACTTGTTCCACTCCACTCATTTTATAGACCTCTTATATCTCCTGTCAGCCGTCTCTTCTTCAAACTGAAGAGTCCTAACCTCTTTAGCCTTTTCTCATAGGAGAATCATTACATCCCCTTTATCATTTTGGTTGCCCTTCTCTGTACCTTTTCTAATTCTGCTATATCTTTTTTGAGATGATGTGACCAGAACTACACATAATATTCAAGATGAGGAAGCACCATGGAGCAATACAGAGCCATTATGATATTCTGTTTTATTCTCCATTCCTTTCCTAATAATTCCTAGCATTCTATTTGCTTTCTTGGCTGCTACTGCACACTGATCAGAAGATTTCAATGTCTTATCAATAATGAAGCCTAGATTATTTTCGTGAATGACTCCTAATGTGGAACCTTGCATCGTGTACTTATAATTTGGGTTCCTCTTAAGTGCATTATTTGCACTTCTCCACATTAAAATTCATTTGCTATTTGCATATTAGCTTTGCAAGGTTCTTTTGTAATTTCTCACAATCCTCTCGTGATTTAACAATTTTGAATAATTTGGGGTCATCAGCAAATTTGATCACCTCACTCCTTGTCCCCATTTCCAGATTATTTATAAATATATTAAAAAGCAGTGGTCCCAGAACAGATTCCTGGGGCACGCCACTATTCATCTTTCTCCATTGGGATAATTTACCATTTAGCCCTACTTTTTCTATTATTTATTTATTTTTTTACCAGTTCGCAATCCACAATAGGACACTGTCCCCTGTACCATAACTTTTTAATTTCCTAAGAAGCCTCTCATGAGGGACTTAGTCAAATGCTTTCTGGTAATCGAGATACACTATATCTACTGGCTCATCTTTATCTACATGTTAGTTTACTTCCTTAAAAAATCTGTTGGCTTTGTCCCATTAAACTATGCCTGTCTAAATGTTCAGTTTTGTTCTTTGATAGTTTCTACCATTTTGCCTGGCACAGATGTCAGTCTCACTGGTCTATAGTTTCCTGGATCACCCCTTGAGCCCTTTTTTAAAATTGGCATTACATTGGCAATCCTCCAGTCTTCAGGTACCATAGATGATTTTAATGATAGTTTACAAATTACTAATAGCAAGTCCGCAGTTTTCATTTTTCAGTTCTTTCAGCACTCTGGGATATATATCACCTGGTTCAGGTAATTTGCTACTCTTTAATTTGTCAATTTACCCTAGTACATCTTCCAGGTTCACTGAAATTTATTTCAGTTGTGCGGAATCATCACCTTTGAATATCATTTCTGGCATGGGTATCTCTCTCACACGCAAGCGCAAATATACTGAATAGCACCAGGAAAATTATACAGTGAAAAATAAGATTCTCCGGATCAAATTATAAAATGAATCATTTAAAATTTGTAGGACCGTTAGTCATGCTGTCTAATTGCATTAACCTATAGAGTGCAAGTATAAACAGTTCATATTATTGTGGTGGTTTATTTTTTTTTGTTTAATTGCAAATAAAAATTGTGATAGACGTAGAGCAACCAAAAACATAGACAAACTCCCAAAATGGTTCTTGGTTTAGTCCTTTGATCTAGAGCGGTCTGATTTGTTCAGTTTTTCTAATGAGAGGTATGTTGGTGTTTTTGCGCCTGGTGTAATATTTGCGGTGTTGTGTTTTTAAGATAGATGTTACATTTTTAGTCTGGCAGTTTGTGTGTTATGATATGGCAGATTTGCTATAGGGGAAGTAAATCCAACAACACACCGGAGTACCACTTGCACTCACAATAGTAAGCATCCACACAAGTGCAAGAAATGAGTGAGTTCCTGGTGTACTTTATGATTAATCATTTATGAAATTTTTATTGCGGCAACTCCTTGTTAAAGATAGTCTTTTACCGAACATCCCCCATATAGGTTCAGAGTACTTTTTTTTTTTTTTTTTTTTTTTGGCATGGTTTTGCATTATTACACTATTTCTGATAGCAGAGGGTATTTGTATAGCTTTTACTGAGGTGACATTAGAATTTGAATATTTTTCTGTGGTGAGTGTTAAAAGGAAATGTCCTTCAAACCAACAATCAAGTGGCCATGTTTAAGTGAACAAACAGGGTGGCACAGGGTCATGTACTTTATGCCAGGAAAAGATAAATATATGGGAATTGGCATGCAAATTTCAAGCTGTCCTGCATGCCACCTATCTTCCAGGGATCTCCTCCATGCTAGTGGATTGTTTGAGCAGAGTTTCCCATCTGCATGCATAGTCTGCAACAGTCAACAGCCAATGCACTGTTTGACTTATGGGGTCTTCCAGCGAACAACCTATTTGCATCTGGAGAAATTTTGTTCTTTTCTACCTAACAAACTCAGGATAGCTCAGAACGCTTTCCTGCACAATTGAGATGCAGATCTCATGTAAGATTTTTCACAAATTCCATTTATCCCCAGAATAGTGCAAAAAGTGCTAAGGCCATGGCCCAAGCAGATTTGGTTAGCATTTTATCTATTTATTTATTTATTTATTTAAAATCTTTTCTATACCGTCGCTAAGTTATCTACCATCTACTATCTTGTACAGTTTTCCAGCAGTCCTCCAATCCATCTGGGTGGGGGGGGGGTACGGACGGACGGACAAACAAATCCAACATTCACTCGAGGAAAGAAATCTATTCCATCCAAATCGCTTATCCCACAGCCTAACAACTTGGATGTTGAACACTCAGTAATTTCAGATCTTGTTTTATCCATAGTGATAGTATCTGAAGCCATCAGCTGGAGAGCCTATGGCTTTGACTGAAACAGATTCTCTATATGGTGTCAACATAATGCCTTGGTCCGTTTTTTCAAACATTTGGTAATCTATTTGTGCTTGCTTTCTGAATCAAGCCTCGCCTTCCTCAGTAAGCATACATCTTGGCATGATAGGTTTTCTGTCAACTTGAATATAAGTCACTATCTCAGCTCCATTGGTATTGAGATTTATGAAAGGATTAGGAAAAAATTAAACCTCCAGTACAGAAACCTCCAGTGCCATGGGAACTGAATGTTTCATCTCAATTAATGAAGCCACCCTTTCAAACCGTTAGACTCTGCTTCTCAAGTTTTTGACATGAAAAGTAACATTTCTTGTGGTACCATCAGTCAAAATAGAGAACTTCAAGTATTAGTTCGTTATCCGCCATATATGCAATTCTTCCACAATTGGGTGGTGCTGTGCACCCACCTGAAGTTTCTACTAAAAGTCATATTGGCTTTCCATATTAATCGGTGCATTGTACTGCACATGAAAGGGAGAAAGCCCTTCATAATTTGAATTGTAAAAGAGCTTTGGCCTTCTACAAGAGAAGAATCCTGCTACATTGTCAAGCTTTGCTGCTGTTCATATTTTACCATCCTAGCAAACTTGACATAGCATTCACCAAACGTGCATTGTCCAGCTGGATATTGGACTGCATCCAGCATTGCTACACAGCTGCAGGCCTACAAATTACAGACTCTGTTAAAGTTCATCCATTGCTCATCTGCGAGCAGTACTTCTCAAAAATATGTGCAAAACTGCAAACTGGTCATCAGTACACACCTTTATGTCCAATTGCTGTCTGGACAACCTCTCAAAAAGTGATGGTAAATTCATAAAAGCATTTTTGTATAGCTTATGCATCCCCTACTCTCTACATTAAGGTCCAGGTTGCTTATTCACTAAAGGTTCTACTGCAACCCTCAGCTTTGGTAATCCCATCATGACATGGCTAACTTAGCCCTGCTTATTGAAGGAAAAGCAAATTTGCTTACCGTAAACTGTTTTCCGTAGGTAGCAGGATCAATTAGCCATGCTAAATACCCACCTACCTCCCTGAAGTGGAGGGTTGACTACCTAGCTAAATTCAGCTGCACACTCGACTAAGGAGGCTTGTGAGGCAACACCCATGTGGGAATTCCCACACATGCTCAGTAGAGCTAAAAGTTCTACTAACTAGTGTGTTTGGTGCCACCAGATGACATCACCCATGTGTTATGGCTAATTCATCCTGTTATCTATGGAAAACACTGTTTATGGTAAGCAAACTTGCTATATATATTTTTTTTTTTTTCCACAGAGACTCTACAGGGTTGGGTAATTTACTGGTCCAGAAGCGGTCTCCCTTCCGTCGAAATCAAAAGACCCTGGTGTCCCTGACCAAGCTGTCTTCACGACATGGACAGAAAATCAAAAGACCAGCATGTAAATTTGAAGAAGGTCAGGATGTCCTAGCTAGATGGTCAGATGGCTTGTTTTATCTTGGAACTATCAAAAAGGTAATTCATATCCAACAATGCAAATCTGAGTTACTGCCTGCTATTGCACTAAATATTGCAAATGCTTTATGAACTAAAGTGATTGGTTGTGGTACTCATTTATCTGTTTCCAAACCAAGTTTACTTATTTGACACTAGCATTTTTGATATACAAGTGTAAAACCCTAGTGTTACATAAATTCAAAACTGATATCAGCTAAGAAAAGAAATGCAATTCTTAGTTTGGTTGAAAATTTAAAGGAGTAATAATTTTGTGTTCATGAAACTCACAGCTTGTCAATAGTGGAATCTGAAATCTTCTGGTTATGTTAAGTACGGTTAGAAAGTCTTAATTGTCTCTCACTTCTGTTTTGGAAACATGACCTTTCTCTTTGAGAGGGTATTAGTTTTATTTTCTCATCCAATCTTTTGATTTCTCTTTTGAGGCTGCCAGATAAGGTTCGATTTATAGAGATGATTTATGGACATCTGATTTACATTGACAGGTTAAAAAAGTCCCACTAAATAGCCCTAAAATAGCCTTGACTTTAAATTACTATTCTCCTCTTTTCGATATTGATTACAGGTATTTGTACCTGTAATCAATCCACAGCATCATCCGTTCTAATGTCAGGTAGTAAATGGTGTATCAACTATAAAACCATTTATTCATTGCAGGCAGGGTTTTTTTTGTCTATATCTTACCAGTAATTGGATATATTTTTCACTGAGTTCATAACTTCTAGAAAACATGCTTAAAATAAGTATTAACATAATTTGAAATATTGATCACTATTTTAAAATGATGTACTTTTTCTTCAGATAAACACATTTAAGCAGAGCTGCTTCATCATATTTGAAGACAACTCTAAATCCTGGGTTCTCTGGAAGGATATACAAACAGGCAAGTTCAAATGAAAATATTCTAGTTTAACACTTACATTTTTAGTTTCAAGTGTCAAATTCTCTCTTTCTTGTTTACTAACACATTTTGCAATGTAAAGGACATTCTCACAGGACAAGCAGGATGGTAGTCCTCACATATGGGTGACATCACAGGATGGAGCCCAATCACGGAACACTTCTGTCAAAGTTTCCAGAACTTTGACTGGCCCCTATTGGGCATGCCCAGCATGGCACTAACCCTGCAGCCAGCAGGGGTCCCCCTTCAGTCTTCTCTTTTCCGCACAGTAGTAGCCATGCGGTTAAGGAGCTCTGTAGAGATTCCTGACAGGAATTTTCCTCACAGAATTACTAGAATTTAATTTACCCCACAGGGGTCCCTCCTTCAACTTTTCAAGCGGCGGCACTCTGGTAAGTTTTTTACCTGTTTTCCGTCGATTACCGTCTAGTTTGGCCCTCGCGGCCTACTGGCTGTCGACTGTACCGCGGCTCAATTTTTGCCATGGCGTCGGGGTTCCGCCGGTGCCCGGACTGTAATCGCACCATGTCCATCACAGACCCTCACAAAATCTGTGTAATGTGCCTCTGATGTGAGCACGATGTCCTAACCTGCACCAAATGTGCCCTAATGACACCAAAAGGTCGCAAGGCTAGAATGGAGAAGATGGAACTTCTCTTCTGTGCTCAAACCCCGATGCCGTCTATTGCATTGACATCGCCAGAACCAGCACCATCATCTTCGCGCCAGCATCGACCTCCGGCCGGTGACCATCTGGCATCGACGTCTTCTCAGCCTTTAACACCCTCTACTCCCTCTCAGGATTGTGGGGATCGTAGGGATAAACATCGCCACCGGCATTGAAAGTCTCGGATCATCGACCTCGCCATCATCCGAGCTGCCGTCAAAGAAACCCCATCCAGAAAAGGCACTGACCTTTTCGGTGACCGGGTCACCGAGGCAACCCTCACCCAACAGGGTATCGGTAGCTGCGACTCCGCCTTTAACGATGGTCCCTCCTTCTTCTGTTCCGGAGCCGGGGCTGCTTGCTCCAGGTCTCCAAGAAGAACTGGACCGGATGGTTCAGGAGGCCATCGACAAGGCGATGCATTGACTCCAGGTTCCTTCGACACCAGTACCGATTGCGGAACCGACCACCGACCCGATTCCAACAGCATTGGCACCGCTGCTCTTGAGGATGGAAGCGCTTATAGCCGCTTTTCCTCCAATGGATCCCGGGTCACCGATGGCTCCGGTGCCCTCCCCGCTTGCTTTGTCATCGGGAGGAGAAACACCGTTCCGCATCCCTCCATCGGGAGTTTTGCCGAAGCCTCAGCCAGCGATGCCGACAAGTCCGATGCACCCATCGGTGCCAATACGTCCATTGGCCCCACCGAGCCATCCTTCAATGCCGTCATCGGTGCCTCCAGTTATTCCTTTGAGTCCTTCGGAGCCTAGACATGGACCTTCAGGGATCCCACCGCCTCGTCCTCCTCTAGCCCCTAGAGGAGCAGTTGCTGATCCCTATGATTCCTGGACTGATGATTCTTCACCAGACACCGATGACTTGCCTTCTCCACCTTCACCTACTGAAAGTAGAAAGCATTCTCCTCCAGAAGACCTTTCCCTTATAAATTTTGTGAAGGAGATGTCTGAATTGGTTCCCTTCCAATTACAGATGGAACAGAATGATAGGTATCAAATGATGGAGTTACTACAATTCCTGGATGCTCCCAAGGAAACAATCTCCATCCCTATCCACCAGGTTCTTCTGGACCTCCTCAAAAAGAACTGGGAACATCCTGGCTCTGTTGCTCCAGTGCACAGGAAAGCTGACACCACCTATCTTGTTCAGTCAGCTCCAGGATTTCACAAACCTCAATTGGATCACCAATCTGTGGTTGTAGAATCTGCCCAGAAAAGAGCAAGGAGATCAAAACCTCACACTTCCTTTCCCCCAGGCAAGGAACAGAAATTTCTAGATGCCGTTGGTCGCCGTGTCTTCCAGGGATCAGTGCTCATCTCCAGAATTGCCGCTTATCAGCTCTATATGACCCAATATAATAGGGTGTTATTTAAGCAAATACAAGCCTTGACAGACTCCCTGCCTCAGCAATTTCAAGATCAACTCCAAACCCTAGTAAATAAGGGTTTTGAGGCAGGCAAGCATGAGATCAGATCATCTTACGATATCTTTGACACTGCTACCAGGGTATCTGCAGCTGCTATCTCTGGAAGACGATGGCCCTGGCTCAAGTCTTCCGACCTTCGCCCTGAAGTACAAGACAGATTATCCGACCTGCCTAGTGTAGGAGATAATCTGTTTGGCGAACAGTGGCTGAACTCAAGGACCATCATGAGACCCTAAGACCGCTCTCTCTGATGCCTTCTGAGTACTCTTCAAAACAGCCCTTCCGGAAGGACTCTAAGAAGTCATTCTTCCGTCCAAAGAAATCCTACCCGCCACCAACTAGAACCCGTTCTATGAGACCATTTCAAAAAGCCCAGTCTCGTCAGACACGAAAACAAAAACTGCAATCAGCTCCTGAGCCGGGCCCTGCTTCCGGTTTTTAACTCCTGCATCCAGCTTCCATTACCCCACATACCAGTAGGAGGTCGATTGTGCCATTTCAACAACAGGTAGCACTCAATCACCTCAGACCAGTGGGTCCTGGCGATAATTGCTCAGGGTTATCATCTATCTGAACTTTCTTTCCATTCCACTGGACTCCCCACCTCGACTGATGTGGAGAACATCTGATCACTCCATCCTTCTGGAACAGGAAGTCTCCCTCCTCCTCCAGTCCAAGGCAATAGAACCAGTGCCCTACTCTCAGCGTGGCCTAGGGTTCTATTTCCGGTACTTTCTAATCCCCAAAAAATCGGGAGGCATGCGTCCAGTTCTGGACCTACGTGCCCTCAATAAGTACCTCCAGCGAGAGAAGTTCAAAATGGTAACCTTGGGTTCTCTTCTTCCTCTTCTGCAAAGAGGAGATTGGCTCTGCTTTCTAGTACTCCAGGACGCATACACTCATATTGCGATAACTCCATCTCATCGCAAATTCCTGAGATTTCTGCTAGGCCCCAAGCCCTATCAGTACCGAGTGCTTCCATTCGTCCTCGCGTCTGCACCACGAGTCTTCACAAAATGCCTCGTCGTAGTTGCAGCCTTCCTCTAGACCAGAGCTTTCCAAACTTTTCATGTTGGTGACACACTTTTTAGACAAACATAATTTCGGGACATGGTAATTCAGTCTACTAGTAAACCAGAGGTTAAAGGTTAAACGAACGAAACATATTTCGACAATTTATGTATGTTTCCTTAAATATATACATAAATAAAATGTTTCACGACACAACCTATCTCATGAAAACCTTAAATTTATATTAAAAATATATATTCCAAGATTCATGTTATTGTTATAATTTATGAGAAACAATAATAAAACAAATTGTCTGTCCCCCACACACTCATCTTTCTCCTCCCCCCAGCACGTCTGTACCCCACACACTCATATCTCTCCCCCTCAAGCACATGTCTGTCCCCCCAGCACGTTTGCCCACCACTCACTCATCTCTCTCCCCCCAGCACATGTCTGGCCCCCACACTCATGTACCTCGTCTTTTTGATTGTTGCCAGTTAAGTGCTTCACTCCCTTCCATGATCACCAGACACTGCTGCTTGCAGTCAGTACTCTTCATGGCCAGGCCTCATCGGCAGCAGCAGCCAATGCAAGGATGGCTGGGCTCGTTCCACCCACCAAGCCCCCCCAAAAAACGCGATTGACAGCAAAAATCACCCAATAATAAGCAACCCATAAACTGAAAAAAAAAAGTGAATCTCTAGGAAAAAAAAAAGCCCAAACTCGCATCAGAGTTGACCAGGCTTGCGCGACACACCTGCACACTGCAGGCGACACACTAACGTGTCCCGACACACAGTTTGGAAAGCTCTGCTCTAGACGATTGGTTAATCAGGGCTCCCACTCAGCAAGCTGCTCTGTCGTCCCTACATCTTAGCTTACACACACTAATTTCGCTAGGATTTCTCGTCAACTACGACAAATCCTACTTAGTCCTATCTCAAAACTTATCGTTGATTGGGGCAGACTTGGACACCTTGCAGGCAAAGGCTTTTCTGCCTCAACAGCGAGCTCTCACTCTCTTGTCTCTTGCACACCAGCTGCAGTCTCAGCACTCCACGACTGCACGCCACTTTCTCATCCTCCTGGAACACATGACGTCCTCAGTTCAGGTCACCCCAGTGGCCCGCTTGGCCATGAGAGTCATGCAGTGGACCCTAAGGTCACAATGGACTCAATCCATTCAGCCCCTGTCGACCATTGTCCATGTAACCGACTCACTCAGTCAGTTTCTTGCCTGGTGGAGAAATCAGGTCAATCTCCTCCAAGGCTTACCCTTCCAGGCTCCAGACCCTCAAATAACTCTCACCACTGATGCTTCCAACCTCGGTTGGGGAGCCCATGTGGCCGACCTGCAGACACAAGGATCTTAGTCTCCAGAGGAAGCCAAACACCAAATAAATTTCCTGGAGCTTCGAGCAATCAGATATGCTCTCAGGGTCTTTCAGGTTCACCTCTCCAATCAAGTCATCCTGATCCAGACGGACAACCAGGTGGCCATGTGGTACATCAACAAGCAGGGAGGCACGGGCTCCTACCTTCTGTGTCAAGAAACTGCACAGATATGGGCGGAGGCCCTCTCCCACTCGATGTACTTCAGAGTGGACAATGTGTTGGCAGACAAGCTGAGTCGCACCTTTCAACCGCACGAATGGTCTCTCAACCCCTCAGTAGCAAACTCGATCTTCCAACAATGGGTTATCCTTAAATAAACCTCTTTGCGTCACCTCAAAATCACAAAGTAGACAATTTCTGCTCTCTCACGTGCAGCCAACACCATCAACCAAGAGACGCATTCTCCCTATCATGGGCATCCGGTCTCCTATATGCATTCCCTCCACTTCCACTTCTTGCAAAGACTCTCGTGAAGTTACGTCGGGACAAGGGAACCATGATCCTGATAGCACCTCACTGGCCGCGCCAAGTGTGGTTTCCAGTACTTCAGAATCTCTTCATTCGCAGGCACATTCCCTTGGGAAAGAACCCGCTTCTAATCACTCAAAATGATAGGTGCCTACGCCACCCCAACCTTCAAGCCTTGTCCCTGACGGCATGGATGTTGAAAGGTTAATCCTTTAGCCACTTAACCTTTCTGAACCAGTTTCCCGTGTCCTGATTGCTTCATGGAAGCCTTCCACGAGAAAATCTTATTCTTACAAATGGACCAGGTTTACATCATGGTGCTTTTCTCAGTCCCTTGACCCCTTTACCTGTCCAATCATGAAGTTTCTGGACTATCTCTGGCACTTGTCAGAGTCAGGTCTAAAAACTTCCTCCATCAGAATGCATGTTAGTGCGGTAGCTGCCTTCCATAGAGGTGTCGGGGATGTTCCCATATCAGTACAACCCCTTGTAACATGTTTCTTGAAGGGCTTGCTTCACCTCAAGCCTCCTTTGCGTCCTCCAGCCCCTTCTTGGAACCTCAACCTGGTTTTGGGTCGGCTCATGAAATCACCATTTGAGCCTCTTCAATCCTGTGACCTTCAATATCTCACTTGGAAAGTGATTTTCCTTCTGGCAATCACTTCCGCTCGCAGAGTTAGTGAATTGCAGGCTCTAGTTACCTATCCGCCTTACACTAAACTTCTGCAGGACCGGGCAGTACTCCGCACTCACCCTAAGTTCTTACCTAAGGAAGTTTCGGAGTTTCATCTCAATCAATCCATTATTCTACCTACCTTTTTTCCCAGGCCCCATTCCAATCCAGGAGAGCAGGCTCTGCATACCCTTGACTGCAAACGGGCTCTAGCGTTCTACCTAGACCGTAGAGCTGCCCACAGGAAAAGCACTCAATTGTTTGTCTCGTTCATTCCACCAAATTGGAGCAGCCTGCGGGTAAGCAGACTCTCTCCTCCTGGTTGGCGGACTGCATATCCTTTTGCTATCAACAAGCAGGCATTCCCCTTCAAGACCGTGTTAAAGCACACTCTGTGAGTGCCATGGCGACTTCAGTAGCACATCTACGCTTAGTGCTGCTTCCTGACATTTGCAGGGCTGCTACCTGGAGTTCTCTCCATACTTTTACAGCCCATTATTGCTTAGACAAAGCCGGAAGACAAGATTCCGTCTTCTTCCAGTCTGTCTTGCGCAACCTATTTACAATGTGTGATGTACCAACATCCTTCTGCCTGCTCGGTGGGGTTCAGGATGCGCTCGGCCAAATTTCTTCCCAGGCCTAGTGCCTTGCACGCTTGTGTACATTTGGTGCATGCTCGGACATCCTCAGCTCGGTACTCACCCATATGTGAGGACTACCATCCTGCTTGTCCTGTGAGAAAACAAATGTTGCTTACCTGTAACAGGTGTTCTCACAGGACAGCAGGATGTTAGTCTTCACTAAACCCGCCCGCCACCCCACGGTGTTGGGTTTGTTACGTTTCTTATTTTATTTTTCGGCACTTCCTGCAGGGTTGGTGCCATGCTGGGCATGCCCAGTAGGGACCAGTCAAAGTTCTGGAAACTTTGACAGAAGTGTTCTGTGATTGGACTCCATCCTGGGATGTCACCCATATGTGAGGACTAACATCCTGCTGTCCTGTGAGAACACCTGTTACAGGTAAGCAACATTTGCTTTTAAAAAGCGCCTGAATAAATATTTCTGTGAAAATATATACTTTTTCTCTTCTCCCTCAGCCTCTTGTTTTCTCTCTCTTTTTCTCTCTTTCCTTTGATTTCCTTCTTTGGGATAATACTCATCTTGTCAGAAGGGGTAAACCAAGTTTGCTGGGGACTCAAAACACCAGCTTCAGTTTGGAACCCCATCACTGCACAAAGATAGGCAGGTAAGTAAAGTGTAGTATATATGGGTGGAGGCTAGGTTTCCCAGCCATCTTTTGTGTTCTTTACTATCTTGTTGCAGCGAGGGAATGAGCAGACTTAGGCTGATGCAATATAGTGCACTTGGCTGAGCGCACGGCTTTACAGGCGCTTGGACCCGTGAACTAAACCCCTCATGCAATAAGGGGATTAGCGCATCCAAAACGCGTGTCCAAACCAGCACGAAGCTAATAGAGCTCATCACATATAAATTCATGTTGATGAGGCTATTAGCTATTACTCCCCAATGCAAAAAAAAAAATATGCACCCGAAGTGAACATTTTTATTTTCAAAAATTAACGCCTGCCCCGGAGGCTTAATATTGTGGGGATATTAAGTTGGAGGAACCGGGGAAAGAAAATTAAAAAATGTCGCTGGTGGTCAGGTTAGGAAAACGGATGCTCAATTGACGAGCGTCCATTTTCCTAACCCATGTCTGTGCATGGGTTAGGAAAATGGATGTTCGTAAAATTGAGTGTCCGTTTTTCTAAACTGCTGACAGCCGCCTCTCCTGGGTGCCCGATGCCGACGAGGTGGTAGGAGTGTACAATTTTCCCTAGCGCCTCCTTTTTACCATGGCAGCCCATTTAAATATTAATTGAGCAGCCGGGAGAGCAGGATTGGTGTGCGTTGAGAGTGGGCACTCAATTATGAGCGCCCATTTAACGCATGCCAATATTGCATCGGCCTGTCTGTATGTTAAGGACCTGACTGAAAATTTTTGACATGGTGTGTTTCTTTCACAAATAGGGAACAGACTGATTTGATTAATTTAGCCATTTCCTAGTATGTAAATCCTTGGGATTTGTGCTTGGCCATAACATTTAATTGGGTTCCAAAAAATTTCTCTTATTTTCTATTGTAAAATCATTATTGATTTGGGCAATGAATAATTGACTCTCTTCGTGTCTCAAATTTTTTTCTCATTGAATGTGACAGCAGTTTGAAGGTAGTAATTTAACTGGCCTGTTCAGGAATGTAATGAATGTATAGGAAATGGCTAATGATTGTGAAGCAGTTAATCAGCTGGTATATAGTTATGAGCAAGGCCCCCAGCCTCTTGTGATGGTATGGTAAGGGTCATAAAATCTGACCCCTGCATTGGAATTGGCTGGCTGCCATGGAATCACTACAGGAAACTGAGAGCCATGTTGAAGAGAAAGGAGAAGCATCAGTGGTTGACCATCTCTCCTCTCATCACTCTCCATGATCATGACTTGGGGCTAGGAGGAGGCAATGCAGCATCTTGGGCCACATCTTCTTCTACTACTGGAGTTGATTTGTTGTGCTTTGAACATTGTGGAATACCAAGTCGCCAAACTCCCAAGTTGAGATGGGAAGATGAGTGAGGAAATTGGAGGGTATGCAGGAGAAAGTGATTGAGGAGATGCAGGGAGGAGGAGAGTGAATGAGGGGGGACTGAAGCATGTGAATGAGCAAGAGGAAGGGATTGGCATCTGGAGAAGAGGTGTATGTGGATCCTGCTTCCCCCCCACCCCTCTGATCCAGGATCTCCCTTCTCCCCTTATTTCCCCATCTTCCCTCCAACCCTTCTCCAGTTTCCTCTTCTGAGATCCTCTTCCTCCAAATCCCTCATTTCCTAGCATGTAGCCAGATGGACTCAGGACCAATGGGTTATGTTCTCCCCTGCTAGCAAATGGAGATGGAGTCAGGTTTCAAAGATGACATCACCCTAGATATACCCCTGCAATGACCTCAGCCATTCAGTATTTCTCTGTCTCCTAGTAGATGTGGATTGTCTCCTATCGGTATCACAGTACTCTTTAGATGAGCAAAATTTATGTTCAAATTTTTCTTTTAAATTTGAGAAGATCGTGCTCCTCTTTGCTGTGTTTCATGTTCCTCTCTGCTCAGGCTCTCCCCCCTACCCCCCATCTCTCCTCTTCCTGTTCCCTTTATACTATTGTATATATGGTTCTGTTTTTAAGCTCTGTTAGGTTTTCTTTGATGGACAATGGTATTTATTTATTGGATTGAAGCTGGTTTTAAAATGGTCTTTACTAATCATCTAAGAAAAATTTTGGTCGTGAAGATATGGTGTATAATTGCAGTATGGCAGAATGTGCAAGCTCACTGTGTTATGAGTGTTTTGTTTTACCTATGTTATTTTTATTCATGCCTTGTTTTACTGTTTTATGTTTTTATTTTATGATTTTATTAATGTAATTTTGTGAAGCACTTAAAAATATTGATTTTTTTGGTATACAAATTTCTAATAAATAAGTGGTGGAACAGGAAGCAGAGGGCTGTTCTCTGCCATTTGAGATTTGGGGTACTGACCACTAATTGAGGCAGAGCCATAAGTGCTCAAACCATGGGCCCCCTGCTATTCAAGGCACAGGGCATCTACCCCCTTTGCTCATAGTGGCCCTGAAGATGATCACTTGTTTATATGGTGCCTTTCTTTCAAGTAGGATCCCAATGTAGTTTACAATTGTATCATTTCAGACAGCCACATTTAGGGGGTATCTGTGTAACAGCCTGCACATATTTTGTATTACATGAGCATAAGTTACACCAATTTTTAAATGAAAAGTGCATACTTTTTGAAAATTATCCCGCCAAAACCGCCTTGCACACATTTACACCTGCTAAATAGTGCGCAGAGGTTTTTCAGCAAAATTAACGTGGATATTTTTGAAAATGCAAAAGTGTGCATAAGTAAAAACCTCTCTCCTGCCCTGACCCCAGGAACATCACTGCTTACTGCAGATAAACTTATGTGCATACAGGCTATATGCATATGTTTATCTGCATACTGGCTGGATAATTTTATAACTGTCTATTATAGTTAAGTAAACTGAGGCATTAGAAGTTAAATTAATTTGAAAGTCATAAAATTAGGAGTACTAGAACTAAAGTTTAATTCTCAAGGCTAAGCGCAAATGTTGCCTTACTATTAAAATGTAATTAACGTTATTCATGTGATTTGTAATTTTAGTTATTACATCATAAAGTTTCTATGTATTTGTTTACAGGGGCCACTGAAAGTGGGGAAATGGTCTGTACAATATGTCAGGAAGAGTATTCAGAAGCACCAAATGAAATGGTTATTTGTGATAAGTGTGGCCAAGGTACAGTAACCTGTAACTAGCAATTTTTAGATATTTTACCTAATCCAAGGAAAGATGTTCATGCCATCTTTGTAGGGTGACATACAAAATGAACATAATGAGATGCCAGTAGTGTAAAGCTTTGAAAGCAAATGTGTTGCTAAACCATAAAAATACATGTAGTTCTCAAACCAGCAGAATGGACAGATTGAGGCATTCACATGACAAACATTTCTATTTGTGTTAGTCTCTGTCATTAAACAGGAAAGTACCACAAGATACTTGCCCCAACCCAGTCATGTGCAAAACAGTGTTGGGCAAGTTTCTTGTGCCATTTTCCAAGTCTTGGACTGTGGACAAATGGACTACTAATAGAGGTAGAACCTTTTCTTTGACTGCCTGGATTTTTTCAAACTGCAGGCTTAACTGTGAACAGCAGTTTGTGTTTTTCTCACACCTTTATAATCCACTTTGTAGGAGAAAGATCAGAAAAAAATTTTTTTTTGCTCTTTCTCTTTTGAACTTCCTCCAACTTAAACATCCTTTGACCCCAGACAATTCAAGGAACCCTTGGTAGTTTGAAAGCTAGAGCATTGTGAATCCTTTTCTGAGGTGCACCTTCAGTACTACTGTTTGGCTAACAGAGACTGCCACTGTAATAGCTTCTGTTTTCCTCTTTTGTTCACACAGGCCGATACAGTAAAAGTTGCGGGAGAGCGGGCGAACGGGCGAACGCACAGGCCACTCTCCTGTGCGTGCGATTCAGTATTCAAATGAGGGCCCGCGGTAAAAAGAGGCGCTAGGGACACTAGTGCATCCCTAGCACCTCTTTTTTGACAGGAGCGGCAGCTGTCAGCGAGTTTGACAGCCGACGCTCAATTTTGCCGGTGTCGGTTCTCAAACCTGCTGACAACCATGGGTTCGGAAACCGGACACTGGCAAAATTGAGCGTCCAGTTTTCAACCCGCGAGCCGCGGGCTGATTTAAAATTTTTTTGTTTTAATTATTTTTTACTTTTGGGACCTATGACTTAATATCGCCATGATATTAAGTCGGAAGGTGTACAGAAAAGCAGTTTTTACTGCTTTTCTGTACACTTTCCCGGTGCCGGCAGAAATTAATGCCTACCTTTTGGGTAGGCGCTAATTTCTGAAAGTAAAATGTGCGCCTTGGCTGCTCATTTTACTTACTGAATCACACGGGAATAACTAATAGGGCCATTGACATACATTTGCATGTTGCGGGCGCTATTAGTTTCAGGGGGTTGGTCGCGCGTTTTCGACGTGCTATTACCCCTTACTGAATATGGGGTAAAGCTAGCGCGTCGAAAATGCGTGTCCATACGCGGGTTAACAGTGCGCTCTGTACTGTATCGGCCTGACAGTCTTTAGTGCACTACTTCCATGACTGCTCAGGCTCTAATGGCCCTGATGGATAGTGAATTTGAGCTCTGATTTCCTCTATTACAGTGCTAATATACCAGTAAAATGTATAGAATTTTACTGGTATATTAGGCTTGAAATGTTGCTAGGCCAAAGAGCAATATACAGATATATATAAAGATATGACATGAGTGGAAGAGAGTGTCAAGAGTTTGATGAATTAAAAAAAAAAAAGAAAAAAATTCTTATTGATTGAAAACCTAGTGAAAAAGTAGTCTGTTCATTGCCAGGCAGTAATTACAAAAGAATGTTAAGAGCCTAGCAATTAAGGCTACTGTTGCAGAGCATAAAGAGGAACATTTTTACTTTTGGCTGATACTAGTAGTTTTCTGAATTTAGTTATTTTTGCATTCATTAATGATGCAAATATGATGGTTTTAGAATTACAGGAAGAATAATAATCATCAAAGTACTTAATATTGGTTTTCTTTAGTCGTGATTAATCTGGTTTGTCTACAGAGGAGTAAAGATATTTTCATTGAAACAAAAAATCTTTTTTCCTTGCAGGTTATCATCAGTCATGCCATACCCCAAATATTGATTCCAGTGTGATTGACTCGGATGAAAAATGGCTATGTCGGCAGTGTGTCTTTGCAACAACCACAAAGGTTCAGTATGATGGAGATACAAGAATTCTGCTCATTTATTTTATTTCTGCACTTATCTAGCTTGTTTATGCAGGGCGTCTGATAAACATTTGGTCTTTAATGCTAGCAGAAGCAATCAGAACAAAAGCAAAAGGTTATAATTTATTTTATTGCTGGCAAGTTTGAAAGATTGGGTTTAAAGTTTATTGTATGAGTGAATCCTGGATATTGGCAAGTTCTTATGTTAAGACTGTCATAGAAAAACAACTCAGATGCCTTCTCCCTAGATTGGGGATAGGGTCTTTTGTATGCTTATCTTCCAATTCTTCTGGTGGCAAAGCCCTGCTTAAAGAAGCAACAGCTATGGTTTCTGATCTTATGGGAGATATCTATCAGGAATCCAGCCAAGTTGGGGAATTCCGCATCTCTCAGAAGTGAGGAATGCTGCATCACCCCAACATCAGGTACCTAGCCCTCACGGCCTAGATGTTGAGAGGTTGGTATGCATCCTATGATGCATCTGAGGAGGATTTTCATATTTTTCTGGCTTTTAGGAAGGATTCCACAAGGAAATATGTTCTTAAATGAAAGAAGTTTGCATTCTGGTGTGAGGGTAAGGCACGCTAGGTGTCGACAGCCTATGGCACGCAAGATGATTTTTTATTGACCCAGCAGGACCGCTGCAGATGCCATCCTGTGGCAGGCAGCGCGCGCATGTGTGTGAGTGTATGTGTGAGAGAGCAAAAGTATGTTGTGTATAATGACAAAGAGGATAAAGTTTGTGCTCCCTCTTCACTAATCCATGCCAATCTTAGGGTAACTGGAAATCCAAAAGTTCCCAGGTATGGAGAGCAGATTTCTTTTTGTACTTATTAGTTTTAATTATTGGGTGTAAGCTTGAAATTATTGGACATTCTGTTAGTGTTTTTTAAATCTTATTATCAGTATGTTTTAACTATTTTATATTTCTTGATTTTGTTTTATAAGGAATGGTGATGTTTGCTTTTCTATTGTTGCACTGCATACAGAGTCTGGATTGTTGCATTTTTCAGTTTAGTTTTTGTCTGCACATTTGTATTTCTGCATTATGGTCTCTTTATTCTGTATTTAGTGAGGGTTTGTCTGTATTCTGCATATATGAGTGAGGTGAAGTATTCTCCTACTGTGTAGTTTCTGTGAAGGGATCTAGAGCAACCTGATTTGTTCTGTTTTTCTAATCAGAGGTATGTTGGTGTGTTAGGGCTTGGTGTAATATTTGCAGTCTTGCCTTTTTATAGATAGATATTACTTTTTTAGTCTGGCAGTTTGTGTTATGATATGGCAGGTTTTGCTATAGCTTCAGAATACTTGTTTTGTGTTTTGATTTAGTACCCAATATTTCTGGTGATAGGAGTTTATATAACTTTTAAAGAGGTGACACTAGAATTTGAATATTTTTCTATGGTGAGGAGGGTTAGAGGGGTTGAGACCAGAGAGAGATTGCTGGAGATGTTAACCCTGCTTAAAAAACCCCCCAAAAAAACGTTCTGGACTGCACCACTGATGGTAACCAAACAGTATACTTATGGAGATTACAATACAATGCTAAGATGTACTTTAACTACTCATTTTCTTTGCATGTGTGATAGTATAATTTCTCGCACATGCCAGTCTTCTCCTTCCATCTTGAGGCACTCAAATACCTGAGTTGCTTACCCAGGATTTAATCTTGGCACACCATGTTAGAAAGGCTGCCTACCCCTGCACTAGACCTTTCTCCTGTCCCACACAAAAACTGCAGGAATTCCTTCTACATCTTCCAGACTCTGGTCTAATGACTAATGCTGTTAGGGTTTATTTAGGTGCATTTGGTACTTATCACCACCATGCAGAAGGTAAACCCATCTCTGTACAGTCTTTAGCAATGTTTCTCAACCTTTTGTGTATGCCAGGGACTGGCTAGCTAGTTACCTTAAATTACATGGACTAGTTGCAGTGCTGATGAGTAGGGGGGGAGAGGTTCTCCAGAAAATTAGTGTGGGGGAGATATACTCTCTCCCCAACTTGGTTTAATCTCATGGGTCAGCACTGCAGCTCATCTGTGTTCTTTTAACAAGGTAACTTGTGCATTTTAAGAAAATTGTTTCCTAAAAAAAGTCAATTTTATTAAAAAACAAAAAACTTCTCTCCTCTTCCTTCTCTCTCCCAGCCAGCCAACAGTATTGTCCTTAGAAAAGAAAAATAAAACTTCCCTCTCCCTCCCAGCTAGCCACCAGTTGATCATTGGGGGGGTAGTCCCCTTTTCTCTTTCTCTTTCTCTCCTATGATTCAGTTGGTCATTTTAAAGAAAAAAGATTCCTTGAAGTGGAAGGGGAATGTTAAGTCTCTCCCATTTATGCCAATGGGACCCTTTTCTTTATCTCAACCTATAAATTTCAGAGAATGGTTCCAGGAGAAGGGGAGCTCGGGGGTTCTGCTCTTGCTTTATCTGAGACTTCAGTCTCATTGAGTCCTGGAGATCCTCATCCATCATAGACTGGCTCAATGACCCCAGCCAGACTTGGGAACTCAGCTGGGGAGACCAAAGTATCTACTTCCATTAGTGTTCGAGATGGATGGTCTGTTGCAAGTGGGATTGGGAGATTTCCCTTTACCCCACAGTGTCTGAAGTGAGTGTATCATTTCCATCCTTAAGGTCTCTATGGACAGCTATCTCCAATTTAGAAAAAGTTATCTCTGCTAGATTTGATTCTGTATTGGTTTCTTTAGGGGGTTTTTTCTTCTCCTGTTAATGAACATTCTCAGTTGGTTAAGGAGCTTAGATAAAAAATAGTGTAATTGGGAGTTAAATGTTCAACTTTGCATGAATCTAATGTGGTTATTATGAAGGACAATCAGATATTGCATTAAAAATTGGAAAACAAGAAATTATTCTAGGAGATTGAATGTAGTGATTCATCCAGGAATATTCAGTTGCATAGCCATGCAGCTGAATATGCCGTGTAAGTCTATCTAGCCTAACGTAGATATCTGGCTTTGTTTTGAATATTTACTCTATCAGCTTCTTGTACAAAAGTGGCTGCTAATGTAGTTCTATCAAAAGCACCAGATTGTGACTGCTCCAAAAATCCAATGAAATCAACTGTTAGATGGCAAATTAGTCTTAGATATATTTTCTAAAGCTGCTATTTTCTTCCAGTCAGGTAAATAATATACGTTAGAAATAGAAGGTAAGGATTCATTAGGAATATTTCAGTGTTCAAGAAAAGTCTTATTTAGCATGTCATAAGTAGTGGTAATGGGACATCTTGGAAAATTTAAAAATCTAAGTTAGCTAGATAAGTCTTATCTGTCTAAGTTAGACCGGCTGTTAAGCAAGTCTAACTTAGGCCTAGATTCATCATTTTGCTATAAATATAGCAAAAATAGCACCTGCAATAAATAAAAAGAGTGTGGTTAGGCTAATTTTCCTGGCACTATAGTGCATAGGTATTTTTTCACAACATGAGTTAAATTTATCATGCCTGTGTTTTCACATTGCAAACTGAGAAGTCCATCGCACGCTGTGTTACCGACCATAAAGGGTTTTATTGCAATTGGCAGTTTGAGCTGCTGGCTAGAGAGAAGGAGACTCTGTAGAGGCTCACAAAATGTTAACTATTTATACCACTGTAAGAGGGACCACAAATAACTCAGGGTGAGGTTTGTGGAGTGGGTTCTGGGAGGGCAGTTTTACATGGATAGTCATTCATACGAACAGAACAGTTACCATCAATGAAGATTTAATGTGATTTGGAGGGATGAAAGGTAAAAAGAGGAGATTTGTACACTTTATTCTCTACCTATTTTGATTGCAACTAGGTAGAAAGAACATTAAGCTAGGTAGAGAGAACATGGTACAAATCTACTTTTCTTTTACCTTTCATCACTCAAAATCACATTAAACCTTCACTGGTGGTAACTGTTCTGTTCGTACATATGGCTGTGCATGTAAAGCTGCCCCCTCTTACAATGGTATAAAAAGTTTAAATACAAGTGAGCCTCTGCAGAGGCTGTCCCTTCTCCCCAACTGGGATTTGTGATAAATCCCGTAACACACAGCTATCGCAGGCATAATGCACAGAAAAAAGGTGCTATTTTCTGTGCGTTACGATATTGCATGCAACATTAACCAGCTAATTTCCGTTTACTCTGCCCAAACTCTTCCCACTTGACTACTAATTTTAAATTTGCATACGCATTTCATAATGCAGTATTGCATGCATTATGCTGTTATCTTGGGTGTTAGGGCCCTAATGCATGCAATAACGCCTTAACGCATTTTGCTAAATGACCCTCTTAGATGGATTTATTTATTTATTTATTTAGGGTTTTTATATACCGACATTCTCGATATACATATCAAATCAAGTCGGTTTCCATATAACAAAACTGTCGCCGGTAAGGCGTTACATTAAACATGGTAAAGGTAAAGGGAGTACATTAAACAATAGACAACTTATCCAATACATTAAACATGGTAAAGGTAAAGGGAGTACATTAAACAATAGACAACTTACCTGGATAACTTATCCAGGTAAGTCTGAATATCAATATTTAGCTGTATAACTTATCTGGCTAAGTAACACTGCCCCATTATGCTCATTGCCCGCCCACGAGTTATCTGACTAAATACTTACCTGGGTAAGTGACTTATCCATCTAAGTGGCATTCGTTGAACATAGACTGATATTCAGCAGCCACTACTTAGCTGGATAAGTCCTACTTATCCAAATAACAGGCCAATACAGTAAAATTCGCGGGAGAGCAGTTGAGTGCCCGCTCTCCTGTGCGCGCGATTCAGTAAAAAAGAATATTCAAATTAGGGCCCAGAGCGGGCAGATTAAGTCGAGTGTTTTACCCTCATGAATGGACTCTCAACCCAAAAGTGGCTCAAGATCTATTTCATCATTGGGGGATCCCAACAATAGATCTGTTTGCGACAGAAGTGAATGCTCAGCTTCCTCGTTTCTGTTCACTATGGCCAACTCTCAACAGAGTAGCGCAGGACGCATTCCTAATCCCTTGGCAAGAGAGCCTGATGTATGCTTTTCCTCCGATTCTGCTCATCACGAGGACTATTGAAAAATGTATATCGGACCGGGCACAATTGATCCTCATAGCACCCATGTGGCCCAGACAGCCATGGTACAGTTATGTACTTCGTCTTTCCACCACAGACCCGATTTGTCTGCCGAATTGGCCAGATCTTCTGATCCAGCAACAAGGTACACTTCTTCATCCACTTCATGCCTCTCTTCACTTGACGGACTGGAGATTGAGCGGGTCCTATTAAATGAACAAGGCATTTCTGCAACAGCCCAACAAGTGTTGTTAGAATCGAGAAAACAATCAACTAGGTGCAGTTACAGGTTTAAATGGAAACGCTATGCCAAGTGGTGCACATCTAATAACATCCCCCACTTGGATTCTTCCCCGGAGCTATTCCTGGACTACTTTTATACGTTATATGCTTCGGGCCTCGTGATCTCCTCGATTAGCGTTCATCTTAGTGCAATTGCGGCTTACCACAGGCCATACCAAAATCAGCCTATCTCCACTCATCCTTGGTGTCTCATTTCATCAGAGGCCTGATGCATCTTCACCCACCAATCGCTAAACCACCAGTGCTGTGGAACCTGAACGTAGTGTTAGAATAGCTAATGTTGCCACCATTTGAACCCATGGACTCTGCTCACATAAAATACTTAACTTGGAAAGTGGTATTCTTAACAGCAGTTACTTCTGCAAGAAGAGTCAGTGAATTGCAAGCCATAGTTCACTATGCTCCATATCTACAATTTTTCCACCAAAAAGCAGTTCTTCGAACTCATCCAACTTTCCTTCCAAAGGTAGTATCGCATTCTTTCCCAAGCCTCATTCGAACGACAGAGAGCGTATGCTTCACACACTTGATTGCAAACGTGCATTAGCGTACTACAAAGAAAGAACGCAATCTGCTAAACGGGCTTCTCAGCTTTTTGTTTCCTTTAACCCTAAAGCACCAGGACTTCCGGTGACCAAATTAACCATATCTAGTTGGATAGCGCAATGTATACAATTTTGTTATGACAAACAAAATCTAAATCTACCTTCTTTTCAAAACGCTTATTAAATTACAGCTATGGCAACATCCATAGCACATCTCCGCCACATTTCACCAGTAGACATCTGCAAAGCGGCTACATGGTCATCTCTTCACACATTCACTTCTCATTATTGCTTAAACCAACAATCAATAACTGATGCGAGGTTAGGTCGAGCTGTACTGCAGTCCTTATCCTCTTAAAAAAAAAAAAAAAAAAAAAAAAAAAAGACTTACTTACACAGTAAAACAAGGGGTCGACTACCACTTCTTTGGATCATGCACAAGAATGACTCATGTAAGACAGCGTGATGGGAGCTTTGGACTCCCATGACAGCATGGCTAATTCAGCCCTGCTATCGACAGGAAAAAGCAAGTTTGCTTACCGTAAACGGTGTTTCCGTAGATAGGATGAATTAGCCATGCTGACCCACCCTCCTCCCTGTTAGTCGACCAGCTTGTCTTCTTTGCCTACGCCTAAGCTTAATTACAGACTGAGGAGAATCTGTTACTTTCCTGCGCGGGAACACACGCGCAGCTGCAGAGGAAACAAAACTTTAACCTCTGCTTAAGAAGCTCCGCTTCCCAGGCCCTGATAGACAGTTCCCATGACAGCATGGCTAATTCATCCTATCTACGGAAACACCATTTACGGTAAGCAAACTTGCTTTTTCTTTTGAATCATAGCTATGTTTTCTGTGTACCCTATTTTCTTGAATGTTATATATGAAATTAATAAAGAAATTTTAAAAGAAATCCCTGTCTTTCCCTCTCCCACCAGTCAGTCACCAGCTCTTCATTCAAACAAATAATTAAATGAGAAATTGCTCGATCTCTCTCACTCCCTGTTACCAGCCAGCAACACTACTAATGCCCTTGCTCCATGGACCTTTTCCAGTTGGGGCCAATCCCAGGGTCCCATCTCTAGAAAGGGAGTGACTGCAGCTGAACATTAGTGAGACTGAGTCTGAGTCAGCATCTGCTCCACTCAGGCTCAATAATGGTCCTGTCCCCTCCTGGCTTCTATATGGAAGCTGGGGCCTGAGAGCAGAGCAGGCTCTGATTTAGTCTCATGGCAGTTCATTAACATTTAGTTGTAGCTGCTCCCTTCTCAGAGAAGGGGCTTGAGGACAGGCCCCCAACTGGAAAAAAAAAGTCTGCAGGACAGGGAGAGGATTAGAGAAGGTCTGCTGATTTTGCTGCAGGGTATGGTGCAGCTGCAGGGCAGGTCTTGCTTTTTCCTCACCTTCCTGTAATCACCATCACTCCAAGGACTGGCAGAAATGCTGCCAGGGACCAGTAGTTGAGAAACACTGGTCTTTAGTTGTTTTGTTTATCGTGACTGGCTTCAATTGAAGCATCCCATCTAGTCTCCTGCTGTGTCATGGGATCTCAGTGTAGTATTGACCCAGCTGATGAGCCATTGGACTCCTGTGAGCTGAAATATCTGACCAGTAAAGTCATAATTTTAGAGAAAGTCACTTTGGTTTGCAGAGTTAGTGAGCTCTAGGCCCTAGTAACTTATCCAACTTATACTAAATTCCTGCCTAAGGTAGTGTCTGACTTCTATCTTAACCAGTCAGTTGGCCTTCCAATATTTTTTCCCCAGGCTAAATATCCACAAGAGTGGACAAGCCTTATACAGTTTTTTATTGCAAAAGATACTTCACCTTCTATTTGGAGCAGACTGAAGTCCTTAAAATGTCTTACCAGCTTTTTGTTTCTTTTAACTCTAATAAACTTTGAGCTGCCATTGTCAAGCACATCCTTTCTAATTGGATAGCAGGTGCTTTTCTCTGTTTTGCCCAGGCAGACCTGAATCTGGAATGGTATGTCAAGGATCATAGTGTTAGAGCCATGATGGCATTGGTAGCTCACCTGAGATGAGCCTCCATGGAGAGATCTGCAAGGCTGCGACATGAGGTTCTTTCCAGCATTCACATCTCATTATTGTTTGGATAGGGACTCCTAACAAAACAGTATGTTTAGTCAATCTATCCTGCGGAGTTTGATGTTTAGAATCCAATTCCATTCCCCCTCCTCAGAGTCCATTTTCATTGTTTTCCGGATTGCTCCTATTAAAACAAACAAAAAGAGAGAGAAAATGTCTGGTTGCCACCAAAAATACTTTTGCCTTTTGGAAGTATTTTCTGTTTTATTTTCTACTTTTTTTTTGTTTGGGGCAGTCTGTAGCTAGGGATTCCCCATATGTGAGGACTTCACATCTTGCTTGTCCTAAGAGAGAGGAAAAGTTGCTTACAGGTGTTCTCTGAAGACAGCAGGATGTAAGTCCTTATAGAACACATGTGCCTCCCCTTGGAGTCTGTTCTTTGTTACTTTATAAATAGCTATGCTAAGAATTGAGTGGGCTAGGTGACGAGATGATGCGGGTAGTGCTGCATATGCTTAGTCGACTGTGCTAAAAGTTTTGAGAAGTTTTTAAGTAATCTTCCCACACTAGGCAGTCAGTCACCGCCATCCATATTTGAGGACTTACATCCTGTTGTCTTCAACAACATCTATTACAGGTAAGCAACTTTTGCTTTCAGGTACTGATACTCATGTTGGGAGTTAATGAAAATAAAAAGGGAATGCTGGATAAGGCATCTGTATGTCAAAAAAAAGTTTAATAAACTGCCAGTGGTTTTTTATAAAATAAAAATGCAAAATAGTATTGTAACATTTTACAAAACAAATAGTGCTTTTGTAGTTTTCCCATGTGTAATATTTTTTATTTTTGTTTTATTTTAGCGAGGTGGTGCACTTAAGAAAGGGCCTAATGCCAAAGCACTGCAAGTCATGAAACAGACTTTACCCTACAATGTGGCAGACCTTGAATGGGATGCGGGTCATAAAACAAATGTCCAACAATGTTACTGCTACTGTGGAGGTCCTGGAGAGTAAGTAAACTGACATTTATGATACCACTATATGTTTATCTTATTTTCTTTCATGCTAAGCCTAAAATGATTAGTAGTTTGTACCAGGAATTAAAGTAGCCGTGCTTTCTGTTGCTGCAAAAGCAAAATTTTCAAGGAGTAAAAGGTCAAGGAGAGTAGCAGGGATAATGAAATCTCCCCAGGGTTTTTTTTGTTTCATTTTTTAAGAAAAAAATGAATTGGAGAATGTTAGGCTCAAGCAAAAAGCAAGGCATTCAACTATATTAGGTCCTACTTTCTCAGTGACCCAATGATAGCTCTGAAGCAGCTCCTAATTAACGACTTGACTTTGACTAGTTGCTGAGAAGTAGCTAGGAGTCAAGATATGAATGATGCAGTCTCTTGGTATTTTCTCCGACCCAACTTTTTCTGCCACTACAGGGATGGATATACTAATAGGCAGAATAGGCAAGTGCCTATGGGCATCCGCTCCAGTGAGGCAGGAACACTGCTGTGAGTTACTTTTTTTTTTTCACATCAGCTGTAGAGCCACACCATGTTGGGAGGGGGTGAGGGGAAGCAGTTGGCTGTCCATGTGCCTAAGGGCAACCAGTGGTATCAATCAATCGTTGTGTAGCTGGAGCTTCATCTTTAACTTTTCCAAATCCATTTTAAAAAAGTAGATTTGCAGGTAGGTCATATGAGTTGAGCAGACCAGACATGCTCCTATGACGCTTCCTTCTCTCTCCTGGGCCTAGCTAGTTATACACTTTTCCAGGGACCTCTGCCTGGACCAGGAATCCCTGCTGTTTTAGGCTTAAGGTGGACTGGCAAGATCTCTGGATCCAGTCCTTTAAGATGTCTTGGGGTTGTCTTCTGTATACTCCCTCACAATGATATATACAATAGGAAAAAAAGAAAATGAGTAGTTAATGTAATATTCTTATGGCAGATTTTTCGATGGCCTGGGCATGCAAATAGTGGGGGTTGCATGTGTGGCCAGACCCTGAACACACCACTCGCATTTTCGAAGGGGCCCAGTCATGTGCATTACTCCTGGTACACGCAGAAGTGCCAGGCCATCGGAAAGGAGCAGGTCAGGGGCATGGTCTGGGCGGGGGGTGGCCGGGACAGCGCCATTAGACGCTGTCCTGGGCAAACACGTGCTGGCAGCTGGATGGTGCATGAAGTTACTTCAGCTCGAAAGTTGAAGTAAGTTTTAAAACAAAAAAACCCTAACCCAAAAAATAGTTGGGGGGGAGGGGGTAGGGGTCGGGGAAAAGGTAGAAAGGTTAGGTATGGGTATAGGGAAGCCCTACTCACGTCGCCACGTGTTGCTTTTTGAAATCCTTCCCCCCCCCCCCCCCCATGCGCACATGTTGTAAAATAGTAACGTCCATGTGTGTGCCGACGCGCGCATATTATAAAATAACTGCGTCCATGTGCATGCGCCAGGAACCGCGCACACATGAACACGCGTGGAGTTTTTAAAATCTGCCTCTTAGCTTGTTACAAGATACTGGCAGGCTGAGTAGCACAGGATCCTATGGGGCCAATGTAATAAGACCTGCACAGAAATCTGCGCTGATTTTTCTGTGTGAATTTTATTGGAGCGTGTGGCAAAACCAATGGCAGCATGGGATGTAATGGCCATGTATACGAATTAGGTACGCGCATAAAATCCATGTACAGCAAGCATATGTGCCATAAAACATGTAGTAACGTGTAGTAAATTACGCAGACATCCGCGCAGAAACCCGTGTGAACACCTGCGATGATTTTCAGGGAGAAAGCCTTTCTTTTTTGAAAAAAATGAATAAATTAGTGGTCCAGAAGTTGATGTGAAGGATAGAGCAATATCTAACCCCTTCATGATTGGACTCCGACCGCCGGCAAGAACATGAAATCAGATCGGCGACTCTGCCTCATTGTGAATCTGCCTTCCCTCTACCAGTTCCGTCCGCCACTTGGCTGAATTGCAAAAATTGTCTCCGCACCGGCACTTTCACTTAACTACTGCCCTGACCCAGGCACTAAAAACCTGCACTAACCCGATCTCCCTGCTAGTGCAGCTCCCTACATTGCCCTTGATTAGATAATCACCTCCTTTCCTAGCGTGTAGACAGATGGACTCGGGGCCAGTAGATTATGCTCCCCTTCCAGCAGATGAAGACGGAGCAAACAAATTATATATATACTCTAGCAATGACCCCAGCTCGCCAGTATTCTGTCTCCAGCAGATGGTGGCCTTGCATCTCCCTATGGGGATTGCTGTATGTTTTGGAAGGAGAATTTTCAGTTGAGGAAACGAAAGTCCCACTCTCCTGCGGTGATACCTAAAGGTCCTTCCCCCTGTTGAGAATTACTGAGGTGATTTCCATGGTCCCTCAGTTGTGTGCCTTGGTCCAGTAGCCAGTTCCCGGCGTGGGCTTAACTGATTGTACAGCTGAAAGACAACGGGTGCAGGAGGCCGAGCGCAACGGTGACAGCAGATACCCTTTTCCCCCGCAACTGAAGACCGTCTCTGTATTCAGCCGGTAAGCGCTGAACTTGGGTAAGTTTAAATTAAAAAAAAAAAAGGAAGTTTTACCTTCAGAAACAGAGGGGTTTTTAGGATTTCGGTTTCCATGCTCAGTGTGCCGTCCCGATGTCGTTCCTACTCCTGTTTGGGTTAGGAGATTTGGGCAGCCTGGCGGGTTGAGCGACCCCAGTGGTCGAGGCCCTACAGTTAGGCTTTTTGTCTGTGAACTGCGTGGTAGGCTGCGGTGGCATTTTTGCACACTTTTGTGCCTGCTCTTCTCCCCTCTTCAGGACATCTGTGTGTGTGGTGCATCGGCTCTGCGCATGCTTTGTGTGCTCAGCATTAGGCATGCACTTTGTGTGCACAACTTTAAGCGTGGTGATATACTCCAGCTTGCCGCACAGGTTGTGTGTGCGCCTTACCGAGCTTATTTACAAGGTGCCTATGTTTTGTGCATGTAACTTTTTTTACGTGCAAGCCATTTGGATGCACAGTTATCGCCACTAATGGTGCTGGTAAACAAGAATCCTAAGCGCCATTGTCTTTGCGCTGCCTGTCATATTAGGGCTTTTCAGCCTGACCTGTCTTCCAGCATGTATCTGCGCTGTTCAGGTGCTCAGGGAGAGTTGTCTTCCTCGGATTTTGTTAAGCATGGATCCTCCCATTCTGATGATGGTCTGGTTATGGTTTTGGCTGGAAGTATGCCAGATCTTGGTACACCCTTGACTGGCTCCTCCGCAGGGGACGGCAGTTCAGTTTGGCCTGCTCTAGTATCTTCTGGGCTTGGCCTGGATCCGGCTGCTTTTTCTTGGGTTTTCATTTTTTAAATTATTTAATAATGAAACCTGTCCTTGGGCCAACACTATACTAAAATGTTATCAACTTACCAGAGCCCTGTGCTCGTCACAGTGTGGATTGCTTGAGATTCCTTTACCTAGAGTCGCACGTCTACATATGACACGAGAATGTGCTTTCTCTGTTGTTGGTCCCACTCTCTGGAATTCCTTTCCGATTGAAATTAAAGTGTGGTTTGGTAAAGAATTTCAGGAAACAAGATTTTTGTTTAAATTGGCTTATTTTTGAATTTTAGGTTTCTTTTGTTTTTATCTGTCTGTTTTACTAAACATGACTTTTTGTATTCATTTTATTTGTATTGATCAATGTTTTATGAATGTGCATATATTTTATCATTTTATTATGTATTTACTTTATATTGTATAGATGTTTGTATTTTATGATTGTATTCTTGATCACTTAGACCTATTTTTTTTTTTTTTTAGTGTTAAGTGATTCATAAATTCTAATAAATGTAAATGGGTGGATTTTTTCAGGGTCTGCAGGCCTTTATTCAGGCGCAGTACTCCACTTCTCTCACTCTTGTCAGGACCCTCAGCCGGTGGCCTCTTCCACTTCCACTCCTATGGTTAAGTGTTGAGGCACGCCTCTGTTCGCTATGGTTATCCCTGATAGGGACCCGGATGGCATGGATGATGAGGCGGATCATGATTCCTTGGAAGATGGGGAAATTCCTCTTGGTTTGGAGCTGTATTGGACCATGTTACAATATTTTCATAGAGATGAGTTGCCGGCCCTGATTTCCCAGACCTTGAAGATGCTGGGAGTGCCTGGGGCAGATTCCATGTCATAGCCGAAGAAGAATCCCATTTTGATTTCCTTGTGTAAAACCTCTTGCTTTTTTCCTGTTATGGACGCCATTCAAGAGTTGACTGATCTTGAATGGGATGTCCCGGAGGCAAATTTCAAAGGGGGTCATACATTGGAAGGCCTATACCCTCTGGATCTAGGTGTGAGAGAGCGTTTGTTTTTCCAAAGTGAATGCTCTGGTCTGTGCCATCTCTAAGCAGGCGACTATCCCCATGGAGGGAGGAGCAGCCTTGAAGGATGTGCATGATAGGCGGATTGAATCTATTCTTATGTAGGCCTTAGATGCAGTGGCGATGACCTTGCAGGTTGCTTCTGTTGCGCTCTGGTGGTGTGTTCTTGTCTGCTTCTGTCTTAGGAGGTGAATGATTCTGGGGTGAATTCCAGATCTGTTATGGAACCCGCAGCCGCCTTTTTAGCAGACACGGGCTGTGATTTGGTCTGTACCTCAGCCAGAGGAGTGGCTTTGGTGGTAGCCAGAAGCCAGCTATGGTTGCGGAATTGGTCTGCTGACACTATCTCCAAAGCTAATTGAAGGAAAATGCCCTTTAAAGGCTCACTTTTGATTGGGAGCGAGTTGGAAAAGCTGGCCAGTAAGTGGGGCGAATCGCCAGTTCCCCAGTTACCAGAGGATAAGAAGCAATTGCAGTGCCCCTTTTCTATGAGTAGTCATCTCAAGGGGTTCCAAGCATTTCCATCCCTACAAAAACTCGATATTTCAGAGGACTCACCCTTTTAGTAGGTCTCAGTCCTTTCGTCTGCGAGTCTAATTTCCAAGCTGTAGACTTTGTCTTGCCAGAAGCCGTTCCTTTAGGTGACTCCAGGGACATTACAGTTGCAAACTGTTCCATCCTTCTTGCCTAAGGTGGTTTCGGAGTTTCATTTGAATTAGCCCGTTTTCTTGCCGTCCCTGGAGAAGGTCAGAGACTCAGAAGAGTTTTGCCTCCTGGATTCCTTGGATGTCAAGAGACTTGTGTGATATCTGGAGGTTTTTATACCTTTCAGAAAGACGGATCACCTGTTTGTTTTTCATGGTGGAAGGAAGCAGGATAATCTAGCTTCATGGGCTACAATAGCTCGCTGGATTAAGTAGGTGGTCTCGACTGCCTATGCAGATGCTGAAAGGTTGTTGCCTACTCAGGTTAGGGCCCATTCCTCTAGAGCTTAGGCAGTGTCATGGGCAAAGGTTAGTTTGTTGTCTCCTGTTGATATTTGCCGAACTGTTGCATGTTCCTTCCTACATACCTTTTCCAGATTTTATTGTCTGGATGTGCAGACCTGGGAGGATGCAGCCTTTGCACGTGCAGTATTGACTGGACCACAGGCAGCCTCCCACCCTGTTCAGGAGTAGCTTTGATACATCCCACTGGTCCTGAGTCCATCTGTCTACACGCTAGGAAATGGAGAAATTACTTACATGATAATTTCGTTTTCCTTAGTGTAAACAGACTCAGTCTCTCACCCTTGGCTGCCAAATGATTGTGTCAACAGTCCTCCTGTAGGGCTATGGATCCCAAGGGATTATTGGTAAGTGTTCATCCAGCCCCTAGATTGGGGTACCTATGTTCTTACTTGAGTTCAGTGTTTTGCGATGGAGAAGGTACAGAGAAGGGCTACCAAAATAAGGGGAATGGAACAGCTCCCCTATGAGGAAAGACTAAAGAAGTTAGGACTTTTCAGCTTGGAGAAGAGACGGCTGAGGGGGGATATGACAGAGATGTTTAAAATTATGAGAGGTCTAGAACGGGTAGATGTGAATTGGTTATTTACTCTTTCGGATAGTAGAAAGACTAGGAGGCACTTCATGAAGTTAGCATAGGGCACATTTAAAACTAATCAGAGAGAGTTCTTTTTTACTCAACACACAATTAAACTCTGGAATTTGTTGCCAGAGGATGTGGTTAGTGCAGTTAGTATAGCTGTGTTTAAAAAAGGATTGGATAAGTTCTTGGAGGAGAAGTCCATTACCTGCTATTAAGTTCACTTAGAGAATAGCCACTGCCGTTAGCAATGGTAACATGGAATAGACTTAGTTTTTGGGTACTTGCCAGGTTCTTATGGCCTGGATTGGCCACTGTTGGAAACAGGATGCTGGGCTTGATGGACCCTTGGTCTGACCCAGTATGGCATTTTCTTATGTTCTTATTGTTGGTCGAGTACATTTCTGGTTGGCTGTTCTTAATCAAGTTTTTTTTCTAGTCTGTCCACAGTTGCTTTGAAGAGAATACTGGCAGGCTGAGGTCACTGCAGGGTTAATATATACTGTGACGTCAGCTTGCTCAGTCTCCATCTGCTGGCAGGGGAGCATAACCCACTGGTCCTAAGTCCATCTGTCTACACTAAGGAAAACCAAATTATCAGGTAAGTAGTTTCTCCATTTGCATGCCATTAGCATGCACTTGTACAGAACAAGCTATCGGGTTTATACACTAGTTTTTTCCCACGCACAAAGCCTTATTACATACCCATCTAGGGTTTGCGTGGGAAATTGCGCATATAAACGTGCGCACAGTACACACTGAAACCTGCGGCAACATTACTGCTGCTTATTACATTGGCCCCTATGTATGGTGATATCAGCAAGCCTGTTATTCTCTTTCTCCATCTGCTGGTCAGGGGGCATAACCCAATCATCTGGCTGGACTGAAGGAAAGGAAATTATTAGGCAAATGTAAATTTCTCCATTCTTCTTCTCTCTTCCTCTGTTTTCTCATTCTCCTGTCAGCCTACACCTCTACTCCTCACTCCTGTTGCAGCCTTCTGTCTTCCTTGTGGCCCTGCTGCTCTTTCCCTAGTTGGGGTGGAAGATGCATTTTCCCGCTCTTCTTATCTCCTCTATCCCAGTCGAGGACAAAGATGGGTTTTGCTGCCTCTTGGGCTCCATTTGGAGTGTATCTCTATGCTTCGCTATTTTTCTTAGCAGCAGCGGTGTGGTGTTTCCTGTATCTGGTTTGGCTTTGCTTTTCTACTTCCGGTGTTATCTGTAGCTGGCTGTTATACAGAAGTGGAATGATGAGCTTTCTGTTTGGGTAAGGAGACTGGTGGCATATGTGCAGCTACCCATGTAAGATATGTTATAAATGGAGAGGTATAGGTATCCTTTATTCTTTTCTAAATTTAGTCAGTCAAGCCCCTTGTGCTGGAGAGACTGCAGCCATATGCATATATGGTGGCAGTGTAAGTTTGTACAAGATTTTTGGATGCATTTTTAGAAGAAGAAATTGCACCTATTAGTAGTTATAATCTCCATCACTCCACCTCTGTCTGTCAGGATCCTGGGGTTTACTGACCCTGCTGTCTAACCATAAGAAACTATCTCATATTGTTTATGCTGCAAGATTTATCATTGCCTATTTTCTGAAGACTACACTCCAGTCTGATATCTGAGAACATCACATTGCTATATCATAAGAACATAAGAACATAAGAAATTGCCATGCTGGGTCAGACCAAGGGTCCATCAAGCCCAGCATCCTGTTTCCAACAGAGGCCAAACCAGGACACAAGAACCTGGCAATTACCCAAACACCTAGAAGATCCCATGCTACTGATGCAATTCATAGCAGTGGCTATTCCCTAAGTAAACTTGATTAATAGCAGTTAATGGACTTCTCTTCCAAGAACTTATCCAAACCTTTTTTGAACCCAGCTACACTAACTGCACTAACCACAACCATATCCCAATATAGAAAATTTCATCTTTTTTATTTATGTATTTCAAACATTTATATTCTGCATTATCCTTAGTTCTAAGTGGATCACAATGAAAATATCCATAAAATACACAAAACTAATAATATAAACTCAACCAACATACATTGACCTTCTATTAATGCAGCTTAAGTTGTTATTTCTTTTCCCGGTATTGTTGTCCAGAGTACTTGCTGGATTTGCTAACTTTCTGAGACACAACCTCCCAATTACCTCTGACCCAGCCCCTCAAAGGTCTGTTTAAACAGTATAGATTTTAGATGTTACCAAAAAGACTTGAGAGAAGGTTTTTGCTTCAGAGTGATAGGAAGCAAATTCCAGGCCACAGTGCCGGCAACTGCTAACATCCTTTCATGGGATTTTACGGAGTGAACCATACAAATGAGTGGACCATCCATAAGATTCTGACCTGAGGACCTGAAAGAACGAGATGGTTTATAAGTTCTTACTATGCTGCTTAAGTATAACAGGATATCTCCACTTAAAATTTTGTGGTTAGAGTTTTAACCTAACCTGTAATTGAATAGGCAATCTTTGTATTAAAAGTACAATTTGATTTGGTAGTTGTACTGGTCTTGGCATATGAACTAGGATATGTTTTGAGTTTTTCTAATTTTTTATCAGTGTACTTGCTTTATTTAAGTTCTGTTACTTGTTTTAGTTGATACAATTTGTTCTTTATACATACCAATGATCTCATTCCTTTTTGCATTTGGGTATCTGAAGTAAGAAATAGTTTAAAAAAAAAAATCTTGAGTTTCTACTCCCTGCAAATCAGATTTTATAGTGAGCAGGAAGCACTGATTATTTTCTGTCTAATTACAATAGAGAATAATTGTGGGTGAAAAATGAGACCTACTTTCAAACTGGCTTGCATCATTATACCTGTCCCGATAGAGCTTCACTGTGCAAGAATTGGTTTGATATTAATGGTAATAGGTTTGAATGCCAGTATAGCCATATTAGAGTACTAAGTTGAGGTAGGCAATCAAAATGTATCTGGAGCCATCTTTCTAACTGTGACATAGCAAAATATATCTGACCCACTTTTAACACTTCTCTTTTTTTTCTGATGAAGCTGGTATTTAAAGATGCTGCAGTGCTGCAAGTGCAAGCAGTGGTTTCACGAGGCTTGTGTACAGTGCCTACAAAAACCAATGCTTTATGGAGACAGGTGGGACCTTTTGAACACCTATTTTTTTAAACTCTTTTAAGAGTAACATGGGATAAACATTGCATATGCAATGTGATCTCCCTTCCGCCAATTCCTTATAATATTGTATTCAAGTATGCGTCTCATTGTCAAAAGTTACCTGAACATTTAAACACTTTTTTTTTTCTTTTCCCCCCTTAAACCATCTGTGGTCTCTGTTGCCTCTATTGTTCCCCAGATGGTCTGCCTGAATGGGAAGGTGAAACCTAACTTTTCCTAATACTGGTTGGCCAGCAGGAGCTACCACTGTAGCAGCAGATGCCTCAGGCCTGAGTATGCCACCAGTCGAACACACAAGTTCAGCCAGCCCTGTCAAGCAGTGTGTCTGAGCCTGAATCCCCTATGTTGCAGTACAAAGCTCTGCAGCCTGAGCCACAAAACCAGCCCAACATTTGAACACTTTATAAAAAAAAAATGATTTTTCATATGTTCCTCCTTAGAAGAAATTTTACTTTCATAATGTTTAATTCTCAGATATGTTAATTTTGAATAGTTTAGATTGCTGCTGGCTTGTTGTGGTAGTTACATTTCTGTAGTATGACTAAAATGGTATGGCAGTATATTGCATGAATGAATGCCGAATCCTTAAGTTTATTTTGAATTTGTAAATATTTAAATGCTAATGTATAGTTGGAAAGTGTTAACTTTGATCATTACTGTTTATAATTAGATCAGTCTTTCTTTAATGATTTGTTTTAGGTTTTATACATTTAGTTGTTCCGTTTGCAATTCTGGACCAGAATACCTCAAACGTCTACCTTTACGATGGTAAGCAAAACCAAAGAAAAACTGAATTTCTTCATACGTGAGAGGAAACGATTATATGATATGGATGCATATTGTAAGACCTCTTCTAAAATTCTCAGCGAGTTAAGCTAAATCTTATGATTTTGTTGCAATGTAGCCACAAGACCAGCTCAATATTTGAACACTAAAATAATCTGTTTTGAGGATAGTGCCATGACTCATCTTAGATATGCACAGCTCTATTGATTCGCTAATCCTGTGCAATAGGAGAGAAACATATTCTAGGCTTATTCAAAGTAATTATGATAACTGTGTATTACTTTTCATCCTGCTACACCAGTTCACATGTGTGGGGTTTATGCCCTCTACCTGTAGATGGCAACCGAAGAAACAACTTTTCATGTGACATCATCACGGGCACTTAGTGGTAAAGCCCAGGCAGAAGCCAGTATTCTCTTGTCACCAGCAACTAATAGGATGTAATGGTCTGGTGCAGCAGGATCTTGGCTGTCAGGTTTCAGCCTTTACACTGCCTGGTGCCATATGTTTGGGTGATTCAGCACTTGGAAGTGAAGCAAACTGTGGGCCAGGCTTCTGATTCTGCGACTAAACAAGCCCTGGAAGGAGACACCCAACCCTAGAGGGAGCTTGGTAGAGCTAAGGGGGGGTGGAAGCTTGTTTTTATCTCAAGAGGATCCTCTGAGTGAAACTGTCTCCCCTTCCCCACCATTCCAATTGCTCTCCTTGTCATTAAAGTTTAAAAAAATAATTAAGGTTAGGAAATCACTGGCACCTAGGAGGTTCAAGGCACTGGAGCTGGTAAGACTGCTGGGGTCAGGGAATGGCTTTGGACCAGTTAAGGTCGGGCCTGTTCAATCACCTTTTTACCTTAGGTCTTCAGGCCTGCTTGTGCCAGACTGTGTTGTAATGTCAGACCATAGTCTGTTTTGTAGGGTCTGCGGGAGCCAGCTCACCTGCAGCACAGCCAGCTCCTATTGCCCCATTTGTGACAGAAACAATGATTCCTTCAAAGGTGACCCCCCCCCCCCAAAGTCTGGCAGCATGGAATCGGCGGATGTTGCAACTGGGCCATCGACTCCGGGTGCAATGATAGCAGTTGAATGTAATGCTGAAGCTTGTGCTGTAGTTTCTTCAGAGGCAGTCATTTCTTCAGGAAAGGCCACCATTTTAAATTTCTCTCATGGTTCATTGTGACTCATACATCCTCCTGAGCTGATGTCTTGAACCCTAGGGGGGATCCCCAGTATTCTCCCCTATGTTCTGCCCTAGGCCCTTCAGCCTCTGGACATTCAGTGGCAAAGAAAGCAAAATTATCCTCAATGATGTTTGGTGCAGGGGAGACTTCTGTGAGAGTGTTCCCAATATAGGACTTGGAGGAAAACATTGATGCAGACAGTTGTGGGTCCTTCGAGGAAGGAGAGTTGTCATCTGAGGATGAGGATGACTGTTATTCACTTGTTCTAAAAGGTGAGATTGTTTCTTTTATATCAAGTGATCACATCTCTCAGACTGTCAGGTTCTAAGGCTGAGGGGGTTCCTGTATGGGAATGTATGCCTTAACAGGACTAAAAATGGGTGTGCACTCTCAGAACATTGGGAGCACGATCCTGCTGCACCAGATTAGTGCATCCTACTATCTGTTGGATATAGAATACTGGCTTTTGCATGAGCAAAAGTACCAGTAGTGATATCTTAGGAAACGACGTGTCCTCTGTCTTCATCTGCTGTAAGGGAGTAGTAAAACCCCCCACATCTGGACTGATGATACAGGATTCAAGGAAAGGGCATTATAAGGTAAGACTAAATTTTTTCTTAAATGGGAAATAACATTGTTTTAATATAACATTTCTTTCAATGTGTTTAAATCCCAGGGTAGATATAGCACATCTATGCCTTTACAACCTAAGTGTTATTCATAAGAAGAAATATTTTGATTCTGAACTTGAACTTATAACATATGTTAATGAAAATTGGGATAGACTGCATCCAGGAGAGGTAGGTACTTGATGTGAATACAGATTCCATGTTTTTTTATTCTGTTGTCATGACATACACAAACATTTATGGTCCTTTAGATAATAGAATTACATTATTATAAATACAGAGCACTCAATAACCAGAAAATTAAGATGCCTTTTACACAAACAGGTGCTTAGGAGATCTAAGATTGTGAAATACGGTAATTTAAAGTAAACTTTTCCCTTTTATCTCTCTTTTCCCTTTCCTCTCTTAACCATTTCATAGAATACTGTTTTGGCTTTATTATTCACACTTGTAATGAGCCTTTGCCAGGGAGCATTTTAGTCTATAGTTTGTATGGCTGTGACTGCTACATAAGAACATTTTTGATTAGCAGCAGATGAAAATTGTTTATCCACTTTAAACTGATGGTGATTAAATAAACATTTTCCTGCCTTTCTTAATTTGACTTTTTTCTCTTCTCCATCTAAGCTCTATCTCTCTAATTTTTCTCTCTTTTTATTCATTCTCTTAAACTTCTCTTTGTAACTAGGAGTAGCCTAGTGATTAGTACCTGAATGTAACTTGCCCTGAGATTGGGTTTGGAAAGGTGAGTAATTAAATCTAAAATCCAAATCCAAATTTAATTTTCAAATTTTATAGTTTCCTGTCTTTGCTTAACCCTCAGACTTCCCACAAACCTCACCCTTTTGCCTTTTCTTACTCCCTCTTGACTTTCTCCTTCGTGTCTTCTTCCCCCCCACCCCTTTTGTGCTTTTTCCTCTTTGCTTATTTTCCTGGCTCTTTGGCTGTTATTCCTTCTTCCCCATTTTGTCTTTCTTTGCTCCTCTCATTGACACTACTTGTGAAGCCCCCAAGTAAACTGAACAAGTTGCTTGGAAACTGGGAGCCATGCATGAAGGCCCCAGGTTACTCCATCGGCTCTCACAACCAGCAGATTGTATAATGCATTAAGGCATGAGGGGCTTCTACTTCCATTCTGTGTCTTTTTCTTCCAGTGCCATTTGAAAGCAAGAAGTCATTTTTGAAAGAAATGCAGTCTTCATGAAAGATCCTAGTTATATCCCCGAGTCAGGTCTTTTCTCCCTGGTTTAGAGACAGCATTCACAGCCCCCCATAAGGGTGGGAAGGGGGGAGAAAGTTGTAATCTTTGATTCATGGTGACGCATAGTGGCTGAATTCAGGGCCTGTGTTTGGAGGGTTGTAAAAGGAACCCTGGTGCTTGGGCTTCAGCCCAGGATGACACTGCAATGACTAGACTAGGTATGTTTTGGGATGCAGATTTAAAACAGAGGAAATAGTTGTGAATGAAGGTTCATGACACCAGAGCTCAGACCTGGATCTGATTGAGCTAAAGTACAAATTATCAGGTCAAAAAGTGGCATTTTCTGAATGTCTCTTTCTGCCATTAGATAGATCGGAGAGAAGGGGACCTACAAGGAACTAATGAGATGCTGAGCAATTGGTGCTTTGCTCTTTGGTTCCAGAAAGCTGAACTTGAGCATTCTGCTTTCTGTTTTCTCTCTGTCAGTTTTCCTGTTCTCTGTTTTCATTATGAGGAAGAAGTATGATCTGTGGTTAGAGCTAGCCAGCATGAAAGCTTGCAGATGAATTCAGATCCCTGTTGTGCTATGCTGATCGTGGACAAGTCACATTCATTCTTTGATTCAATTTACTAATGTGTGTTGTTTTTTCTCCTATTATACTTTTGAGTTGTCAAATATTTTTTTTAATTTTTCTATACTAAGATGACTGAAGTAAGCAGTGCTATAATTATAAAGCATAGTAAATGTTAGCAGATAGAGACCAAACATGGTCCATGTTGGAAACTTTTCAGGTTGAAGGGCATTATGTAAATTCTGATAATTAGACTAAATTTAAAACCATATTAACCAGAGCCTGTATGTAGGGACTATCCAGATATATTCTTGATCTTTTGGGTCAAATGATTGTTCTCATAGGTATGTAGAATATTAGACGGTAAAACAGTACAAATGGCAACTCATGAATATTCATAGAAGGAAGCCCAGGTTTGTGGCATATATTTCTGCAACTGTGCTCTCCTCTCATCACTGGGCCTCCAGTCGACCATGACTGCTTTCTCTTTTGGGCCTGGGGGAGGGGATCCCTGGCAGGTAGTGATGCTTTCTCCTCTTCTCACAAAAAGAGAGCTCAGCAATCAGTGATGTCTTCCTGCAATGGCCAGAAATACCCGCCTTAGGGCCAAGAGCAATTATGGCGAGCTCTGGTCCTCGAGTGCCCCGAACAGGTCAGATTTTCAGGATATCTCCAATGAATATGCATGAGAAAGATTTGCATGCACTGCCTCCATTGTATACAAATGTATTTCATGCATATTCATTGTAGATGTCCTGAAAACCTGGCCTGTTTGTGGCACTCGAGAACTGGCGTTGCCATCACTGGCCTAGAGAGAAACACCAGCTATGATGGTGAATACGGACACTAAGGCCCATTTAGTCTCCCCCATTTTTTTTCTGGTGCATGCCACAGACACCAGTTGACCTCTGGCTTTCCCCTCACTTCTTTGCAACTAGAGATTCTCTATGGATATACAATGCTTGGAGGGGGTGCATGTGGCAGGGTTGCCAACTTCTACAAATATTATTGTCACACTATCGGCCATACCTCTGGGGAAACCTGTCCGCTACCCTGCCTCCTTCCCCCAGCTTTCAGATTATGAAGTGGCCAGACTTCAAGGGACTTTCCCCTCCCCAACCACTCAGCAAAACTCAGAAAGGAACATAAGAACATAAGAAAATGCCATACTGGGTCAGACCAAGGGTCCATCAAGCCCAGCATCCTGTTTCCAACAGTGGCCAATCCAGGCCATAAGAACCTGGCAAGAACCCAAAAACTAAGTCTATTCCATGTTACCATTGCTAATGGCAGTGGCTATTCTCTAAGTGAACTTAATAGCAGGTAATGGACTTCTCCTCCAAGAACTTATCCAATCCTTTTTTAAACACAGCTATACTAACTGCACTAACCACATCCTCTGGCAACAAATTCCAGAGTTTAATTGTGCGTTGAGTAAAAAAGAACTTTCTCCGATTAGTTTTAAATGTGCCCCATGCTAACTTCATGGAGTGCCCCCTAGTCTTTCTATTATCCAAAAGAGTAAATAACCGATTCACATCTACCTGTTCTAGACCTCTCATGATTTTAAACATCTCTATCATATCCCCCCTCAGCTGTCTCTTCTCCAAGCTGAAAAGTCCTAACCTCTTTAGTCTTTCCTCATAGGGGAGCTGTTCCATTCCCCTTATCATTTTGGTAGCCCTTCTCTGTACCTTCTCCATCGCAATTATATCTTTTTTGAGATGCGGCGACCAGAATTGTACACAGTATTCAAGGTGCGGTCTCACCGGTGCTTTGAAATGTCATATGTGGCCTTTTGCTTGAACAATTTGGGAACCTGTGGTCTAGAGCAACAGGAAGTGCCCATGGATCACATTCACATAGGAACTTTATGTGCTGTTAGAATACAGTTTGTAATGTAGTACTGAGAAACTAACTGAGCAAGAGTACTGAGGAAATAGTAGATGATAGTCGATTTTAAGACCAGATTCTTATCTGTGTTCCTCCAGGGCTACAAATAATTGTCTATGATTGGTCAGTTATAAAGCTGTCTTCTGTAGCAGTATGTGTTTTGAGTTGTTTTTGTCCTTTTTTTTTCCTATTTATAGCCCCTCTCCTTTGATTCCTCCTTCATGAATGGCATGCTTGTGTGTTTCTTGGAATTCTTGCCAGCCCAAAGGTTGGAGGGGCAACTCCTCCAAGGTGCACCCTCAGCACTGCTCATTGGCCAGCATGGGCCATCACAATAATAGAAGATGTGTTCTGTCTGGGACTGGGTGTATCAAGTTCACAGTGGGGATCCAAACTTCAGCCTCTATATTAGTATTTTTGAAGGATCAATTGAATATATTTATGAGGGGAAATGAGTTATGAGAAACCCCGTGAACACAGAGAGACAAGAGGAAATATCTGATAGAACATATAGCAGCACTTCTCAAAGTTTTTTTTTCTCTTTTCTACTTAAAAGCACATATCACTTACAGGCCGATAAAGTACAGTGCGCGCTAACGGAGCGCACTGTTTACCTGCCATTGGACGTGCGTTTTCCCTTACCCCTTATTCAGTAAGGAGCGGAAAACGCGCGTCCAACCCGCCAAACCTAATAGCGCCCTCAACATGCAAATGCATGTTGATGGCCCTATTAAGTATTCGCGCGCGATTCGGAAAGTAAAATGTGCAGCCAAGCCGCACATTTTACTTTCAGAAATTAGCGCCTACCCAAAGGTAGGCGCTAATTTCTTCCGACACCGAGAAAGTGCACAGAAAAGCAGTAAAAACTGCTTTTCTGTGCACCCTCCGACGTAATATCATGGCGATATTAAGTCGGAGGTCCCGAAGAGTAAAAAAAGTTAAAAATAAATAAATAAATTGGAAGGTGGCTGTCGGGTCGAAAACCGGACGCTCAATTTTGCCGGCGTCCGGTTTTCGAGCCCGTGGCTGTCAGCGGGCTCGAGAACTGACGCCGGCAAAATTGAGCGTCAGATGTCAAACCCGCTGACAGCCGCCGCTCCTGTCAAAAAGGCGCTAGGGACGCGCTAGTGTCCCTAGCACCTCCTTTTGCCCGTTTCTACCGCCGGGCCTCATTTGAATACTGTATCGCGCGCACAGGTGAGTGGCCTGTGTGCGCGCCGGGAGAGCGGGCATTCGCCCGCTCTCCTGCGGACTTTACTGAATCGGCCTGTTAGTAAAGACAAGGCTGGAAACTTCCTGGGAATCAGGTCATCCGAATGCCTAAATCATGGCGCTTGGAATCTGAAATTCAAAAAAGCAAAAGATAAAGGAAAGAAAGCAAAACATATATATTAACTTCAGCTAAAAATAAAAAAAACCCAAACTAGACAAAATAGAGCAAACTGGGATTAAAGGCAAAGAAAATAAGCAAAATAGCTACAAAAAAAACCAGAAAATAGTAAGGAAAACATTTTTCCTGGCTCCTAAAATTTTTTGACTAGTCCCTAAATTTTCTAAATATATTTCCACCGCTGAATAAATATGCCATTCTTCTAGCCAATATTTTTTCAGCACTGTACTACTTACTGCCCATGTATTTCGTTACTGCCTACACAGGCTTTACTCTTTTAATAGCCTCTCCTTTTCAAATGCTTTGCGTGCTGAACTTTTACTTTAAACCTTAATGTGTTTAACATAGTTGTATCAGTCTATATGGCAGAGGGAAGAATTCAAAATAAAACGTTTATCACAATACTATGCTACTTAGGAATGTGAATTGTGAGCAAGATTTGCTGGGTACTTGAGATCTGCCTGGTTCTTGTTATCTGAATTGTCCACTGATGAAGATAGGATGATGGACTCAAAGGAAACTTGGTCTGATCCAGCATGGCATATCTTATGTAATTCAGAGGTGGAGGATATAGCCTGTAAGTTTTTACTTCCTCTTTCAGTGAGGGGAAGAATTCAGAATATTTTTATATAGTGCTTTACAATCCTATAGGGTTCTCAATGCATTTTACACTCGTACCTTCAAGAACACATCCAAGCACCTTGGAGGTAATTGTCATTGCAGATAATTTTCATAACAGGAATACTGAACCATTATCTCTGAAGTGGAAAGGGAAAGAAAGTATGTTATATAGCCAGGGGGGGATATATTTTTTTAATTTAAAAAAAAAATGTACATTCCTCTTTTTGGCACTTCAGGTATTGTAAGTATTTTCCTATCCCTCCCTAGAGGACTTAGTCTTAACAGGGTCATTTTTCAAATCGCATTAGGATGTTAAGGCCCCAACGTCCGTGATAATGCCATAACGCATGCATTATTTTTTGCATTATGAGATGGGTATGCAGATTTTGAAAATTTAGTTGAAGGGGAGGAGTTTGGATGGAGTTGATGAAAATGAGGGGTGTTGAATGTTGTGTGTGATAGCGTTAATGCATGTTATCACACGTTTTAACACCGGAAATAACTACCTTTTTTCACTGGCGTTTATGCTGTATGAAATGACCGAACAGGCATTTGCGAGGAGGAGGGTCAATTAGGAACTCAAGGTGAGGTTTTGGTGGTGGTCTAGGGTTTGGGGGGCAGTTTTACATGCACAGTCAGAGGTACGAACAGCAAAGATGAGATTTTTACAATATATATATTTATTTATTTATTTATTTAACTCTTTTCTATACCGACCTTCATGGTTAAATAACCATATCAGATCGGTTTACACAGAACGGGGTATACTCTCGCCCTAGCTTGATGTATTCTTTACCTAGTTGTTGTCAAGCTAGGGCGAGAGTATATTGTACAAATCTCATCTTTGTGTACCTTTCCTCACTCCAAATCACATCAAAGCTTCACTGATGTGTGCTGTGCTGTTCGTACCTCTGTCTGTGCATGTAAAACTGCGCCCCCTCCAAACCCTAGACCACCACCAAAACCTCACCTCGAGTTTCTAGTTGATCCTCCTACAGTGGTATAAATAATTGACTAATCTGAGAGCCTTATAAAGAGTCTCTCTCCCTCTCCAGGAGCAGCCAAAAACATGGAAATGCCTGTCTGGGCACTTTGCAGCTTGATAAGTGAAAATATCGTGGGTGTGATAAATTTCACGAGCGTTGTGGTCCAGGCCCCTTTTTTTTTTTTTTTATCATGGGCGCTATTTATGCAAAATTTATAGCAAAATGATTAATCTAGATGTAAATTTGTAAAGTTACTTGCCCAAGGTCACAAGGATCAGCAGTGGGATTTGATTCCTGGTTTCCCTGGTTCATAGCCCACTGCTCTAAACCACTAGGCTACTCTTCCATTGGGTATATATAGAATCTCAAATGCTTCCTAGCGTGTAGCCAGATGGACTCAGGACCAATAACTTATGTGCTCCCCTGCTAGCAGATGGAGACGGAGTCAGGTTTCAAAGCTGACATCACCCTAGGTATATCCCTGCAGTGACCTCAGCCATTCAGTATCTCTCCATCTCCTAGCAGATGTGGACACACTATCCCCACACCAGCAGCAGTGTTTAGCAGGATTGCAGCACTAGTTTGAAGAAGAAATTTAAACTTACCTCTAAATTGGGAAAAAGATTGAGCCCCGCTCTTCTGCAGTGATACCTAAGGGGTCCTTCCCCCAATTGAGAATACCTGAGGTGATTTCCAAGATCCCTCAGGTAGCTGGTAGCCGGTTCTTGGCATGGACTTTGCTGCTGAAGCTGCTGAAAGGCAGCAGGTGCAGGAAGCCGAGCATGGCGGTGATGGCCCAAGCCCTCTCCCTCCGCAGCCGGAGACAGTATCTGTACTCAGCCAGTAAGTGCTGAGCCCAGGTAAGTAGAGAAGAAAGAGACGTGGAAGGGTTTTGATAAGTCTTTCCTCCGGTCGTCTTGCTCGGCTTTCACGCACCAAGGCGGGTTTGAACATGCTCCAGAGGTGCTAACCAGCTGAACGCACAAGCTGCAGAGTTCTATGGCCCCAGCAGCAAAGAAGCACAAGCGACACTCCCTTTGTGCTACCTTTCCAAGTCTGGCCCCTCCCAGTTGGAGGATGGGTCAGCCACAACCTTATCTGGTAGCACTCTGGACCTATGCAATTCTGAGGCTGCATCCTTCCCGGGAGAGGGCAGTTCAATGGCCCCTACCTCAGTTCCTCCTGGGGTAAATATGGATCCGGCAGCCTTTTCTTAGTTGGAGTTCTTTCAGAGCCTACAGGTTTTTGTTCAGGCGCAGTCAGATGCTGCACCTGCCTGGTCTGAGCCCCCAGCTGGGAAGGCCTCATTCAGCCCTATCAGTATGCATCGGGACATGCATTGCCTCACCAATGGTATCCCTGACAGGTATCCATACACCACGGACGACGAAGGAGGACTCGCTGGAGGACAGGGAACTCGCTCCAGGCCTGGAGCCATACCAGACCATGCTTCGATTTTTCCACAAGGATGAATTACCGGCCCTAGTCTCCCAGAACCTGAAGACTCTAGAGTTCTTGGAACGGACCTTATGTCGGAACCAAAGAAGAATCCCATCCTGGTGTCTCTACGGAAAGCCTCTTGCTATTTCCCGATGCTGGAAGCCATCCAGAAGTTGATTGACCTGGAATGGGATGCCCCGGAAGCCAGTTTTAAAGGAGGTCAGGCCTTGGAGGCCTTGTACCCTCTGGACCCGGAGGCCAAAGAACGCCTGCATTTCCCAAAAGTGGACGCCCTGGTCTGTGCCATCTCTAAGCGTACAACTATCCCAGTATAGGGAGGAATGGCCTTGAAGGATGCTCTCGATAGGCGGTTGGAATCCATCCTTAAGCAACATTTCGACATGACAGCAATGACACTGTAGATCATTTCCTGTTGTGCCCTGGTGGCTCGTTCATGTCTGCTTCTCTCAAAAGAGGCAGATAGCTCAGGGTGCACATACCAGAGAGGCGATCAAGCCCGCCATGGCTTTCCTAGCAGATGCAAGCTTGGACCTAGTGCATACCTTGGCCAGAGGAGTAGCTTCAGTGGTGGTGGCCAGAAGACAGCTATGGTTGCGAAATTGGTCAGTGGATGTGACCTCTAAGGCAAACCTCACAAAGATGCCCTTTAAGGGGGGATCCCTCCTATTCAGAAGTGAATTGGAAAAGCTAGCCAGTAAGTGGGGTGAATCTTGAATGCCTCGACTACTGGAAGATAAGAAAAAGAGGTCACAGCACCCCTCACCCATGAGGGGTTGGGCCAGGGGCTCCCAGCACTTCCGGCCCTACAGAAACTTGTAATTTCAGACATCTTGGCCCTCGGGAAAGTCTGAGTCCTTTCGGAGTCGACAACCAAAAAGAGGGGCGGGTTTGGCTCAGGTTCGACCCAAAATTCCCAGTGAAGTTTGGCCGACCCATCCATGGGACGAGGAGATAGGGGGCCGACTATCCCTCTTCTCTCAGCGGTGGGTCAAGATCACGTCTGACAAATGGGTACTGGACATCATACAAGAAGGATACGCTCTGGAATATCACAGCATTCCTCGGGACAGGTTCTTGATGTCATCTTGCCACTCCCAGCACAAAAAACTGGCAGTGGAATCCACGTTAAGGCTCCTCAGTCTGAGGGCTATAACCCCGATACCTATACCCCAAGTAAATACAGGGCGTTATTCCATCTATTTCATTGTACCCAAGAAGGAGGGTTCATTCCGACCCATCCTGGATCTCGAGTGTCAATAGTCATCTGCGGATAATTAACTTCCGCATGGAAAATCTTTGCTCCGTCATAATGGCCGTACAACCAGGAGAGTTCTTAACCTCCCTGGACTTCTTGGAGGCCTACCTTCATTTTCCAATCAGTCAAGACCACCAGCGTTTCCTACACTTTGTGGTACTAGGCCGCCATTATCAGTTCTGGGAGTTGCCCTTCGGCCTGGCAACCGCCCTCCGAACATTCTCCAAAATTATGGTGGTCATGGTGGTGGCTTTGAGGAAAGAAGGGATTCTGATGCACCCTTACTTAGACGACTGGCTGATCCGGGTGAAGTCTTTGGAAGAGAGCCTCCAGGTGACCAGCAGGGTCAGGTCCCTCCTACAGGAACTCGGTTGGGTTGTGAACATGGACAAGAGCAACCTCAAGTCCTCCTAGTCCTTAGAGTACCTGGGAGTCTTGTTCGACACCAAGCAGGACAAGGTCTTCCTCCCTCCCTCCCTCAAGGATAAGGAAGCTGATTTACCAAGTGTGTCGGTTGACTAACACAATGCGCCCCAGATTGTGGAACGATCTCCAGGTCCTCGGCCTGATGGTGTCGACCCTGGAAGTAGTACCGTGGGTGAGGGCACACATGCTGCCACTCCAACGCTCCCTGCTGTCACATTGGAGCCCACTGTCTCAAGACTACTTGATTTACCTCCACCTACTGATGGAAGTATGTTCTCTGCTCCAGTGGTGGCTACAGGAAATTCACATAAGCAAGGGTGTAAGCCTGTCCCCACCAAACTGGATAGTCCTCACCATGGACGTGAGTCTCTGAGGGTGGGGAGCAAACTGTCAGGAATTGACAACCCAGGGGCAATGGATCCAGGAAGAGGCGCTGGAACATAAACCGCTTGAAAGCATGAGCGCTCAGATTAGCATGTCTGCAGTTCAGCAACAGGCTCCGGGGACAGCCAGTCCACGTGATGTCAGACAATGCACCAATGGTAGCCTACATCAACCACCAGGGAGAAACCAAAAGTCACCAAGTGTCGCTGGAGATAGACCCCCTTATGGAATGGGTGGAGTTAAAATATACAAGGAATCTTGGTCTCTCACATCATGGGAAAAGACAGCATCAGAGCACACTTTCTCAACAGGGTTTATCTGGATCCAGGGGAATGGGCACTGTTGACCAGATCCTTCCAGCTCCTAGTAGATCGCTGGGGCTATCCATCCATCCATCGACTTTCTGGCTACATCTCACAATGTGAAGATCCTCATTTCTTCAGTCGCAGACAAGATCAGCGCTCCCAAGGGATTGACTCCCTTGTCCAGACCTGGCCAGAGGAGGCAAGATCTAACACCAGTGAGGATTAGTCCTTCTGGTGGCCCCGGATTGGTCCAAATGCCTGTGGTATGCAGACATGCGGAGGCTCCTCATGGAGAGCCCCCTATGCTTCTCCCGCACAGGGACCTTCTCCAACAGGGTCCGATTCTTCAGGAGAACCCAACTCGATTTTTATCTTAGGGTCTAGCCCTTGAGAGGGCTCGCCTGATGAAGCGTGGATATTCAGCAGCTGTAATCTCCACCTTGCTCCTTGTGCGGAAGTTCTCAATGTCCCTGGTGTACGTACGGATCTGGAGAATATCTGAGGCCTGGTGCAAGAAATGCGGAGTGCCCCGTGAACAACCAAGATCCCCATGATTCTGGAATTTTTACAGGATGGCCTGGACAAAGGATTGTCCCTCGACTCCTTGAAGGTCCAGGTGGTGGCTCTCTCCTGTTTCAGGGTGAGGTAAACGGAACCTGCCTGTCGATGCAACCAGATTTGGCCCATTTCCTAAAATGGGTTAAACACCTCTGACCTCCCTTAAAGTGGCCAGTCCCCCTATGGAACCTCAATCTAGTATTGGATTTTTTTATCAGGACCTTCCTTTTGGCCCCTGCGCAGTCTTTCTCTATGCCTATTAATGCTGAAAACTGTATTTTTGGTGGCGATATGCTTTGCTCGTCGCATCTCTGAACTACAGGCGCTGTCATGTCGGGGGCCTTTCCTTCACTTTACTCCAGGAACAGTACAGCTTCGCACCATCCCCTCCTTCTTACCAAAGGTAGTCTCAGAGTTTCACCTGAACAAGTCCATTTCTTTACCATCCCCTGATAGACACAAGGGGACTGACGTTTAAGTGGCTACCACCTCCTATGCCACTTAAATGTCGGTAGGTTTTTAGTACAGTATCTGGAACATTCAGAATCAGTGCGCAAGACAGACCGCTTGTTTGTTCTTCATGGGGGAAGAAAACAAGGTGAAGTGATTTTGCGAGTTACCATAGCTTGCTGGATCAAGGAAGTGATCACAGGAGCTTATGTAGAGGCAGGGAAGCCTTTACCCCTTCAGGTTAAAGCTCATTCCACTAGGGCCCAGGCAGTATCCTGGGCGGAAGCTAAGCTACTCCCTCCCATCGACATCTGTCGAGGGCGACGTGGTCCTCCCTACACACCTTCTCCAGGTTCTATCGCCTGGATGTCTAGGCCTGAGAGGACACAGCTTTTGCAAGGGCAGTGCTAACCGGACCGCGGGCAGCCTCCCGCCCCATTCGGAAGTAGCTTTTGTACATCCCATTGGTCCTGAGTCCATTTGGCTACACGCTAGGAAGTGGAGAAATTACATACCTGATAATTTCATTTTCTTTAGTGTAGACCGATGGACTCAGCATCCCGCCCACGGCTGCCCATGAACAGTACCAATGAATCGCCCATGATGTGAATCTCTATTCCATGATTTATGGGTAAGCCGTCGCCCTATCCCTAGATGAGTGCATCTATAGTATTGCTGGGATTCAGCGCTTATGTTTGAGTACAGTTGTTGTCTCCAGTTTTTAATCAAGTTATTAGGTTGTATCCAAATTCTAATCAAGTTTTTCAATAGCATGTCCACAATGATTTTGAAGAGAGTACTGAATGGCTGAGGTCACTGCAGGGGTATATCTAGGGTGACATCAGCTTTGAAATCTGACTGTCTCCATCTGCTAGCAGGGGAGCACATAACCTATTAGTCCTGAGTCCATCTGTCTACACTAAGGAAAACTAAATTATCAGGTAAGTAAATTCTCCAATATATATCACTCAAATGATAGAAACTTTCAAATACCCCAGAGGTATACATCAGGCAAACGTTTTTCAGAGGAAAGAATGCCCTAAAACACATTTACAATAATAAGCTTCATCGGGGAAGACTCAAGAGCAACATCAGAAATCTGGAATGGCTGCCCAGTAGAATTGGTGGAACAAAAACAGTAACTGAATTCAAGAAGGCATGCAATAAGCACAGAGGAGCTATAGTTGGCGAACAATCAAAGGAAAACCATAGATCAACTGAGATCCATAGCATTGCACCAGAAATAAAATTAGATGGCTCTAATGGTTCTCCTCTGGTGCAATATATGTATCTATGCCAGCGGCTACATCTACCAGCTTATTCCTAGTTCCACGGAAGGCGGGTATGAAGTTTCACTCTTTGCCTTGAGGGGAGGGGGAGGAGGATGAGATCATGGAATGGCAGGGGGTGGGGAGTTGGGAGGAACAAGAGAGTAATGGAGATCTTTTTAGCCCATCTTGTCATCCCTCCATCTGGAAGAGGCAAGCACCACCCCTGTCAGTGATGTTCTGCCAGTTGTTATCCAGGGGCTCTTGCCAGCTCTATTCCACTTGGTAAAATAGCTCTCTTCATAAAATAATTTAACAGGAGCTCCCTCTAGCTATCAGTGCATAAGTTGTTTGCCTAGTTATTGACTGAATATTCATCATCACCTTTCTTGAATATGAGCCAGTGACATTGATGAAAAATGTCATTAACCAATTTTGTAACTGCTTGATCAGTTTTTGCATTGTCAAAGGACAAATACTTATCCCTTGAGAAATACCCATTAACCTATTTTCTCATTACAGTGTTGATTTTTGCAGAGAATAGACTAAATACAAGATACTGATGTAAAAACCTAGGCCTGATATCAAATGACTGCTTACTGTGCTCAGAGCCTTTCTGGTTTCCTGTGGTAGATTTTTCAAGATTCTGTAGCAAGAGTTAGCAAATTATGTGGCAGGTTTTTAAAAATTCTGCAGTAATTATGTAACAAATTTTGCATAAAGATTCACAACTCTCAGTATGCAAAAATTTTTTATTGAAAACCTTTCACATTGTTTTAAACAATATTTAAAGTATGTACAAATACAAAATGTTTTATCAAGCAAAGACATCTTAGTTACAAACTTTTAACTGTGAAACGCCACTTTTGTTTTGAATTGAAATAGTGTAACCATCCTTTTTATATTTTCTTGAGAAAGTCCTTGTCTTTCTGAGAGTATAAGCTTATGCATGCTGAAAATTACTACTGTGGAGTGCAGAATTCCCCTTGTGCAGAATTTCCAGTTTCTGCAACAGAATCTGGAGTGGGCCCCAGTGACCACGAGGGGAGACCATTTGGTTTGCGGCAAAGACAGAGCAGGCCCCAGTGGCTGCAAGTGGAGCCCATCTTGCTTGTGGCGAAGATGGAGCAGTCCCTGGTGGCTGCAAGCAGAGCCATCCTGCTTGCGGCAAATACGATAAAGGGCCCAACAACCTCGAGCAGAGCCCATCTCATTCACAGCGAAGATGGAGCAGGCTCCAGCGGCAATGAGCAGAGCCCATCCCGTTTGCAACAAAAATGGAGGTGGCTCTGGTGGCTGCGAGCAAAGTCCATCCCGTTTGTGGAAAAAATGGAGCAAGCTCCGGCCGCCTGAGCAGAGCCCATCTCATTCGCGGTGAATATGGAGCAGGCCCTAGCAGCTGTGAGCAGAGCCCATCCCACTTGTATTGAATACAGAGCAGGCCACAAGCGGAGCCAGTCCTGGTTAGAGTGAGTCTGTGTGTAGAGTCTTGTGTCCCTCAAGCCAAAACTCCACTAAGAAATAGAGCTCTTTCCACGGCAGGTCCTTCTCATTGGAACTCACTTCCACCAGACCTTAGACAGGATCCCTGCCATCAGTCCTTCAAGAAAAAACTGAAAACTTGGCTATTTAATCTAGCATTTCCCTGATTTCTTACTGTAGACTTACCATGACAAATTTGATTTGTTTGTTCTTTTGTATTATTTCCTCCCTCTAATCCTTCCTTTTTCTGGTCCCTCTGTTCTTCTTTTTCCACCTTCCCTCTCATCCCCTCATCTCTCTCATAATTTATCCTCTCAGTTCTCCCTCGATACTTCCATATGTTTTTTTTTTTATTTTTAATTTTTTTAATCCCTCTTTGGTTTTTCTGTAAGGCATCTGGTTAAGATGAATAATTCAAACTCCATATTTTATTATTGTTCCTACAGGTTTTTCATGTTTGGATGTTCTTTGTTACATCTAATGCTTTTCAAGCAAGTTTAATTGTTCAATGTAAACCGATTTGATTTGCATCTAATGCAAGAAGACCGGTATATAAAAAACCAAAATAAATAAATAAATAAATACTGCAAGGCTTTGTGTAGGAGTGGGGATGTGTGAGAACTTGTGTGCAAGGATGTGTTGTGTGTGTGTGTGTGTATGAGAGAGCATATTTTGAAATTGCCTGGGTGTGTGTGCCAGAGAGAGGGAGGCTATGTGAGGAGATTGTGAAGGAGTGTGTATATGTGTGAGAGACTGGGAGCTGGTATGTTTGAAAAAGAGATTGTGTGTATGTGAGGGAGTGAGGGTGCTAGCTTGCTTGTGAGAGAGGGAGCCTGTTGAAGGTGTGTGTGTGAGAGGGGGAACCTATGTGTAGGGGGTGAGTGTTTGAGAGAGATAAGTAGCATGTGTGGGTGTATGCAAGAGAGAGGGAACCTGTATAAGGTAGTGTGTGTGTGAGAGAGAGGGAGCCTGTATGATGGGGTGTATATGTTCATGAGAGCTTGTGTGTGTGAGAGAGGGGCTGAGGGAGCCAGCGTGAGGGGCAGTACTAAGAGAGGGATCAAACTCTGGGAATGCAGTTACAGTGGAAGTTGAGGGGAGGGAAGAGAGTGGAAGGTGGAGGAGTTGGGGCCTGAGTGGGAAAAGTGAAACGAGCTGGCCAGTGGAGTAGGAAGAGAGAGTGGAAAGGGCTCTCTTACAGTGTACTTCTAGAGAAATTCTGCTCAAAATATTTAAAACTGTGCATCTTTAAATAATTTTTTTCTATATTACATTTTAAATTAATTACTTAAAGACTGTCATATATATTTTATTTTAACTAATAGAAAATGTGCAGAATTTTGCAGAATTTAAAATGTTTGTGCACATAATTTAACATTTTTGTGTGCCATATTCCCCCAGGAGTAGAAAATGCCTTCAGCAACAGCAGTTTGTCATGCTGTTAATTACACCAAAAAAAATGTGAACTTATATTGGACACAGTAAAAAACACAAAAAGGGGTTGATTTGGTAGAAGTTTGAAACTTGTCAGCAGTAGCTCCAGTCATGGTTTCTATGAATTGAAATTAACACCCTATCTGTTCACTGTTGCAGACTTCCAAAAAACAGCTACAAACGTATAGAAGTATGGTTGGTCACATATACAAGTTCAAGTACCTTTATATAAAAATGAAATTCTTTTTAAAGGGTTATTACTCCATCCAGGAGTTATATCAAAATCATGTTTGGTTTGGTTTATGAGCTCTTTGAGGGATCAGATATTCTGACTGCTTTCTGTGTTCACTGCAACTTCACTTCCTTTCTGTTCCCATCAGGATGTGGAGAGGAGGGGACAACAGGATAGGAGGGGCTAGATCGTGGAACAATGTACTACTTCTTTCTCCTTCTCTACTTCAGCTTCAGCCCCTCCTCTGGTTCCCTGCAGGCTGATTGCAAGGCGAGGGGGCTGGAGCAGGAAGTAGAGAGAGAGGAGCTGAGATTGAAGGCAGGCATCTTGTAACTTTCTTCAGAGGACTAAATTAGGAGTTGGGAAAGCTTTAGCAGGTTGATACAGTAAAGTGTGCTCAGCTGAGCACACTGTTTAACATGCGGTTGGACGCACATTTTTGAAGTGCACCCACTATCCCTTATACTATAAGGGGTTTAGCATGTTGAAAATGCATGTCCACCCCCCCCTTCAAACTAATAATGCTCATCATATGCAAATGCATGTTGATGAGGCTATTAGTAATGCACCCAGGATACTGAAAAAAAATGTGTGGCCAAGCCGCACATTTTAGGCTCAGAAATTGCCTGCCCAAGGCCTGCATCAGTTTCTGAGCAGCCCGAAAGTATACAGAAAAGCAGAAAATACTGCTTTTCTGTACACCCTCCAACTTAATATCCTAGTGATACTAAGTTGGAGGAACCAAAAATGTTTAAAAAATTTTTTTTTTTTAAAGATTAAAAAAAAAAAAAAAAAAAAATTGTGCCAGCCGGTCAGGTTAGGTAAACGGATGCTCAATTTTACCTGAGTCCGTTTTCCTAACCTGTGGCTGTCAGTGGGTTCAGAAAACAGATGTATGTAAAATTGAGTGTCTGTTTCCTGAACCCGATGACAGTCACCTCACTTGGGTTTCCGCTAATGAGGGGGCGCTAAATACAGGATCATGCGCATTGGAAGAGCGGGCACTCAACATGGATTGCCTGTTCTCCCACGCTTCTTATTGTATTGGCCTGTAATTTGTTGTTTGTGCAGCAACAGGCTAATTATATGGTACTGCCCCTGCCCCACAGCTGCAGAATTGCAAGAGCCTGGGGACACTATCCTGTTCTTGGCAAATCTTGTATTACTGTAAGCTACAGGTTTCTGTCCAGTTCTTAAATTTGGCAACTGTGGACAAAATCCCAAAGATGTTTTTACAGAAATTTTTGCTTGCACAATTTTCTATGGATATTTTTCCTTTCCAGAGCAAATAATTGAGCCAAAGATCAGCTCTTCCAAAGTATACCAGCAAACTAATTTAAAGGCATTTTGTATTTTGTGTTTGAAATTTGTTTGAAATATGTTTATTAGAATAGTAAAAAGGATAGTACAAATTTCAAAATACAACCAACAATTTAACCCACAAATCAATACTGACACATACAAATTGTAGGAGGTTCATAATTGACCCCATCTCCCTGCCACCCCCCACCCTACCCCCCAAGTGTTTATTTGTTCAACCAAATAAAAGAAATGAAACAACCATGGTGAGTGGTATAACTGCATACAATGAATACACAGAGGTAAAATTGTCTCAAAGAGCAAGAGAGCAAAAGAAATATAAAAACACGACATAAAGAGCACAAATATCTCCCACATACTAGAAGGTTACCCCTTTAAACACTTAAACACTTCTTATGTAGAGAAAGATAATTGTTGCGTGCACACCAAATTGCCTGACACATACCTTGGGACTTCGCCTACTCTCCCCTAACTAGATTGGACTCTAACTGGTAAACATCTATGAATGCAATTTTCTACCTCTCCAGAGAGAGCCCTAAAAGCCTCAGCCAGCATTGTAGAATCAATCGCAAAGCTACTAAACAGCCTTTGATAAGCAGCAAAGTATGACAGGAATGTACAGCAGAGTCATGAAAAAGTATGCCCAGTTGGAAGACCAAGAGCATGTAGGAACCTGAATTAGATTTAAAAAATCTAGGGTATAAAAATCTAGGGTATAAAAAGTCTAGGGTATAAAAATTTATTTAAGAGATGAATAATAAATAATTTGCTATACTTTGTGCAGCTGGGAGAGACACCAAAATCTGAAAGATATGAACATATTCTGGAAGCACTAAATGAAAACAAGACCATGTAAGTTTTGTTAATAATACATTATATGATTTTCCATTTGTTGTACTAATTATTCTAGTACTTTCCAAACTCTTTTTAAACTTATCCCAAATATTGTTTGCTTTTGATGGTTTTTTTTGTTTGTTTTTTTTTTTTTAAAGCTAAGGTCTTCAGTGTTGACTTTTGTGTGGTAATGAAAATAATGTGCAGTTCACAATGTGTGAATTGGTTGGATAACATCTTTTTCCCATTGATAGCAGGGCAGAATTAGCCATGCTGTCATGGAAACTGTCATTCAGGACCTGGGAGGCAGAGCTTTCCAAGCAGAGGTTAGAGTTTTGGTCTCTGCGGCTGCGCATGTGTTCCCGCGCAGGAAAATAGAATCTCCTCGGTCTGTTTTTTCTGCGCACAGGATCGCACGCGGAGCTTCATTCTCCTCAGCGATTTTTTATTTTTTGAAGAGAAATGTCGAAAAAACAGAGCAGGCCGTCTGGGTTTAAACCCTGTTCTTGTGGAAAGATCATATCCATTACCGATAGACATGATGGGTGCTATTGCTGCCTCGGACCTGACCATAATCAAGGCGAATGCGAGCATTGTGGCCGCGTGTCACCGAGGGCCCAGAAGCAGCGCCCACAAATTTAAAGATCTAAAGAGCGGCATTGGGGGATCCTATGCCCCGCCATCAGAGGCGCATTCTTCTTCGGGTCCATCCAAACATCAAGCCCCAACAGTCAAGAGGGCCTCATCGTTGGATCCCAAGATCTCCAGGCCTGGAGACAACTTGGAACCCGTAGGTAAAGGGAAGAACAGAGACCCTCATAGGTCTAAGCAGGCCCATGAGAAGGTGTTGGATATGGGACGGGAATCACAGCCAGAACATGCGACCCATAGCGGAGACCATGTACCTGGTCTGTGAACCCCCACAACTCCGAAGGCAACAACACATCCAACGCCGAAGCTCAAACATTTGACGCCAAAATCGAAGCACTTGGCGCACCCGGTGCCGAAACCGACGCACGACGCAGAAGAGAAGGCATTCGTCACACAGCAAGTCCCACTCAATGCATTCCACCTCACACTAGTCAACGTCGGCTCATACTCATTGATCACCATCACCAGCGTCGCAAGACACTGATAGGTCACGAAAACATTGACAACTATCACTGGAGGCTGGGACCAGCCGTCCGAGGAAGCATGCTACGAATTCTAGCGGACGCCAACACCAACATAAAGAACATAGACATGGAGATGGGGACAGAGCGTAACAAATGGCTAGCCCACATCTCTCAGACTCCAGTTCGTCACACCGTGAATTAACATCAAGGGCTACTTCTGCCTCTGAAGCAGAATGGGTGCATGTACCCTCTTCCTCCTCTTCACACCGGATCTCTGAGAAATCACAATCACGTTCATGTCCCTTGCGTGATGATGTGTCACAACCACTGCCTAAAAAGAAGAAAGACACGAGACATACCCTTCCAGTGAAGACAGGGTCTTTACATCCAGATTCTGACATATTAGGCTTAACAGCGCCTCCGTCAAAACCTGTTCGCCCACAAATGCCTTTGCAAACACAACAAGCATTCTCCCATTTGTCTGAAGCATTGTCCGGTTTCTCTGAGTCTCTTCAAACCACATTCAAATTACATCGTGCATTCTCCTTGAGTTCTCTGGAAACACCACAGGCCTCGAGAGAACCATCACCAGAGCCCACAAAGTCACCACAGACGTTCCTGCCTTCATCACCGGCTCCCAGGCCTCTTTCACCCTGGGACTTAGATTCCCCTCAATCCTCACCAAGTTCTTCCACCGGGTATCCGTCAGACCCGCCAGAACAACCACAGGAACCATATTCACCACCCGAGGATTTGTCCTATCCGAAATTTCTAGACAAAATGGGAGCTATATTGCACTTAGACATCCAGAAACTCCCTGATCTGAGAATGGAGACACTAGGGCTCTTAAAAATTTTTGATGTCCCGGGTGAACCAACCTCTTTTCCTCCGCAGGAAGTGCTTGACAAAATGCTTGAGAAATCCTGGGAAACTTCTTTCTCGCTTCCCGCTGTCTCAAGGAAAACTGATTTAAAATTCCATATACGTAAGTCGTCTCAATATACTTTGCCACAGTTACCACATGCGTCCATAGTGGTTGAGTGTGCTATGCAGCGTTCTAAAAAATCTAAACTGCATGCCTCTAACCCACCTGGACGTGATAATTGTTATTTGGATGAATTTGCAAAACGAACATATCAGAATGCCATGCTAGCCGCTCGTATAAGCATCACCAGTTCTACATGGTGCAATACATGTATGAATGTATTCAGGCAACAAAAGGGATGCTCACCTCCACTGTGGAGCCAATTCCACAACCACTCCAAGGATTGGAAGAGTGTTCCAGGCACCTGCTTCAAGCTGTGTACGAGGGGTTTGAAACCTCGTCCAGGGCCTCAGCTCGCAGAATGGCATGGTTCCGAGCTAGTGCAATCAGGGAAGACCTGCATGATAAACTGGCCAATCTACCATGCACGGGAGATAATGTATTCGGAGACCGCTTCCAGGAGACTGTTATTAAACTAAAAGATCAAGGAATAGCCGTACAATCCCTGACTGCTCTGTCCAACTACTCGTCCTCTCGACGCTACTTTGGGGCTTCTCGTCATCAGCAGTTTTCCCGCCGGCCCTATAGGTCTTATCAACCGTATAGGCCCTCGTCATACCAAACGTATCAACGGCCACAACAGCAACACCAACCACAAAATAGAAGAGGCAAACCTCCAGTTCCGTGGAACCTCAACATAGTTCTTGAACAGCTTATGCTTTTCCCGTTTGAGTCCATGGACTCAGCACATATTAAATACCTCACCATCCTCGTGGTGCTACCTGTGCTTCCGATACAGGAATCAACACTACCAATACAGAGTTCCTCCATTTGGCCTATCAGAAGCTCCCAGAGTTTTCACCAAATGTATGGTGGTGGTGGTGGCGGCACACCTCCAGCAACGAGGTATGAGAATCTTTTCATACCTGGACGATTGGCTTCTAGTAGCCTCGACTCCGGACACACTAATCGAACATCTTCGACAAGTGATCAATTGCTTGGACGGGTTAGGACTTGTAGTCAACTACAGTTCATTGGAGCTCTATTGGATACCACACGCAGCAGAGCGTTCCTGCACGGAGGACAGGAAACAGGAGATGCGATGACTCCTGCGCTCTCTCAAAATGACACACAAGCCTTCAGCACGACACATCCTGACAATCTTGGGTCACACGGTGGCAGCCATTTTCACGGTGCCCAACACCAGACTACATATGCGTTGTCTGCAATGGGGATTGAAACGTCAATGGAGACAACACTTGCAATCGTTGATGAAAAATCTAGTGCTCACTTCCGAAATGACAAGGGATATAGACTGGTGGCTCATCAAGTCAACACTGTCCAAAGAGGCGTTGTTCAGACTTCTCCCACCCAATGCAGTGCTTACCACCGATGCTTCTTGAGAGGGTTGGGGAGCACATCTGGATCTCTTAGAAACACAAGGACTGTGGTCGCCACAGGAAAGAAACTTACAGATAAACTTGCTAGAACTCAGAGCAATTCGGAACGCCTTGCAAGCATTTTGCTGCCATCTGCAAGGCCACAGAGTCATGGTCTACATGGACAACCAAGTAGCAATGTTTTACATAAACAAGCAACGAGGGTCCGGTTCATGGTCCCTATGCAGAGAAGCGCTTCTAATCTTCGAGCAAGCACATCAGCATTCGATCCAATTACAAACAACATGCCTTCTGGGAGTTGTCAATACCAGAGCAGACAGATTGAGCCGAATATTCCATCCTCACGAATGATCACTCAATCAGTGAGTGGCTCAAGGAATATTCAACCAATGGGGAGTTCCAACGATGGACTTCTTCGCTACAGAGATGAATGCACAAGTTCCTCGTTTCTGCTCGGTATGGCCCAGTCAGAAAAGGACTGCGCAGGACGCCTTTCTCATTCTTTGGACGGAGAGACTAATGTACGCCTTTCCACCCATACCTCTCATTACAAGGACAATACAGCAATACATAGTGGATGCAGCTCAACTAATACTAATAGCCCCGCTTGGCCCAGACAACCGTGGGACAACTACCTCTTACAACTCTCCATCGAGGACCCAATTCAATTACCAAATCAACCGAATCTTCTAGTACAAGACAGGGGAAACCCTTCTCCACCCACTCCGCTCGTCCTTTCATTTAACAGCGTGGAGGTTGAACGTTTTCTCCTGACGGAACAGGGTATATCCACTGCAGCCCAAGATGTCCTTTCGGAATCTAGGAAGCAATCAACTAGGCGGAATTACAGTTTCAAATGGAAGCATTACTCCACCTGGTGCATATCCAAGGGAATTCAACCTTTAGACTGTTCACTGGAATCGCTTCTAGATTACCTCCATACCTTGTATCCCATCTGGTTTGGCAACATCCTCAATCAGAGTTCACCTTAGTGCCATAGCAGCATATCATAGACCACATAGCGGTCAACCAATTTCCATTCACCCATTGCTATCTCGTTTTCTCAGGGGTTTATTGCACCTTTGGCCACCAACCTTGAAACCACCGGTTCCATAGAACCTGAACATTGTCTTGGAACATCTCATGCTATTCCCATTCGAACCAATGAACTCAGCCCACATAAAATACCTCATGTGGAAAGTAGTCTTCCTTGTGGCAGTAACATCCACTCGAAGAGTTAGCGAACTACAGGCCTTGGTTCACTATGCTCCATATCTACAATTTTAGCACCACAAGGCAGTTCTCAGAACTCATCCAGCCTTTCTCCCAAAAGTAGTGTCACAATTCCACTTGAACCAATCAATAGAACTACCAACATTCTTCCCTAAACCTCATCTCAACAATAGAGAATGCTTGTTGTACACACTGGACTGTAAACGAGCGTTGACATACTACAAGGAAAGGACACACTCAGACTCCCGTGCCTCTCAATTATTTGTCTCGTTCAACCCAAATGCACCGGGACTGCCGGTAGCCAAGCGAACAATCTCAAGCTGGATTGTGCAGTGTATCCAATTCTGCTATGAGAAGCAAAGGTTGCCTCTACCGTCCTTTCTGAATGCTCGTCAGGGCAGTAGCTGCATCAATAGCACATCTGAAACACGTACAATCCGTGGACATTTGCAAAGCGGCTATGTGGACAGCTGACAATGCCAAATTAGGGCTAGCAGTCCTGCAGTATCTATCAAAGTAACCATGTCGACTACCACCATCACGTGGGGACAATAAGTATTTATCAGAGTGTGTGATCGGGAGCTTGGGACTCCTTTCTCTTGGTGCTCACCTTGCCAGCTTGCCTCCAGAACATCGAGGCCTTTTCGTGTGGATTACCTGCTGCTCCAGCTGTCCCTCCGGTTCCCAGGTACACCGCGCCGCTCGGTTTCCCCCCACGAGACGGACTCCGCCCATAAACATCATCACCAGGGCATCGAGGGGGTTATTTGAGCGGCGCAGGGAACCACAGGCGCCGAAGGGGCTCGACAAAAGGGAACGCCCCTTTGTGAGGCCCTTCGTGAGGCCCCTTGGTGAGGCCCATCTGTTAGTCCTCTCACGATAAAGCCCAACATGGAATCCAGCCCGTTTTATAGATCAGTACCTTCAATCAAATAAGATTCCAGTCATGATCAGTCGACGAAATTATGAATCATATAATCACAACATGCAAACAATGAAAATAAGAGGAAAAAGAAAACAAAGCTCAAATTTAATAAAAATAGAAACGAGCAAGTCAACAACTCTGAACAATTGTTTATTTTTATCATTCATACTGATAAATATTCAATCCATTCTTAAAAAAACACCAATTATAGACGATATGTTAAATGATTCAACTTTAGATTTCCTAGCCATAACAGAGTCATGGCTAAAGAAAACAGATACTGTTATACTTAATGAAATTGCGCATGAGAAATATAATGTATTTTCTGTACCTAGGCCAAGTCGTAAAGGTGGGGGTTTATTACTGATTAGTAAAAAAAAGTCTAAATCTGAAAAAACGAGTATTAGATTGTCCAGATAATCATGAAATTGCCCTATTTGAGTCAGCCTACAGATTTGTCTAGTGTATTGTCCACCAGGTATACTTGAAGCTGATATTTCTCCAATAATAGAATTTTTAACGTTTATTTAAATCCAGAAAAATCTGTAATTTTGCTCGGTGATTTTAATTTGCACATGAACTGTATGCCCAGATCATTAGCCTGCAACACATTAGCTGAAACCTTACAAGCATTAGGCCTTAATCTAGCCTCCTGCAATATCACTCATAAAAAAGGACATGCCTTAGATTTAATTTTTACCAACTCTAAGATGTTAGACAATCAAAGGTTAATTATATCCCCAGTGCCCTGGTCAGATCATTTTTTAATAAAAGCAAATATATCCTTCCACAAAACGGAGAGAAATGAATCGATGGCTAAAACCACTTTTGAATACAGAAAACCCTATGATATAGACTGCCTATCTGCTGAACTAATGGACGTTTTTGACAAAACTGAAATGACTAGCTGTGAGAATATAACAACTGCATGGTATTCTACTATACAAGAAGTAGCAAATAAAATTAATCCCATAAAAACAAAAGTAGTAAAAGACTGCAAAAAACAAAACCCGTGGTATAACAATGATTTTAAGACAAATCAAAGTCACATTAAGAAACAAAGAAAGAAAATGGAAAAAAATTCACAATATCGTGGACCTAACTAATTATAGAGTACATTTGCTTACTATAAGAAAATGATTAATAATACAAAAAATTCTTATTACAACACAAAAATCCAAAGATTTGCGAATAATCCAAGAACCCTTTTTGACATTGTGACCAAATTGATAAATGACCCTTCTAAACAGGAACCCATTCCTGAATCACGATGTAATGAGATAGCGTCATTCTTTAAAACAAAAATTGATAAGCTAACTGAGGCTCTAAATAAGATCCCAGCTCAGACAATTAAATTGCCTAAAAGAGAAATAATTCAATGGACGGATTTTGAATATATAACAAAAATCAAAATTGAATGCCTGATTCGGAAAATTAATACAGCAAACCATCCTTTAGATGTAATTTAATACAGCAACACTAAAACAATGTATTGACTCAATAAGCACGTTCTTACAAACCGTCATTAACCAATCTCTGTCAGAAGGACTGATGCCAACAATATTGAAAAATGCAGTTGTAAAACCACACTTGAAAAAACCTGATCTAGATGTTACAGTATTAAACAATCTCAGACCAGTTTCAAATTTATGCTTCTTGGCAAAGCTGATTGAAAAAGTAGTAAATAATCAACTGAACGAACATCTAGAGAATAATAACATTTTATATACTACGCAACATGGTTTTCGTAAGCTATTTAGCACAGAGACATTATTATTGTCTTTCTCAGATTTCATTCTCAGAGGCTTTGACGGAGGTCAAAGTTTTGTACTAGTTATGTTAGATTTGTCAGCTGCGTTTGATACGGTAGACCACGAAATTCTTCTTAACAGGTTGCATGACATAGGGTTAGCAAACACTACATTAAAATGGTTTAAATCGTTTTTAGAAAATAGAACATTTACTGTGAAGATAAAAAATAGTTCGTCAGAGAAGATAAGATTAGCTACTGGAGTTCCGCAGGGTTCAGCACTGTCGGCAACTCTTTTTAACGTGTATCTTTTACCTCTTTGCCATTTGCTAACCGGAATGAGCCTGAATTATATTTACGCAGACGACATACAGTTAATATTTAACATAGACGGTGATATTGAATCTACTTTTAGAATGATTAATATGTACTTAAAAATTATAAGTCAACTCCTTACTCAGATGAAATTAGTACTAAATATGGACAAATCCGTTTTTATGGTTTTAGACAGGAAAAATTTTAATTTAGAAAAAAAGATAACTCTTGATGATCAAACTAGTTTTAATTTGACAGATATATCCAGGAATCTAGGATTAATTATTGATTATGAACTAAATTTTAAGGCACACGTATCTACAAAAGTCAAAGAAGGTTTTAATAAATTGAGGCTATTGAAACGCCTTAAACCTTTGCTGTCATTTAACAATTTTAGGTATGTTTTACAAACATTAGTGTTTACAGGACTGGACTATTGCAATTCAACCATGCTGGGACTCCCTAAATCTACCCTGCGGCCTCTTCAGGTCATACAGAATGTTGCAGCAAGGCTATATTAACAAACACGAAGAAAAGAGACCACATTACTCCAGTATTGAAATCATTACACTGGTTGCCATTAGAGTATAGAATCAAACATAAAGCATTATGTATGATACATAAGATAATATATGAAGACAAAAACAAATGGCTGAACTCTACCCTCAAGCTACATGTGCCTCAAAGGGATCTCAGATCCTATAATAAAGGATTATTATCAATACCAAATATAAAATCAGCACGCCTGAGTGAGGTTAGAGACAGGGCAATTTTGGTCGCAGGACCGAAACTTTGGAACAGCTTGCCTCCAGAGTTGAGAATGGAGGAGGATTTAAAACGATTTAAGAAAGACCTGAAAACCTGGTGCTTTCAAGAAGCTTATGGAACCGAGATTTAAAAGATCATTGAAAGCCGGACTCCACACGAAATTTTTCCTATTTTTCTTATCTATTGAGTTCCCCTTTTTTAGTTTTTAAGCTTTTAATATGATGTTTAACTTAACTAATTATTCTTATTGTTTTATTAATATTATTGTATTTCATATTTCTTACTTGTTTTAGCTACATTGTAAACCGTAAAGATAGAATCATGTGTTCTGACTCACGGTATATAAGAAATGCATAAATAAATAAATAAATGGCTAATTCAGCCCTGCTATCAGTAGGGAAAAAGCAAGTTTGCTTACTGTAAACGGTGTTTCCGAAAATAGGATGAATTAGCCATGCTGACCCTCCCTCCTCCCTGGTTAGTCGACCTTCTATTCTGCTACACGTAAGCTTAATTACAGACTGAGGAGATTGTTTTCCTGCGCGGGAATACATGCACAGCTGCAGAGACCAAAACTCTAACCTCTGCTTGGAAAGCTCCGCCTCCCGGGTCCTGAATGACAGTTCCCATGACAGCATGGCTAATTCATCCTGCTATCTATGGAAACACCGTTTACGGTAAGCAAACTTGCTTTTATTCAGCTGAGGTGTAATAACTCTCAACACCTCACTAATCTTTTTCTTCCATTTCCCTTTTTTTCTTCACCTCCCCGCATGACTGACTGAGCAGTAGGGCTGGGAGGGAAGTCTGAGACTATGAACCACTCACTGCGGAGCAGGTACAGCTCCTGCAGTGGCAGGCATTCCCCTAAGGCCCAGGCACATCATTCTCACCATGTGCCTGAACTCTACCAGTTCTGACAGACTGAAGATTTAATCACAGGATCACAGAAGTCCATTGCAGTGTATACTATGATAGTCCACCTAGAGGGCCAGCTTAGCTTGGGGTGTTACAACTACAAGCTGTAAAAATGTATTAAATTCTTCACTGTCAAAATATACAATTATTCTAGTTCTGTTTATGAAATTGTTAATATGTCAATCTCTTAGGTTTATGTCTGGAAAAGAAATAAAGAAAAAAAAGCATTTGTTTGGCTTAAGAATTCGTGTTCCTCCAATACCACCTAATGCTGCCATTAAAACAGAGAAAGAACCAGAAGGAACTTCTCATGAGTTTAAAATCAAGGGCAGAAATTCATCAAAATCTATACCTGTTACAAGGTAACAACTAATATATCTTAGATTTGTTGTTCTATAATTAAGATGTATCAGTACATGCAGTCTGCACTTCAGTTCCACCATAGAAGCTAAAATGTTCCAGTTTCTCCTAACCAAAAGCTGTTCAGTAAAAGTCTTTGTGTCCCAGTGTATTTTGGTAGTGTTCAGCACTTGAAAAAATGTAAATATTTTTGTGGTGGGGAAGGGAGATGGACCAGCTTAATGGCTTAGTAGCAATGTTGTTATACCTAGTGGAAGGACTTGGATTTGATTCCTAATCCCGGTTTCCGCTCAGGCCAGTCAGAGGTGAGGATGTTGTCATGGCAGCATTTACAGCTCCTAAGGGGCAAGGAGACCTGCTTACCACACCATAGAAAACCTACTTGTTGGTACTTGTGCAGAGTGCTAGAGGGAATTGTGGTTGGTACCTCTCAATTGGTTGACTGTTTAACTGTTGCTGTGATGGATGGTCCAAATGGGAGGTAGTTAAATAGAGAAGGGAGAACCTAGATAGCTGTGCATGAAAGTTTAAGGTGTTGTGGTCAGGACTGCAATGTCTGTTTGAACTGGAAGTCCAAAGAAACAGAAGAAAGTTGTCAAGCAAAAAATGGTGAGGTGGATTTATAATCTGTTTATATACTTTAGTAATACAAATATAGTAAAATACCATCTGGCTGTGGTTTATCTCCTTTACCTTTGGGCTTATTTTCTGATCTCAGCTTCAGAGTTCATTTGAAGAGTAGTCCTGAAGACAGGATGTCATGTGACTCTGCAGCAAGGCTGTCATGTTGATCAAAAAAACTAAGAATAAAAATATTGTGAAGAGTAAAAGCTGTAACAGTTTAGCCACATGTGCAAGATCTTTTATTGTAATGTTATAATGCTTTATTTTTGTTATTTTTAAAACTCGTTATATAATATTACACATTTTGACAAAATAAACTTGCTACACAAATATTGAGACTAAGAAATACAATAAGGAAATACAAAATATATTTTATTTAGATTTTTTTATATTCTGCTTTTTGGCACTTCAAAGTGTACATGTTCAGGGCGGGATACAATATAACATTCATAGTTAATAAAACAAGGCACCAAAAAATTACAAACAATTATAAAACGTACATCGCATAGTTCAAAAGCTTAAAACATAATATCAATCTTTAAATGCTTGTTTAAATAAGAAAGTTTTCAGTGCTTTTTTAAAGAACCTAGGATCTTTCAGGTTTCTAATTTCGTTGGGCAATGAAGTCCAAAGAATCGGACCCGCTATCGAGAGAGCTTTTTCCTTGGTTTCATTGAGATGTGCTATTTTAGGGGAGGGAATATCCAGCAGATTTTAATTTGCTGAATGGAGTGATCTTACCGGAGTGTGTATTTTCATAATTGCACTTTTCCATGGGGCATGTACATCGTTAATGAGGGAGTGGATAATCGTAGCCAATTTATACTGAATTCAGAACACTATTGGCAACCAGTGAAGTTGATGTAATACTGGAGTAATGTGTTCATGGATTAGTGTGCTAGTTAATAAATGGGCAGCAGAGTTCTGAATAATTTGTAAAGGATGAATAATGTAATTAGGCAGACCAATGAGTAATGAATTGCAATAGTCCATACTGCAAAATGGTATGGAAATTTGTGGTGTTGAGAAATAGTTTGTCGTACTAAATTCAGTTTGTGATATATCATCTGTATTAAACTTTTGACGTGAGCATTCATGCTCAATGACTGGTCAATTTGGATGCCAAGATTTAGTACAGTTTCAGTCATTGGAATACATTGGCCATTGAGAGAGTTTGGATGGAGCGTTACATAGAGGAAATCTTGTTAGATGTATTATTTCAGTTTTCTGAATGTTTAATGCTAATTTGTTTTGGCTTAGCCATTTTTGGATAAGATAATTGGTCAAAGCATGTTCAGTTTGCACCCAAGTCGATTTAATTGTGTGTCATCTGCATATGGTTTATAGTATAATCCCAGACTCGCCAGTATTCTGCATAAAGGTGTCATATAGATTTGAACAACACTGCAGATAAGGCAGAGCCCTGAGGTACTCCAGAAGTTACTGCCTGCCAGGACGAGACATTTTATTTATTTTTATTTATTTCTTTTGTATACCGACATTCGATCGAGATATCACATCGGTTTCCAGATAACAGGTTGAATAGGGCGAGAACTGCCCTATTTTTACATTGTAACAAGATAACAATTAAATTAATTTAAACAATAAAATAATATACCATAAGAAACATTGCAACAGTTGTATATATAAATGTGAGTATAGAGTTGTGGCATATAGCCTATTTACAAAATGTACAATATGTCTTGGGTACGGGTAGAGAGGGGACAAGGATATGGGAGGAAAGGGAGGGAGGGAGGGAAAGGTGGGGGGGGGTGGTGAAGGGGGAATGGGGTGTTAAGCGTTAGTGCAGTGTGGTAGTCAAGTGGGTAGGCTTTCAAGAACATGTATTTTAGTATGGTGGGGTTCAGGAGGGAACGCTTTTAAGAACAGCCATGTTTTGAGACATGGGATTCTACCTTAACTTATATAGAGCGATTTGAAAGAAATGAAATGAGCCATGCTAGGTCATGTCCAGATAGTCCTAGTGCCCTCAATTGAGATAGTAAAATGCCATGGTCAGTTGTATCGAAGGCTGCAGAGATGTCCAGCAAAACCATTATGAATGATGTACCATGTTCAAATAAACAAAAGTCTGAAGATGCCAGCCCCCAAGCATAAAGAAGCAAGGAGAAAGCAAAAACAAAGGATAATAGAGGATAAAAGAATGCAGATAATGCAACAAACAGTCTTAACAGATGATTTGGAGAAATATATATTCAGTACATAATGAATTAGAACAAAATGGCAGTCCGGTTTGAAAAGCACTGCTGGCGCAAAACTTCAAAGTAACTTCAGCAAAAATCCCGACAAAGGCCTTTATTGTTTCGCCTGAGAAGGCATCATCAGGGGGCAAACTTTCAGTCAGATTATTCTAGCGTCAGTATGAAAAATGCATGCACTTCCACTATTACAGCAGGTATTTGTACAATTTTAGCATGGGTTTACTTAAATCTATATCAGAGCCTTCCTCCCATTCAGGCCTATCCTGTAAAGTGCGGCCGTGTTTACCCTGCTCCTAAGCCGCTTCTAACTCACGTTTCGGCCGCGTTAGCCCTTCCTGCGATCCCGAATCCCCTTTAACCTACTCCTACCGCGTCCTAAATTCCCCGGGTAACCCCTTCCGCCCGCGGCATGCATATTGCATGCAAACGAGCGAATTAGCGCGATATTGCATGCAAACGAGCCAATTAGCTATTCCCCTAGCATCCCGTAACCCGCGCCCCGACTAACGCTACCTTTCCCTGCCGTTTTGTCGCGCGTTTAACCTGCAAATTTACCGCCTACCCTGACCCAGGCGGTAGAGGCATGGGTAAGGGTAGGTGGCAAGCTTTCCCCCAGCCCCCGCTCACCTGCCCCGGCCGCGATCATGGGTGCCGGTCTCCGTGGCAGCCCCAGTCCTCTCCCCTCCTCCAGAAGCCAAAAAAAAAAAAGCGAAAAAAACGTTGCAGCCCCCCTCCGATGTCCGGACTGGGGCTGCCACGGAGACTGCAACGGCAAAGCGAGTTTTCAGTGTCCCCCCTCCTCTCGGAGCAGGGCGCGAAAAGCCGCCTTGCTCCGGGAGGAGGGGGGACACTGACAGCGGCGAAGCAACGCAGAAGCAACGGCGAAACGACTTTTCAGTGTCCCCCCCCCCCTCTCGGAGCAGGGCGCGAAAAGCAGCCTTGCTCCGGGAGGGGGGGGGACACTGACAGCGGCGAAGCTTTCCCCCAGCCCGGACACCGGCAAAACTTGCTGTTTTGCAGCCATGAGCCACGAGCAGGAACGCGAAGATCTGGCTCCGATAGCTCCTCCCGACAAGATGGCCGCCTGCACGGGGAAAGTACAATTGGCCGCTCAAGACGTGATGTCGTGATGTCACGTCTTCAGCGGCCAATTGTACTCTTTCCCCGTGCAGGCGGCCATCTTGTCGGGAGGAGCTATCGGAGCCAGATCTTCGCGTTCCTGCTTGTGGCTCATGGCTGCAAAACAGCAAGTTTTGCCGGTGTCTGGGCTGGGGGAAAGCTTCGCCGCTGTCAGTGTCCCCCCCCTCCCGGAGCAAGGCTGCTTTTCGCGCCCTGCTCCGAGAGGGGGGGGGGGGACACTGAAAAGTCGTTTCGCCGTTGCTTCTGCGTTGCTTCGCCGCTGTCAGTGTCCCCCCTCCTCCCGGAGCAAGGCTGCTTTTCGCGCCCTGGTCCGAGAGGGGGGGGGGGACACACTGAAAAGTCGTTTCGCCGTTGCTTTCTGCGTTGCTTCGCCGCCGTCAGTGTCCCCCCCCCTTCCCGGAGCAAGGCTGCTTTTCGCTCCCTGCTCCGAGGGGGGGGGGGGGGACACTGACAGCGGCGAAGCAACTTACTTTTGCACCCGATCGGACCAGACTTCCTGGTATCTGTCATTTCAAATGACATTTGAAATGACAGATACCAGCGTGGCGTGAAGCCTTAGGCCCGCGCACCCAGGATCCTGTATAGGCGCTCTATCCAGTATCCTGGGTTGCGCGGGACTAAGGCATTTCGGACGCGGCTTACATTTACATATAATTAGGCTTCAGGATCGAGCGGTAGGTGAGCTGCACTGTGCGGGCGGTAACCGCGGGTGCCGTAGGCACTAACGCAGCTCTTCCTACCGCTCGGTACTGGATCACCCTGTATGTGAAAACAACTTGGGAACCCAAACCGAGGTTGCTGTAATAGTGAAAGTGAATGCATTTTTCATACTGATGCTAGAATAATCTGACTGAAAGTTTGCCCCCTGATGATGCCTTCTAGGGCGAAACAATAAAGGCTTTTGTCGGGGTTTTTGCTGAAGATTCGTTATTTTGAAGTTTTGCGCCAGTGGTGCTTTTCAAACCAGACTGCCATTTTGTTCTAATTCATTATGTTTATGGGCTTCCTTTGAAGAATTGTTAATTTGAAGCTGTGAATCAGCGCAGCTTTTTAAACCAGACTCTCACGTTTTTCTAGTGTATTGCTTATGTTTGTCAGACTTACAACATTGGATTTACTTTGTTTGATTTTCTGCAAGCTTAGCCACTTAGTGGTTTGTGTTCTTGAATTAGGGGTTTTAATTCAGACCTCAAAATGACATATATGAAACTTTGAAACATTTTGTTGTAGAACTATTTTTTGTGATTACTTTTGTCTTTATTGCATTGGAACAGTTTCTTCATGTATAATGAGTAGTAACCAGTTTAAAAAAAAAAAGAATTCTTTAGTATAAATAATAATTTTTTTTTTTTATTGGATGTTCTCTAATGTTTCATTAATGTTCGTTTGCTGGTATTTGATATTTGTTAATGTATTGAACACTTTATAAATTATTTTTTGCCATTATTTTTGTTCACTACTATATATATATATATATATCTACTGAATCCATAACTCTTGCCCTACCCAGTAGCATTTGCACCAGAAAGCTTCTTCAATTCAAGAAAAGTACATAACTTTTCTGGTGCAAAGAAGACATAGCCCACCTGTGCATAAGAAACTAGACATTTGCGCAGATACTGTAAAAGCAAGTTTGCTTACCGTAAACGGTGTTTCCGTAGATAGGATGAATTAGCCACGCTGTCATGGAATCTGTCAATCAGGTCCGGGAGGCGGAGCTTTACAAAGCAGAGATTTAGATTTTAGCTCTCTGTGGCTGCGTGTGTGTTCCCACGCAGGAAAGTAACAGATTCTCCTCAGTCTGTGATTAAGCTGTAGTTCGGAAAGACGGTGACTGCCAGGGAGGAGGGTGGATCAGCATGGCTAATTCATCCTGCTATCTACGGAAACACCGTTTACAGTAAGCAAACTTGCTTTTTCCCGTCGATAGCAGGGCTGAATTAGCTATGCTGTCATGGGAGCCCCAAGCTCCCGATCACGTTGTTTATGGTATATTTGTTTGTACGTGATCATGAACAGTGTGGCATTCACCGTGTAGAAGAGGATAGAGATTGCAGGATTGCGTGCCCTATCTTCGCATCAGTGGCTGCTTGTTGATCAAGGTAGTAGTGTGATGTAAAGGTATGGAGCGATGACCATGTAGCTGCCTTACAAATGTCAATGGGTTGTACATGTTTAAGGTGTGCCAAGGAGACCGCCACTGCTCTTAACTTGGTGAGCTTTGGGAACAGAATGTAGCTTTAGGTTCTGTTTGTCGTAGCAGAACTTGATGCACTGTGCTATCCAGCTGGAGATGGTGCATTTAGCCACTGGTAGTCCAGGCGCTTTTGGGTCAAAAGAGTTGAGAAACACGGGAGTCCGAGTTTGTTCTTTCTTTGTAGTATGCTAAAGCCCTTTTGCAATCTAGTGTATGTAGTAATTTTTCCCTTTCATTTGCATGAGGTTTAGGGAAAAAGATGGGCAGTTCTATGGTCTGCTTGAGATGGAATTGAGAAACCACTTTTGGTAGGAAGGATGGGTGAGTTTGGAAAACCACTTTTTGGTGATGAAACTGTAAATATGGAGAATAATGGACCAAGGCCTGTAATTCACTGACTCCTCGTGCTGATGTTACTGCAACCAGTAACACCACCTTCCATGTGAGGTATTTAATATGTGCTGAGTCCATGGGCTCAAATGGGCAAAGCATAAGCTGTTCAAGAACTATGTTGAGGTTCCACGGAATTGGAGATCGGAGGGCGAAGGTGAGTTAACCCGTGATGAAACGAGATAGTAAGGGGTGATTGGAAATAGGAATATTGTTAAATGGTCTGTGATATGCCGCTATGGCACTCAGATGAACTCTAATGGATGAGGTTGCAAGACCAGCTGTTTACAGTGTATGTAGATAATCCATGGTACATCCATGGTACACCATTAGAAGTGCACCAGGTCGAGTATCGTTTCCATTTATAACCATAGTTTTTCCTTGTTGAGAGTTTCCTGGATTCTAACAAAATGGATTGTGCCGAAGTGGAAACTCCCTGTTCTGTTAAAAGGAGCCTCTCAATCTCCATGCTGTTAAATGGAGAGATGAGTGTAGTGGGTGTAGAAGCGTTCCTTGATCTTGGAAGAGATCTGGGCGATTCGGTAATTGAATGGGATCCATGATGGACAGTCGGAGAAGGAAACTGTACCACGGTTGTCTTGGCCAGGCTGGAGCTATCAGTATCAGTTGAGCCTTGTCTGTTATGCACTTTTGAATTGTTCTTGTTATGAGTGGTATGGGAAGAAAGGCATACAAGGAGGCCTGTCGTCCAGGGAATGAGGAAGGCATCCTGGGCGATCCTGAACTGACTTGGTCATAGGGAGCAGAATTTGAGAACCTGAGCATTGATCTCTGTTGCAAAGAGATCTATCTCGGGTGTCCCCCATTGCATGAAGATGCTTTGGGCTATCTCCGAATTGAGTGTACATTCGTGAGGATGAAAGATGCGACTTAGCCTGTCCGCTCTTGTATTTGCTACTCCTGGTAGATAAGGTGCTTGCAGATGTATGCAATGTTGGTGAGCATGTTTGAAGATTGTCAGGGTCTCCTTGCAAAGGGACCATGAACCGGACCTCCTTGCTTGTTGATATAAAACATTGCCACTTGATTGTCTGTGTAGATCATGACTCTGCGGCCCTTTAAGTGATCTTGAAACACTTGTAACGCATTTTGAATTGCTCTGAGCTCTAATAAATTTATCTGCAGGGTCTGCTCGGAGATTGTCCATAACCCTTGTGTTTCGTAAATCTCGAGATGTGCTCCCCATCCCTCGCGAGACGCATCTGTGGTTAAGACTGCGTTGTGAGGAGGAGGACTGAATACTGCTCCTTTGGACAGGGTGGAGTGTAGGAACCACCATGTTATGTCCTGTTTTATCTCGGAAGTCAACGATAGCTTCTGTGTCAACAGTTGTGAGTGTTGTTTCCATTGACGTTTTAGTCCTCATTGCAGGCGTCTCATGTGTAGCCTGGTGTTTGGCACTGTGAAGATAGCCACCGCCATGTGGCCGAGGACTACCAAAATTTGTCTTGCCGACGGTCTTTCAGTGTTGTTCAACGAGTAGAGAAGTTGACGTATTTGTATTATTCGTTCTGTTGGGAGATATGCCCAGTTGCGAACAGTGTCCAGGCCTGCTCCTATAAACTGTAGTCTCTGTGTTGGTTGGAGATGTGATTTTTGAAAGTTGATCACTAGCCCCAATTCCTGTAAACACTGTATCACTTGTTGAAGGTGATTGAGTAAGATGTCTGGGGTCGAGGCTATTATTAGCCAATCATCCAGATATGGAAAGATGGTCATACCCTGTTGTCTGAGATGAGCCACCACCACAACCATGCATGTGGTGAAAACCCTGGGTGCAGCCGATAGTCCAAAAGGAAGAACCTTGTACTGGTAGTGTTGATGGCCATAGCGAAAGCATAGGTAACGCCAAGAGGACGGATGGCTTGGAATATGTGTACACACATCCTTCAGATCGATGGAACACATCCAGTCGTTGGGTTGAATCAGAGGTAAGATCAATTTTAACGATACCATCTTGAATTTCTTTTTGGTCAGGAATTTGTTCAACTCCTGTAGATCTAATGTGGGGCGAAGGCCACCCGACTTTTTGGGTATGAGGAAGTATGGGGAATAAAACCCTGCTTTTTGGGTTTTCGGGAAAAGCCGTCGAATGGCCTGCTGTTTGCGAAGCAGAGCAATCTCTTCCCCCAGTTGTGGTTGGAAGCTTTGACTCTTCAGAGTGGAAAAGTGAGGTAGTATGGGTTTTGTGGTAAATTGGAGTTGATAGCCATGTCGTATTATCTCTAAAATCTATTGATAGGTTGTTATTTTCTCCTAGGCTGCCAGGCAAGAATGAATTCTGCCAGGTGGTGCTTGATGTAGTGGTGGTGGCTGGGTTATTAAAAAGACGACATTGATTTCACTGCAGTAGCCGGTTGCTGTGTTTGCTGCCTCTGGTTACGTGGCTTACCCCTACGTTGAGTCGTGGTGTTTTGTTGCGGCGGAGGACGCTGGTAAGATGGATACGTCTGTGTACGAAAGGATTGATAAGACCTGTAAGGCCTATGGTAGATCCCACATAACGACGCGTGGTCGAGTAGTGAGATTGTGACGTTAAGGATTGGACTGCTAAAGCTTCCTCCTTTAATTTTCCAACTGTTTCTTGAAACCGTTCTCCGAACAGGTTGTCTCCTGTACACGGAAGGTTAGTCAGTTTCTCTTGTAAATCTTCTCGTATCGTACTAGAGCGTAACCATGCCATCCTATGAGCTGTGATGGCTGTCGCAGATGCCCTAGAAGATGTTTCAAATGCTTCATATCGATCGCAGAAGGTGTCGAGAACACTCCTCCATATCATGAAGAGGCGGTGGTACTGAATCCGCTGTAGAGGAAAGCATACCTTTCGTGGCTTGTATGCACTCATATAGGTATTGTACCATATAGAATTGATGGTGCATAATGCGGGCATTCGACATTGAGTTGTAATACATCTTCCTGCCAAAGTCATCTAAACACCGGTTGTCTATGCCCGGTGGATATGAGGCATATGACTTTGCTTTTTTGAATCTTTGCATTGCTGACTCTACCACAATTGAAGCATGTGGTAGTTGTGGTATAGAGTAAGGCGATGTTTTTCGCATACGGAATTTTATATCCGTTTTCTTGGAAACCGCTGATAGAGAATAAGGCATTTCCCACGACTTCTGTAAGACAATATGTAATAACTCGTGTGGTGGGAGAGATGTTGGTTCTCCTGGAGCATCGAAAATCTTTAGAAGACCAGAGGTTTCTGATCTAGGGTCTGTCTCCTTTTGGACCTCTAGTTGTAGTATCATGCCCAATTTTTCTAAAATTTTTGGGTATATCGGGTCCTCTGGAGGAGAATATAGTTCCTGTGGTTGTTCATGTGGATCCGATGGGAATCCAGTAGATGACAATGGGGACGTTTGTGGAGACAGAGAATCTATAGGGGTAGCTTGCTGTTTAATTGGTGAAATTGGTCGTTTTGTCATTGGGGATGCTGGAGGCTCCACCGACGGTTCTCTGGAAGTATGTATACTGTGTTCCGGGGAACTCACTGATAGTTCGTTGGACAACTTAAAGGATGATTGAAGAGTTTCATAAAACCCCGCCAATGATTGGGATAATTGAAAAAATGCCTCTTTCGTTTGAGGAGGCATTGCTGAACGACCAGATTGTTTTGGTAGTTCACCTGTCTTAGGTGGTACCATAGGAATTTTAGGGGAAGCAGTTGGTAAATCATACTTGTTCCTCATCTTGTCCTCTGTGGTCTTAACAGAATTATCTGAGGACGTAGATGCAGCAGAGGAAGTGATTTGTATTAATTGTCTACGAGATAAGGAATCTACACTTTGTGGGTGAGATGACCTAGAAGAGGAAGGGCTCACTGTCCATGTATCTCTCGTCTTCATCGCTTTTTGATGTGAGTGACGTGATTGTCTATGGTGATGGTGTGACGATGATCCTGTGTGGGTTCTATCTCCCAACAGTGATCGTCTGATTCGTCTTGACTTCACCTCTGTAGGATTAGAGTCTGAAGAGGTGGAATGAGGTACATCTGGAGACTGATGTCTTCATTTTACCCCATGTGGTATTGAATGATATGTTCGTTTGGATTTTTGTAGTCCACTGTGCGTCGATCTGTGTGCTGTCGAGTGCGCCAATGTCTTTGGCACCATGTGCGCCGATGTCTGTTGTAAGTTGTGCGCATATACAGACTTGTGCACATAAGTCATTGACTACGTGCGCACAGATGGTGTCGGCGCCGTTGTTTTTGGCGCCGAGCGCGCAGATGTCTCAGTCATGCGTTCAGACGGCTCCGGCGCTGTGCGCGCAGAGGTCTTTGGCGCCTTATGCGCATATGTTTCCTGCATTGTGCGCGCTGGTATCTTGTGTGCCGATGTCGATTCGGATGCAGAAGTGTTATGCGCCAGTGGTGATTTTGGCGCAGAAGGTGCTTCAGGTGCATAAGTCGTCGATGCCAAAGTTTTAGGCGCCGTTGTTTCCTGCGCCGATCGCCGAGGCTCTTTCGGTCCTCTCGGATCCGAAGGCCTATGTCGGCTCGGTAAGTCCTTACCTCCAAGCCTGGAGGCTTGAGGATCCCACGACGATGCTCTTTTTTGTGACGGAGCCGCCGTTGACGAGGGACCCGGGGAAAAATGAGCCTCCGATGGCTCGGAAAAAGTAAAAAGTTCAAGCATTCTGTAGGCCCGTTGTTTTTGGGTTCTTGGGGACATTCGAGCACAAAAATCACAATTTTGTAATTTATGCTCTGGTCCCAGGCATCGGTAACATCGGTCATGGTCATCCATGACCGACATTACCTTGCCACAGACGCAGGGTTTAAACCCCGGCTTTTTTGACATTTCAAGAAAAATAAGAAACGCTGAGGAGAAGTGAGCCCCGCATGCGATCCCGCTCACGGAAAAACAGACTGAGGAGAAACTGTTACTTTCCTGAGCGGGAACACACAAGCAGCCGCAGAGAGCTAAAATCTAAATCTCTGCTTTGTAAAGCTCCGCCTCCCGGACCTGATTGACAGATCCCAATGACAGCATGGCTAATTCAGCCCTGCTATCGACAGGAAAAAAGAAGCACCCAAAGCTCTAGTCTCTTGATGCATAGAAAAGAAGGATTTCTTTCTCTCCTGTGTAATTCTAGTGACATCTGGGAGGACCCAAACCTGTTGACCCATAAATGTTTCAGATGCAATTCAAATCAACCTTGAATACAAAATAAGCAATCAAGGAAGCTCGAAATAGATTATTCATGACCAAATCCTTGCAAAACATTCAGTACATCCTATCCCTGGATATAGTAGTAGTTCCAGAATGTGCAACTTTCTTCTTAAAAGGCAAAAAATAAACTTTATTGAGAGGTGGAGTTGCTTAATCTGGTATAGAAAGTACCTCAGGAAAATATTTTTAAGAATATAAATTGGAGCAAATTGAGGTAATCTGGGAAAATAGACAAAATGCAAGTTCAGCTGCTTAGCTGGATATTCTAAATACTCCAAACATCTATGCACCAATGACTTATGGTTCAAGGAAGAATTAAGTCTGTATATTTGGAATCTCATCTTTAAGGTCCAATGTTTCTGCTTAGTCATTTTCCTGTTTCTTAGCTAAGGCCTTCACAGAATTCACACTAATACAGAGGCAACAGAAATGGAGAAATCCAATCTGACTAGAATTGATCATAAAGTTCAGTATAACCACTGGAGGCTTGAGAAATGGGTATTGTGGCAAGTGATCGTCTGATGGCAAGAGGGACAAAGAGCTGAAAAGCCAGCATCAGTACCTTAAGAAATGTTATCCAGATTCTGTAAAACACCTTGAAAAGCAGCCTGTTTCCCATACTTTCTCTCCTTCTTTCAACTTCTGTGGCAGCTTGACTTCCAGCATTATCTTGGCATGACAGATCAGGCTCAGAGACCGGATGTTGAAGGTGAGATGTTGGCAGGATGGAGATGGGGGAGGGAGAGAAACCTCACCTCCAGCCAAATTTGGCCCTCCTTTACTTGAGACTTCATTGGAGGCTTCCCCCCACATTCTCCAGATCTCTCTCCAGGAAAGCATCCATTTATTGCTGTAACAAAAGTGTTGAGGTCGCAGTGGCAATCTCAGTTTAGCTTTTCTTGAGCACCAGGAAACTAAAATTATAGAAGAATGAACGCTGCCTGGAGTCATGCCATCATCTTAACTCCTTCCCCTTGAGCACACACTGTTGTATGTTTTATCATACATGATAAATATTTTATAAATGAAAACATTTTCATTTTTTACTTTTAGCAGCATTGTTGGAAATTTCAAAACATAAAATGGGAAGGCAGATGATGACCTCAGGGCCCTTTTAGACTCCCCAGTTTCCTTTCCTATTGCAGTACCATAGATCCCCATTTTGTCTTCAGTTTTGCCTTACTCCTGCACAACTTAATGATGGATATTTTTGTGTGAGCAATTTGTTAATAAGTGAAGAAGGTTTGGGGGATTATCTTTTTGTCTTGAGATTCTCATGTTTGAGTATCTTTTGGGACCTGACAACTATCATTTGTGGTGTAATTTGAAACTGTAAGGAATTGTAATCTAAATTGCATCCCAAATTTTTAAAGCACATTATACAAAAATACTTTATTTTTAGGAGGAAAAGACTTCAGATGCCAAATTCAAGTTGAATACTCACTGATTTGGTAGAGGGAAAGATCACAAGTCAGAAAAACCTGTTTTTTGAGGCTTGCATCTACCTTTACTACATGTCCATTTATTATATCAATGTGTTTTTAATTTTCTTTTTTTTTATATTTCTAAAAAAAAAAAAGAAGTGTCTCTGGAAACAACTAAAATATTTCCATTGAACTTCCAACTCTAATACTTAAGAATTGTCCAGCATTTTCCAAATACTTAGCTTTTGTATGGTTGAACAGCTCCTGTTTTTCAAAGATGTTTCTCCATTTAAATTGTAGCTGCTGGCTTTCATTTACTTAAGTTGTCCATAGGCATTGGCTACAAATAAGCTCCATTTGTCTTGTAAAACACATTGTCACTTTGAGTACAAGAGGATTTGAGAAAAAGATGTTTTATTTATTATTTTGTATGACTGTATGTTGTGATTACATGAATAGGAAGTGTGGAAGCAGAAGAATTACTCCTTGATGCAGCCATTAAAGCGAAACACTGGTCAGGTTGGATTACTTTTGAAAACAGAAATCTGATCAAGAGAGGTTTTTATTGACATTGAGACTGCTTGCCTCAAAGTTCTTAGTGTCCAAGTCTACTTCCATACCACTAGCATCAAGGTCAGTGGCGTCAACATCAGTGCCCAGAGTGATACTTTTGATGTCACTGTCCTTGTCTATTCTCTCTATAAATATATATTATTTTAATCACATTTGATTACTCGCCATATTGGATAGCTATCATTTAGAGCCTGACATTCAGCTTATGTTATTGCCTTTCTCTAATGATCTCCAAGCCACCTTCGCCTTTGATAATGCAAGAAATTTCTGCCTCCTGCAGCACCAACAGGTCAGTAACTGGTAGTCCAGACAGGGCACAGTTCAATTACTCCCAAGTCGTCCACAGCAGGGTTCCAGAAAAGAGAACCTTAATCAGCACAGATAATATTTATTAGTTCAGAGCAGGGCAGAAACTGTGCAGACTGTAGCAGTGATCTGTTTGCACATGCTCAATACAATCCAATTTTGAATCTCTTTAGGTAAAGTAAAAACAACTTCAATACATCTCAAAACAATGTTAACTAACATAAATACATTACACATGAATACAATTATAGAGGGCTGCTCACCTTTCCCCCCCAGCTCTTAAAGAGACAGCACTCTATTGTCAGTCTTTTCATGTCACAGTGATGATTCAACATTTCTCTGCCCTAGTCCCTAGAGGTATGTTACACTATGATGACTGACCTAACCCTTCCCTCCTGGGCATTAGCCATTGGAGACTCATCTTCAGTGGGAGAGGATAGAGCATCACCTGGAGAGCAGGTCCTTGCTACAGGATCACTTTCTGCTATACTATGATGGTGCTCTCCGACCTGGTGATCTTGCTCCTACAAAGCAGCACAAGGGCTACTGGACTGGGGTTGGGACTTGGCTACTATGTCCCTGAAGGTCTCCTCTATATACTTCTTTGTCTGCCTCAGCTCCTCCAGGGCTGCCACTCTAGCTTCTAGAGATCAGACTTGTTCTCTGAGAGCCAGGAGCTCTTTGCATCAGGCATGCACATACCATCTCTCACCAACTAGAAGATAATCCTACATGTGGTACTGGGTACAAAAGACTGAAAGGACCTGATCTTGCTACTGTACTGTTGTCTACATCTTAAAATTGTTTTCTTAGATAATTTAGTTTCCTATGGGAGTAGGGATGTGTAAATCAGAGTTCTTTAAATGTATGTGGCTTATTAATTTGGCAATGACCTGCAAGGGGACAGTTAATCTAATTAATAAGGGCTAGTTCACTCCCTTGTTTTAGATAAATGCCTGATTGATTTTTGATGTGAAAATGTCTCTTGCCCTCTTAAATGGGATACAATTTTATAAATCAAAGGAGGAGATTAGGGTGGGTGGAAGGGAAAGAAAGTCACTAGGAGTGTGCATTCGTTTCCTACATATTTGTAATCTGCAACATATAGGGCCATATTCGTTGTATTCGTGGGGAAGCGAAACATATCGCGATTCCCCACGAATACAACGAATCTTCGCCGAATTATTCGGCAGTCTAAAGGAGCCAATTTAAACAAACCCCCCCTCCTGACCCCCCCCCCAAGACTTACCAAAACTCCCGGGTGGTCCAGCAGGGGGTCCGGGAGCCATCTCCTACACTCACACTACCGGCTGCCGGTATTCAAAATGGCGCCGATAGCCTTTGACCTACTATGTCACAGGGGTAACCAGTGCCATTGGTCAGCCCCTGTCACATGGTAGGAGCCACGAGTGCCATGGGATCTCAGTATTGTCTTGGCACAACTGATGAAGCCACCCTATGAAGTGTTAACTTCCTTAGAGTTCTTCACCTGGAAAGTGGTGTTTCCTGTCATCATTGCTTCAGCTAGAAGAGTCAGCAGACCATAAGCATTGGTTCATTACTCTCCATACCTGCAGTTCTTCCTATGCAGAGTCTTGCTTTACGCTCTTCCCATGTTTCTGGCGTAAATAGTTTTGGTCTTTCAACTGAATCAAGCCATTGTCTTTCAAAGACCTCATGCGCATAACAGGGAGAAGGCCTTCCATTCACAGGACAAAAAAAAGGCCTTGGAATATTATCTAGAGAACGCAACCATATCAAGTTTCTCAGCTTTTTGTCTCTTATGTTCCTAGCAGACTGGGAATAGTTATCTAGATGGCCTCCAGATACCAAATTCTGTCAAGGTTCAAGTAAGAGCCATGGCTACCTCTGGCTCATCTTAGAGCTATATCCATTGAAGACATCTGCAAAGCTGCAGCTTGGTCATCAGTTCACATCTTCATGTCCCATTATTGTCTAGACAATCTCTTCAGAAGCTACAGTAACTTTAGGCAAGCTGTTTTACGCAGCCTGTACAGATTGCTTTTTCAGGAAGTGCTCCACTATGCAACCTTCACCTTGAGACTACATGTCATAGCTAATTTACAGTGAAGGCAAGATTGCTTACTGTAAACGGGGTTCTCTGAAGACAGCAGAATGAATTAGCAATGCTTAATACCTGCCTGCCTACCTGGAGATTTGACTACCTAGGTAATGCTAAGCTCTGTAATCTATTGAGGGCTCATGAGGCAGTGCATGTGCAGGAACTCATATGCATGCTCAGTAAAGTAAAAGCTCTAATGAGCTCAGCGAAATGGGTCCATTTGGTACCATTGGATGACATTACCCCCTCTAATTCATTCTGCTGTATATGGAGAGCCCTGTTTATGGTAAGCAGACTTGTGGTATTTCGTATCAGGAATATTTTCAAAAACAAAATGGTAAATATATACAAGATTAACTGAACAGTTTTCTTCAGCTCCTCATTACTAAGCTGAATTCTACAACTTGGAACCCATCTTCTGTAAAGAGACTTGTAGTTTTCTTTTTTAGGCTCTAGAAAGCAATTGAGAGAGAAATCTTTTTGCTAGATTAGACCGAGCCTTTTCCTTCAAGTTGCAGTGTTTTCTCACTTGTACTGCAATTCAGTGAGTTTTATGAAGGGTCTGAGCTATGAGCCACTTCCAGTCAGGTAGGAATTCATGTATCATTTTAGAAGAAAATCTCTAACATAAGTCATGCTATTGGACTCCCAGGATTTGAAGACAATCTGTCACTCTAGTGTAAAACTTTACACTTTTGGCAGGACTTGAAATATTTGTGCACAAATCAAGGTTACTACAATTTTGCTATCAATGTCATCACATCTAGCACCAGAAGTATGTGACCCTTGTAGAAGATTCTTGCAGCCAAAAGACAGATTCCATGGTCTAGAGTATCTTGTTTTAATAGGATCATCAAATCTCTAAGTAGGGCAGAGGATTAAGTTTTTATTTTCATTTTATTGCTTTATTTGCTGTACCCATTGTCCTGCCTTAATCATGGTAATAATACTATAGTGTATAGTGGGTCTTCAAGAGCCGCAAACAAACCTGGTTTTTAGGATATCCACAATGAACTTGCATGAGAGATTTTGCATGCACTGCCTCTCTTGTATGCACCTATTTTGATTCTGTGCTCATAAACCATGAACTCATTTATGGTTTCAGCAGAAATCTCTCATGCATGTTCATTGTGGATATCTTGAAAATCAGGTCTGTTTGTGGTTCCCAAGGACTGAATTGGTTACCCCTGGAGTACAATATCATTAGACCTAAAGCTACTTCAAAGAAGATATTTTAGAATAATTTGGACATGTTCAGAACTGCTGAAACCATAAATGAGTTCATGGAAGTATGAGCACAGAATCAAAATAGGTGTAGAGCATTTAGAAGAAGGCTGAACTCAATGGATAAATCTCTTCTCAATTTAAAATTCATTACTGTTACAATTGGAACAGCTTTATCATGTTATAGACTGTAATTATGTAGATATATATTTTAGCTGTGAATTTTAATTACAAAAAATATTGGCATGCATTTAACAAAAGTCCTATGTAGCTTTCAAGGAGAGTTAATACCAAAATTATGTATGTGGTATTGAGGAATGCACACCCTTCCCAGAAATAACCACTGTTATATTTTAGCTGCAAATGATTTAGCTAATTTTGTTCTACTGCCTTACATCCTCACTGGATATAAGCTGCTGTTTTGAGTGGATCTTCATTTATAGTTTCATGCATTGAGGAGTGAAACCAGAAATAATACAGCCATTTCTGTTTTACAGAACTTCTGTTTCAGTTTGTCTCTTAAAATAAAGGAATAATCACAGAGAAGTTACATTAAAATTAGGAACAAGAGACCAACTTTTCATCAGACAAGAAGAGCATGCACTGATTAGGGCAGGTGTGCTTAAACCAGTCCTTGGGGCATCCCCCATGCAGTTGGGTTTTCAGGATGTCTCTAATAAACATGCATGAGATTGATTTGCATGTACTATCAGACCAGGGATAGGCATCTCCGGTCCTGGCGTGCCACAAACTGGTCTGGTTTTCATGATGATCATAATGCATGTGCATGAAATACATTTGTATGCAATGGAAGTAGAGCATGCAAATATACCTCACATATTCATTTTGGATATCCTGAAAACCAGACTGGTTTCTGGCACTCCAGGACCAGAGTTACCAACCCCTGTCCTAGACTCAGGCTACAGCAATTCAAGGGATTGCAGGAAAGAAATGCAGGCCAAAATACTCTGCATTTTCTTAACATACACTTCAGTAACACTAATAAAATTACCACTACTGCTGTTAGGATTAAATTAACGAAACAGATACCAGAGAATAAAATTCTCTGAAGACCAGGTGAATCGCCAGTCATACAGAAGTCATTGTTGCTCAGTGCTGATCAGACTTTTCCAGAGCTTTCTAGCGGGCCGATACAGTAAAAACTCTCCTGTGCGCTTGATTCAGTATTTTAATTTATTAAAATTAGGCCCGCTAGGGACACTACCGCGTCCCTAGCATCTCTTTCTTGACGGAAGCGGTGGCTGTCAGCGGGTTTGACAGCGAACACTCACTTTAACTGGCTATCTGAAAAAGAAATGAAGGGAAACAATGCCTTCACATGACTAAATGTGAGTGCAAGAGTATTTTAGTTTTTCGATTACATGTAAAGGATCAAGTGTTGCCTATTGGTGAAAGACAAATCTAAGGGAGAATTCACTTGTTATAAGCACAATACTTTATATAGTTTTTGGAAATTGTTCAAATCTTCCAGGTATTATCTAAAATAAATTCTATTAAGGGTCAACAGTGCCTAATTATAAGTTTATGTATTGACTGTTCTACAAAAGAATGTAATAAGTTGAAAATGCTTTTTCTCCTTGGATGGGTGGGGGTATATATGAATCTATTGTGCATGAGTGTGTGTGTGTATATAGATATAGATAGATAGATAGATAAAACATACTCTAAACAGAGTGGGGTAAAAGCACTTTCACTATAACCCAACGAAAAAGATTTTAATCACTAAATCAAAAAACGTTTTTCCAAAAATGTTTATTACAAAAGACATTACTTTAATCATATAACTATACATCATATAACATCGTACGATGTATAAAAATATTACTTAATATAGCTATATGATTAAAGTAATATCTTTTGTAATAAACATTTTTGGAAAAAGTTTTTTGATTTAGGGATTAAAATTTTTTCATTGGGTTATAGTAAAGGTGCTTTTATACCCCACTGTTTAGAGTGTGTTTTGTCTTTACATAAATTAAGCACTGGTTATTTTACATATTGCCTGATTTGTTTGTTTTCTCGGTATGTATATATTTATATTTCTTTGTGTATATGCATGATATATATGTGTGTGTATACATACACACACATACCCAAAATATATCACAGTACACAATCGAGAGAAAATAACTTTTCAATAAAATTGTAATATTTACATAATGTAGGGTTTGCACATGCCAAGAGAACTCTAGATACCCAAAGTGTGTTGGGGGGAGCATTTCAGCTTAGACTGCTTTAGATTAAGCTAAACTGCATTCTCTAAAAATCTGTTTTTGTTTTGTTTTTTTTTATTTCTGTTTTCTCTTTGGTAACAAACCATTTTCTGTCATTTTATCAGATGTGGCTGAGTCATTTCCCCATTCTTCAGCACTAATAGTTTTTCAAATTGGTTATCTCTTTAGGGAGATAAGTAATGGTATAGTAAGACAGGAGAAGAGGAAGCCAGTAGGTCGTCCTCCAGGACCACATACAAGAAAGATGATTGAAAGAGATTCTGAGCCAGTACCGCCTTTGGTAAGTATTTGAATACAACGGATTATTCTGTGCTCAAGAAATTCAAACCAGCAAAAAGCAGTGTCAAGAGGAGTGTGATTTTCTTTCAGTCCTTATCTCAGTCTTGTGACTTTGTATCTTGCTCTTGGTAGGGAATCATCCTGCACAATTTTCACATTTTCCTCACAGTCTTTACTGTTATATGTGGGTCAAGTACAACAGCAGCTTCATGTGACTGAGAGAGATCTTAAGATCTACTTCTAGTGTTCAAACACCAAGCATTGCCAAAAGAGCAGCTCATAACTCTTCCATTGCTCCTTAATTCTCCACAATGTGGTGAGTGCTACTTCAGCAGCACTCCCAACTACAGAGCCAGGAATAAAACATAGTGCTCTTTCTTTCCAGTGCCAGGCACTAAACCAGAGATCAAATTTTGGTTTGTAAACATTGAGTATATAATATTCAAATAATGTATGGAATGATTTCCTCCTTCACAGGAGAAAGAGCAAGTTCCAGAGATGGAGAAGTCCAGCTTAGTCCCACCTTTAGATCCATGTTCCAGAGGGTAAGAAAGTTCTTTATAATAATATTTCAAATATTCTTTGTTCATTTAAATTCAAATGATTGACACTGCATTTAAATTATTATGGTTCTTCTTAAATCTTTTGCATTAGGAAAGCTGATAAAATTGCACAGTCAACAAATACCTCAGATGTGGAATCCACTAGTGCTGCCAGCACAAAAGAAACTACCTCATCCAGCAATTCTAGGTATAATTGATAAACCTTTAAAATTTAAAGTAATAGTTATTTTCTCTATGTTAATGACCAATTTTCTTAGACTTCATTCAGTCATGTTTTGTCATCAGTGCGCCTCATCCCCAGTGGGAATGGCTGCTATGTAATGAATGTCAGAGTTCGTTACAGAGCCAAGTGGCCGGATGAGAACTTTGAACATGAAAACTGCAACTTAAACGTTGCTTCCATGAAAGGAATGTGATGAGAAGGGCATCAAGTATCTAGTACTTTTTATTATACTAGAAGCAGCATTGCTTTATTGGTGTGACCTTTGATTTATTGTGATTTTCAAAATGACTTACATTTGCTTCTGATTAAAAAAAATCTCTAAAGAATTAAAATAGTAATCACTAAAGCATTTATTGGAAGAACAAATTCTGTGGTGTTCTTTCCAGCTTATCTGTGAATTCAGTGCGTCAAAGTTCATAGGTGGTATTTTATTTGTCAAATGTAAAGAGGTATAATAGGTAAAGAAAACAAATGAGTAAAGCATTCCTTGTCTTTCTGCTACACCAGTCCAGGTTTGTCTCCACTTCCACTTCTTGATGGAGATAGAGGTTGTTACTTTTTTTTTTTTTTTTTAATATATTATGACATCACCTCTACTATTTATTCTATGAACAGAACCTGAAAAGCCAGTATTCCCTGCCTCCAGCAGAATTTCTTTAGCAGAAGGATATATTTTAAGAATGATCTGAATTTTGAAAAGAGAACAGATAAAGAGGCAAGGTGCTTGGGCCATGCTCTTACTTTTGTGGGTCAGTGAAGTGAGCTCCTTTCTTCATAGCAGAGGTTTTGGTTGAGCCTGTTGTGATTTAATTTCTAGTCAAACAAGGTGATGTTTTCTGAGACCTTACCTTGCAAACTACTGCATTTAAGTTGTAGAAAGTTATGTTTTAAAGGAGCTGATTCAAGAGGGCACTTCTCCAGTCTGCCAGTATTCTCCATTTCCAGCAGATGGTGGACATGCATCTCCCTAGTGGAGATGGCTTATTGAGAAAAAAAAATAAAAAGTAGTAGAAGGAAGAAACAGATTTGGGCTCCTGTGGTGAACCCAATCTGGGGTTCTCCCTTAGTTGAGCATTTGAGCCTCTGTACCATTGGTCAGATTTAGGCTCAAAGTAAGAAAAGGAATGGGGGAGTTCAGTGGAGAAGACTTGTGCCCTCTTTCCCCGTGGCCACCAGCCTGGTCATGATTTCAGTGGATATCTGAAATCAGGTAAATAAAAAGTGGATTATTTTTCTAGTGGGCCTGTGCGCCCGCTCTCCCGACATGCACACAGGCCACTCTCCTAGGCACGTGATTCAGGAAGCCCAGGTATGCTAACTAGGGTCTGCGGTAAAAAGAGGCGCTAGGGACACTAGTGCGTCCCTAACGCCTCCTTTTTGACAGAAGCGGCGGCTATCAGCGGGTTTGACAGCCGACGCTCAATTTTACCGGCGTCTGTTCTCGAACCCGCTGACGGCCACGGGTTCGGAAAATGGACGCTGGCTAAATCGAGTGTCCGTCTTCCAACCCGTCGGCTGATTAAAAAAATTTTTTTATTTTAAATTTTTTTTTACTTTTGGGGCCTCTGACTTAATATCGCTATAATATTAAGTCGGAGGGTGTACAGAAAAGCAGTTCTTTCTGCTTTTCTGTACACTTTTGCCTTTGGGCAGGTGTTAATTTCTGAAAGTAAAATGTGTGGCTTGGCTGCACATTTTACTTTCTGGATCGCATGGGAATGACTAATAGGCCCATCACCATGCATTTGCATGTTGCGGGCGCTATTAGTTTCGGGGGGGGGGGGTGGGTTGGCAGCGCGTTTTCGATGCGCTATTACCCCTTACTCTATAAGGGGTAAAAATAGCGCGTTGAAAACGCACAGGCCAAACGCGGGCTGTATCGGCCTGAAAGTGCCTAGAAATGTTCTCTGCCTGCAGGAGAGAGATGTGAGCCCTTTTCCAAGTTATGCTCCCTACCTCACAGCAGAGGTTTCGGAGGAGCTTACAGCTAAGAGAATGACTTTCTCTAAGTAAGATAAATTAAAATTTGAATTCTTGCAATTAATCACTTTTCAAGCTATTCTCCCTTCCTCATAGTAGAGGATAATGGTAGAGCTTTCTGAAAAGAATTTTAGTGATACAAGATGAAGGTAATCTGAGTTTTCACTGGCTGTGAACCCTTTTCAAGTTATGCTCCCTACCACGTAGCAGGAGTTTTTGGTAGAGCATTATGATAAGAATTCAGCTATATCAAAGTAAGGAAAAAAAATCTGAGCTTTTCTCACTCTTTTACAGTTTTTTTCTGCTCAGAATGAAGAAAGCTTTGCTCATTTAAAAATAATAATAGCTTTAATGCCAGATTCAGCAGTGTCATTCAAGTAAGGCTCCTTAGGAGTGACAAAAATCTTTCCTCTTTAGAGTTTTCACTTAAGTGTGAAAGAACACAATTCCCTAAACAGCTGTATTGAACTATTCTCAGTGGTGTGCTGCAAGTGGCCATCTGCTTAGCCTGATTCCATGGGAAAAATCGATTGTGTCAGCATTTAAATCTGTGCAAACTGAGGCAATGTGCAAAGACTCTGGTACAAGTGTTTAATTTTGTTTTGCCACTTACCCCTACAATTGAGAAGACATGTTCTTACATTTACATTTATTGGATTTATGGATTGACCAACACAAAAAGGCCTGGGTGATGAACAATAAAACATACATAACAATAGAAGATACATCATAATAAAAACAATTATAATCAGACAAAAGTAACATAAAAACACATAATAAAAATTATATACATTTTCTTGATAGTTGAAATGGCTGCAGCTGTAGTTTTGAAAACTGCACATCACTCTGCAGTACAGTATCCTTTTTTAAAAGATCCACCTTTGTAAGGATCAATTCTCACAGACCAGTAAATTTATGTAAAATTAAACCTTTATTTTCAAATGGAAACTTCCCTTACCAATTCCGGACGGGGCTGTTTGTGGCATAAGCAAAAAGGTGCAGAGGAAACAATTATATTGGATTAAGGGGATTAGTTAGCACCTCTACAACCCGTGTCCAACTGCAGGTTATACTGAGCGCACTGTATTGCATCGGCCCCATAGTTAGACAGTCACTGGTATGCCACATCTGTATAAATATTAAAAAAAAACCCAAAAAGCCCCCACTAAACTTCATAGCAGTGAGCTATTGCAGGCATCTGAAAGAAGCTCAACTTTTAGCCATATGAGAGAGAACTGAAAGTATTATTAGAAAATATACCTAGCTCCCTGATAAATATTTATATGCATGAAGGATAATTAAAGCATAAGGTAAAATTTTATCACTCTAGTTTTATATATCTGTATATCAGAGGATTGCATTCTGGGAATGATCCAACTTTTGAAATAAGGAGCAACTGATCCCTATGTTGCAGGAAAATCTTACATAACAATTCAGTAGTTATTTCCAAGACGAAGATCAGTGTTTAATTTTGAAACCAGCTCCCAGTCAAACTTTATTGATATTACCAAAGAATCCAAGGCTGACAATCCAACAACAATGCCAGCAGCATTTGGTCTAACCTTATGAAAAGGTGACAGATATAATAATAATAAATCCTATGTATAGGAGGCACTACATTTCTAGAAGTATAGACAATATACGTATACCAACATGTAACCAATAGTTTTTTTTTGTTTGCTGAATGTATAACTATGAATGTCACCTTGTAAACTGTTGTGATCTATACATGGAACAATGGCATATAAAATGTCTAAATAAATAAATATAATGTTCAGATATTGGCAAGAAGTTGTCATAGTCCCTAAAGGGGTCTCTGTGAAATTAAAATAGACCACAAGGTCATACTCCATTCTGCATTTCCCTGGTAACACAATTTATTTGCCACCATAATATCCTTAACAAATAGTGCCACCAGTTATTTCTAATTTTATACATTTTAAATCCTATATAGCAAGTCAGGTTCCCAGCATACTTCTGTTAGTTTACAGTTGAGTTTTAAATCAGAAAGTCAATCAGACATAGATTTACATTGAGCACCATTATCAAGGTAATGGTGTTAGTAACAGCCTTCTTAAAGAGGGAATGGTCATAGTATTCTTATAACTGAACATTTTTGCTTAATCGAAGGTAATTATTTTCTGAATGTGATCATGGTATTTTCCAACATAGTGGTCGTTTTCTAGAGACAACTATGGATAGACATTTATGAAAAGGACAATCAAGAATCTTCCCAGTGCATCAAAATGTTATGGAAGGACTTTCAGTACCATGAAAGGGAGAGTTTATCAAACAAATAAGAGAACAGACAAAATTCTGGGTTGAATAAAGACACTCATTGTGTCAGAAGCGCATGGGATCTCTTTTCATCTACTTTGGACAAAGGAAATGTCCATAGGTTAAATCCCTGGACAGGAGCACATATGAGATCCCTACACTGTTCTCTGCTATCTCATCGGACCCTTTAGCACCAAAATAAATGTTATCAGCTATCTTCTTTGCTCACGATTGAAAAAAAAAAAACACAAAAATACACCTTAGAAGCTAATCCATGGCTACTAGTAAAAACAGTTGCAAGGTTCATGAGATAGGAGCACTCTTAAAAAGGTATTCAATAGAGAAAAGCTGTTAGAATACTGAGCGACAATTCAATTGTAGTGCCTTTACATAAACAACCTATGGGACTGGTTCTTTTATCATGGGCAGAAATCAGTCTGCTTCGAATTTCTGCATTTATTATTGCAGGGCAGAAGATAAAGGTGAATTAGCCTTTACTACTAACCAAGACTATAAAATAGGATTCAGTCCTTCAAGACATCTCAAACTCATAGGTCAAGGGGAGATTGCAGTCCTTTGGGAAACAACAAAGTCACAATTTCAAAATGTATTCAACATTGATGGGTTACAGAAGTAGTTTTAAGTCTTCTTCTGTTAATCATTTACAAAGGTGATGTCTCAATGCCCATGATTTTCAAGATCTTAGGCTAAAGATAGTATTTCTATGTTTCTATCTCAACTACAAGATTAATTTCTAAAATTCAAGTGTTTAGAGTCCCTTTCTATAAGTTTCATCCAAACTTCAGTTTTCAAAATTCCATTGTCTTTCTGGCATTTTGAAAAGTGTTTGTCAAAGGAGCGAGATAATCATTAACATTGATATTCTTAGAAGTTCAGCTCATTCTAATACCATACTTGGAGGTTTCAAATACCTTTCAAATTACAGAGAAATTAATTGACTTGTTGGGGCTCAATGCAAAGGAGAAGCAGCATCTAAAGTGATAATTGCAAGAAGCTTTAAAGAGCCTATTTCAGCCATAATCTTGTTGAAAGGAACATAGATTCAGTCACACTCTATAAGAGCACAACTGACCTCATGGGTGGAACTGAGTGCTATAAATCCTGCAGAAAGTTAAACAACAGTTTCTTGATAGTTATTGCACATATTCATTAAATACTGTGAGTTGAACATATCCGCCAAAAAAGTGGATTATGGAGCAAATGCCTTAGTGGCAGATCTGTCAACCTCCCACCCAGGATAGTTGAGCTTTGGTATATCCCAATCATTAATAGGAGAGGTGATGCCATATTAAACCCCCCCCCCCCCCCAAAAAAAAACCCCAACCTCTTCCTCCAGAGGCAAGAAGTGACAAACCCAATCATTCTGCACTGGTATAGCAGAAATAAAGGAAAGAAAATTATCAGGTAAGTTTAATTTTTTCTTCCATGCCAGTATGTTACCGTTGTTGAACATTGATTTTCCTAGCGTGTAGCAGATGGACTCAGGACCACTGGGTATAGTGTGCTCCTGATAGCAGTTGGAGACGGATCAGATTTCAATCTGATGTCAGCCCTAGTACCATATACCCTTGCAGAATGCCATGCTCTTCAGTATTTTCCGTCTCCATAGCAGTTCAGGACTCTATGCACGCTTGCACAGCATTAGAGTATTCTAACCAAAGAAATCCAAATCAAAGAAGAAATCTTACCTCTACAGATGAGCCCCACTCTCCTGCGGTGATACTTATGGGTCCCTCCCCCAGTCGAGATTCCTGAGGTGATTTCCGTGATCCCTCAGAGGTAGGCCTCTGTCCTGCAGCCGGCCCCCGGCGTGGACTTAGCCCCCAGTATCAGGTGCAGCTGAGAGGCATCGGGTGCAAATTGGAGCGCGGCGGTGAAGGTACTTTTCCCTCTCCCCCTGCAGCCGGAGATCGCCCGGAACGAGACCGGGAAACGCCGAGACAAGGTAAGGTAGAAAACTTCTTAAAAGTCTCTGGTCTCTTGGGCTTGAATAGCCGCACAGATCGTAAGCCGGCATCATTGCTACTGGGTTGATCAGCCCTATCCGGGCTAGACCCCAGTTCGATACGAGGGCCCCTCCCACATGGTTGCCATATTGCTCTCGTGGTTGCCGTCGCCATTTCCATTTGATCACTGCCCTGTCTGCCGATTTGATCTGTGCGCACAGAGGCGAGCCATGCGCACACCGGTGCGCATAAGGGCCGTGCGCACAGCGACGCGCACAAGGGCACCGGGCGTGCAGCTACACGCTCAACCGTGCTGGCCGCATAAGTAAACCCTGTGCGCACAGTGGCGCGTGCATCCCACCTACACGCAAAACTTCGGCACACCCGGAGCGCATAACTCAGCCTCCCGGCATACGCTTGAACGCACAAACCGGAGTTTTTCTGCGCACCAAACTATGGCACCACCGGACAAGAAGCTCAGGGCCTCTGCCCAGCATGCCAATTAGAGCTGCGCAACACGAAGAGGCCACAGCCCTGTGTCTACAGTGCGAAGAGGCTCTGGGTGAACCAGGCCAAGGTCCTCTCCAGCGGGCACTGGGATCCGGATCCACTGACAGTACACCGGATCTGGCTACCCCCAGCGGGATCCTCCCTCAAACGGGGCTCTCCGGGGACGCAGCGCTGCTCAATTTAGACCCAGCATCTTTCTCCTGGGTAGAATTCTTCAAAGGCCTACATACCTTTGTCCACATGCAACTGGCGCCCTCTATGACACAGCCTTCCCCAGAGGACCCTAACATCCCGGGGCCCTCTAAACCCAGAGAAGTGCCCCTCCCTCCTCAAAGCCCCAACATAGGGGACACGGACACCTCGGACGAGGATCAAGACTCCCTGGAGGAAGGAGAAATCCCTCCAGAAACGGAACCTTATTGAACCATGAGGCAGTTCTTTGCCAAAGATGAGCTTTCAGACCTCGTAGCGCACAGCTTGAAAGAGCTCGCTATCCCCAGGCACAGGTGCCACAGGGGAACCGAAGAAGAACCCCCTCCTCGAGGGGCTCCTTCAGGCCTCCCGCCATTTTCCTTTGCTGCAAGCCATCCAACACCTGATTGACCTGGAATGGGAGTCTCCGGAGGTCACGTTCAAAGGGGGTCGGCCCCTGGTAGCCATGTACTCCCTGGACCCTGCCGCCAAAGATCTCCTGGCATTCCCCAAAGTGGATGCCATGGTCTGTGCGGTCGCTAAGCGCACTACCATCCCAGTCGAGGGAGGAGCGGCACTCAAGGATGCCCAGGACAGACGTCTGGAATCCATCCTCAAACAGTCATTTGACGTTTCAGCTATGTCACTACAGATCGCTGCTTGCTGTGCCATGGTGACGCACGCCAGGTTATCTAAGACCAGGAACACCACCATGCCCGTTGAAGCACTAGAACCAGCAGTATCATTCCTCACGGATGCTACCTCCGACCTGGTACGCACCGCAGCCAGAGGTGTTTCGTCCGTCGTGGCAGCCAGAAGACAACTCTGGCTCCGAAGCTGGTTGGCCAACGCGACATCCAAGACAAGACTCACGAGAATGCCTTTTAAGGGAACCCTCCTATTCGGAAGCGAACTGGAGAAGTTATCTGACAAATGGGGCGAATCCACTGCCGTGGCTACCGGAGGACAAGAAGAAGAGAAGCCAGCGCCCCTCGCCTTGAACACCTAAGGGCAGGGGATCACAGCACTTCAAACCGTACAAAAGTACATATCAAACGTCTCGCCCCGCAGGCAGGGGCCAGTCCTTTCTGAACAAGCACAACAAAAGGGGAGCCGGCCCAGCCCCCGGCTGCACCCTGCAATGAAAATCAGCCAGCCCATCCACAGGAAGAAGTCATAGGGGGCAGACTTGCCTTATTCTACCAAAGATGGGTCGAGATAACTTCGGACAAGTGGATCCTAACCATCATTCGAGAAGGATATTATCTGGACTTCCACAACATTCCTCCGGACAAATTTGTGAAATCTCTCTGCCACGACCTCTCCAAGAGGATGGCAGTGGAAACCACGCTGACCAAATTGCTCATTTTAAAAGCCATAACGCTGGTGCCAACGCAACAACAAAATACTGGGCACGATTCCATCTATTTTATCGTTCCCAAGAAAGAGGGTACGTTCCGAACCATCCTGGACCTTAAGTCCGTCAACCGTCGCCTGAAGGTCCCTCGCTTCCGCATGGAAACCCTACGCTCGGTCATAAGAGCGATACAGCCGGGAGAATTCCTCACATCCCTGGATCTGTCAGAAGCTTACCTGCACATCTCGGTCCACCACAAGCATCAGCGTTCTCTACGCTTCACGATCCTGGACCACCACTACCAGTGCCGGGCACTACCCTTCGGGCTAGCCACAGCGCCCCGAGCGTTCACCAAAATCATGGTTGTAGTGGCGGCGACACTGAGGAAAGAAGGAATCCTCGTACACCCACATCTGAACGATTGGCTGATCAGGGCAAAATCCCTAGAGGAAAGTCATCAGGCGACCACCAGAGTCAAAACTCTACTGGAGAACCTCGGGTGGGTGGTCAACACAAACAAGAGCTGTCTGCAGCCCTCCCAATCTCTGGAGTCCCTGGGAGTCCGGTTCGACACCAGACAAGACAAGGTCATTCTGACTCCTACAAGGAAAACAAAGCTAATGAACCAATTGCGAAACCTGTTAAGCAGTCTTCGCCCCAAGGTGTGGGAAAACCTCCAAGTCCTCGGTCTCATGACATCCACACTGGATGGGCAAGAGCTCACATGCGACCCCTACAGCGTTCCCTACTGTTACGATGGAATCCGATGTCCCAGAATTACTCCGATCGCCTCCAGCTCCCAGAGGAAGTTCGAACCCAGCTACAATGGTGGCTACAAGAAGACCATCTGAGCAAGGGAGTAAGGCTATCCCCGTTGATCTGGATCCTGCTCACCACAGATGCGAGTCTACGAGGGTGGAGAGCCCACTGCCAGGAACTGACCGCCCAGGGGCAATGGGACAAGGAAGAGTCGGGATGGAACATCAACCGACTGGAAGCACGGGCAGTCAGGCTAGCTTGCCTACGGTTCAGTCACAGACTCCTGGGCGAATCGGTCAGAGTCACGTCGGACAACGCTACAACAGTGGCCTACATCAATCGCCAGGGAAGAACCAGAAGCCAACAGGTGTTCCTGGAAATAGACCCCCTAATGGCATGGGCGGAATCAAACCTAGAAGAGATCTCAGCCTCCCACATCGCGGAAAAAGACAACGTCACTGCGGATTACCTCAGCAGAGAAAGTCTAGACCCAGGGGAATGGAGGCTGTCGAACACAGCCTTCCAGTTGATAGTAAACCGCTGGGGAACACCAGCGGTCAAACGCCCAAGTTCCCAACTTCTTCAGTCACAGACGGGAACCACAGTCCCAAGGGATTGATGCTCTCGTCCAGATCTGACCACAGGAAATCTTGCTATACGCCTTCCCACCGTGGCCGCTACTGGGTGGAATCATCTGCAAGATAGAACACCACAGGGGACCGGTACTTCTAGTGGCCCCGGACTGGCCAAGAAGGCCGTGGTATGCAGCCTGGTGTGAAGACCGCGACATCCTCACGCGGTCAGTCAAAATTCCCACGATTCTGGAATTCCTGCAGAACGGCTTACAGAAGGGGGTGGTCTCTCAACTCCATCAAGGTGCAGGTGGCTGCGTTGGCCTGCTACAGAGCTAAGGTGGGGGGCGGCAGCGTAGCCTCTCATCCGGATGTCTCCCACTTCCTGAAAAGGGGTCAAGCAGATCCGACCACCCCTGAAGTGGCCGGTACCTTTATGGAATCTCAATCTAGTCCTAGACTTCCTATCAGGAGCCTCCTTCAGACCCACCTGCGGTCTGTCCCTCCGACTACTAACACTGAAGACTGCATTCCTAGTTGGCAGTCTGCTCGGCCCGTCGCATCTCCGAGCTTCAAGCACTGTCCTGTCGAAAACCCTTCCTCAGGTTCACACCAGGATCCATACAGCTATGCATGGTCCCCTCCTTCCTCCCAAAAGTGGTTTCTCACTTCCATCTAAACCAAACCATCTCGCTGCCATCGCCAGACGAGCATAAGGACTCTGAAGAATCTCGCCGCCTTCGCCATCTTAACATCGGCAGACTCCTACTCCAATATCTGGAAAGGTCGGAATCCGTATGAAAGACCGACCACCTCTTCGTCCTTCACAGTGGGAAGAAACAAGGGGAAGCGGCCTCACGGCCCTACCATGGTTGTAGGAAAATATATAGCCCCCACAGAAATTCCCCATTCAAGAGGGAAGTGGGAGGTAAAGAGGCCGCTGGATCAAAGAAGTTTTCAAGGCGGCCTACATAGAGGCAGGCAAACCTCCACCTCTACAAGTCGAGGCCCATTCCACTAGAGCCCAGGCAGTGTCCTGGGCGGAAACCAAGATGCTGTCACTTGCCGAGATCTGTCAGGCGGCAACATAGTCCTCCATTCATACCTTCTCTAGGTTCTATCACCTGGATGTTCAGGCTCGGGAGGACACAGCATTCAAAAGGGCAGTACTAAGTGGGCCACGGGCAGCCTCCCACCCGATTCGGGAGTAGCTTTTGTACATCCCGTTGGTCCTGAGTCCATTTGCTACACGCTAGGAAATGGAGAAATTACTTACCTGATAATTTCGTTTTCCTTAGTGTAGACAGATGGACTCAGCATCCCACCCACGGCTGCCAACAATCACGGAAACCTCGGGGGACAATCCCCGGGAGCAAGACTAACACTGGTAAGCCAAGCTCCCCTCTAATTAGGACACCCATACCTACCGGGTGTCGGCGTTTCTCGGTTGAGTGCACTGGCTGTCTCCAGCTATATCCATATCAACTAGTTCAAGTTAACTAAGTTATGCAAGTTAGTCAAAGTTAACCAAGTTAATCAAGTTATTCAGTCACACATATATCCATAATTGCTTTTCGAGGAGAACACTGAAGAGCATGGCGTCCTGCAGGGGTATATGTACTAGGGCTGACATCAGATTGAAATCTGATCCGTCTCCAACTGCTATCAGGAGCACACTATACCCACTGGTCCTGAGTCCATCTGTCTAAACTAAGGAAAACGAAATTATCAGGTAAGTAATTTCTCCAATTCAACAATAAACAATAGTCCCTGATTGACAAGTCATTTTACAGGCTGTTAATTCTCTTGAAAACTCACCATGGATCTTTTTATGAAACTCAGAAAATAGCTGTTTAAGCAAGGATTGCGAGTTATAATTTAAAATATAGGCTGAGACCTTACATTTCAAACAATGTTAGTTAGAAAACAGCAGTTCTCAAGACTGTGTTCCAGATTAATTCTCTTGCTTAGAAGAGGATTAAATTACTCTATTTAACTTGCAACTGATTATCAATGTTTGTAAAATATTACATAAAAGATTTGTAATGTTTAGTAGCTTGTCTGACTCAAGAAGAATGACACGAACAGGAAGACCTTGGCCAACATCAGGACCCCACTTGAGGAGGAGAAGAGGCCGCCTTCCAAGAAAAACACTTCAGATTCAGAATTCAGACATTGTGAAAGAGACTGAAGGCAAGGAAGATGCTCAGTTTGATGGACTCAATACGGAGGTCCTTAATAACTTGGCAGATCAGGAATTACAGTTGCATCATCTGAAGAATTCAATCACTAACTATTTTGGGGCTGCAGGTAGAATAGCATGTGGGGAAAAATACCGTGTTCTAGCCCGCAGAGTTACTCTTGATGGAAAAGTGCAGTATCTTGTGGAATGGGAGGGCGCAACTGCATCCTGACTCTTGTATTGAACATTATATTCACTGCACTGTCATTGTCTGTAGGTATAGCTAGCTACCTTGAAGGAAACCAAAATCTTGCCACCATCTTTATAAATGTTATATGTCTTCTGTCATATAAACTTGCATCCAAGATCATATATAAAAATGAATACTTGATTGTGGTTGGGCTGAAACAATTTGCAATAAGTACTAAGAAATTTACTGCTTTTTGGAGGACATTTAAATTATTTTAAAGAATTACATTTCAGCTGTGTTGAAATGTTTTCTTCTGGTGCACAGTACTATTTTATGATGATATAATCTTTAGGAAGTAAAAATAGCTTTTAAAATGTTTTCTTTTTTTTTTTGTATTTTGGGAGTACTTTTCCAGGAACTAAGTTCCCATCCTAGCAGTACTGTAACTTCCCTGTCAGGATAGCCTGAATTACATGAACTTCTCCCTGATAAGGATGTTGAAGGGCAGTTGGAAGTTTGATAATCTGAAACGAGTCCCAAAATATAGAGGAAACTATTATTTTTAAAATGTATTTTTACCTCCTAAAGATTATTATTGCTTTTAAAATAGGAAGCATTTTGCCATTGCTATCCTTAGATTCGATGGCACTGGAGTGCAGATTTAACTTAGATACTGTCTTTCACAGTAAAAATTCTCATCTAGAAAATTTGTAGCTGTAATACAAATTTATGGATAAATGGACTGGTTTACAGGAATATTTCTAACCATCTGGTTTTGCTAAAATTATTTTTTAGAGCCCTATAGATTTCATGACGTGCAGTGCTAAAGACTGTAAATTAAAGAAAAAAAACCCGTAAATGTTCTTTTGAGTAAATGTGCAAAACTTGTTGCGCCTGTAAATTTTTTCTGACTAGACTTCAGTGTCTTTAATATGTGACCTATGCAATTCAAGATGTAAAACAAAGTATGGGAATGAAGGGCTTTCTGATGCGATTCCCAGGGTTTTTGTTTATCAGGAATAGTTGCAGTATTTCCACAGCTGCATTTCTTCTCGGGTTTTATTGGTGCTGTTGCTTGCCGAGAGAGATGCATCAAGCCATAGGTGTGTTCTGGCAAAGGCTGGATTCATATACTCTTTTTCAGTTCCTGACTATGTAATTCATCTCTTCCCAAATAACTGAGTGGGAAAAAAATGACCACTAGTTTCACTAGAAAGTGTGTTTAAAATTTTATTTTAACACTTTCTGATCTCTGTTGAGCAATTGTTATGTGCTGGCTCAGTGGCCTCTTGCCTCCTATTTTGTGTAGGGCAATGTAACTGGTACATATCGCATTGCTTAATAGAGCCCTGTAATTGTAAGCTTCTTCTTTCTGTAGGAATCTTTCCTATGGTCTATGTAACTGTTAGCTATTTTGTCATGTTTAATAAATATAGTGTGAACAATGTACTTTATTGCACAGGGTGAACCAACAGTATATCACTAGACTGTTTTTTGTAACGTTACCTCTTCACTTTTATAACATTGGCAAAGTATTGCATTGAATGATATTGGGTGTGCAAAGGAACATTTTCTTTTCTGTTTTTGTTGTTTTTTTAATGTGACCTTAATTAGCCAAAGAGTAAACAGAAGAAAAATCTTTTATATCAATAATTAATTTAACCCTTTTTTGTACTGTCTTGTTTTGTTAAGAAAACTCAAACCTCTCACCAAAAAACATTGGATTCATTATGAACTGCAATGGCAGATATGTTTTCCCGAACGTGCATACTTTAACATAGTTTCTTCCCCTTCCCTACCACCTTTATTTTCAAACCAGCTGAGATGGGAAGCTTTTTACAAGATGAGTCTATCAGGGCTACTTGCAGTTAGGTGGGATTATTCCCCCTTCATACCTTTGGATTGGAGACCAGAAAAGGCTGCTGCTTGCTGCCAAGTTTATAATATTGGCTTGATGTTTTTATTTTCAAGCCACTACTTTCAGCATTCACTAATTTGTTTCCGTATCACTTGACAGCCAAAACATTTTTGGGGTGGGGCAGTTTCCTTTTCATCCTTTGAGTTTCCAAATCAGTCAGAACCAGGGCTGGAGTCTGGCACCACAAGCTTTCATTTGCAACTACCTGGAGATTTTATATCCTAACACATTCATTTCCGAGATTCTTCTCGGCTGAGGACCATGCACCAGGCCTCCTCTCCGGATCCCTGTACTCCTAAGCCCTGAATCTGACCACTAGGAGTTGCTATTGTGAATGTCTGGGATTCCTTTCTTCCTAGGACTGCGAACAGCCCAGGGAGCAGAGGGTCTGACCCAGGAGTTAAACTCAGGTCCTCTGCATAGCAGTGCACAGCATTGTACTTGAACCACCTGTGCATATGGTTTCAGAATGAGCCTTAAAGGGCTAATTAAAAATGCCACCACTTTTATTTGCCTCTGCTGGAAGGTTGTTTACTTGATTTAAATTTATACAGAAGAGTACATGCAGATATAACAGACACATGGGAATACATCCAGAAAGATGGTTGAATATTTTTGTTGTATTCTGCTTTGAGCTTTTTGCTGATAAAGGTGAGTTAGAAATGCTAAATAAATCTAAATAAAGATAGAAAATTGTGAGCAATAGTACCAATCAAGACTTCAACTGTAGTTACCAACTGTTTACCCAGCAACTTGGAAGCAGTAGCCCCCCTCTGCCCAAGTATGTTTTCGGTTAATGTGTTTTTCCATCATTCTTCCAATTCATCATATCACCTTCCCCTCTAAACTCCCCTTCCTTACTGCTATTTAAATTGCCTGTTGTAGTTTTTAAAAGCCCAGAGCTGACATTCCCTGACCTCTTTAAGCAGCCCAAGCCTTTGTTGTAAACATGAGCCAGATGCATACAATTTCTTTTAAGTTGAATTATGAATGTTTATGAAAGATGCACAAATGGTCAGTAGTTGATGCTACTGCTCTTAAATTTCAAAGCTAATTCAACTATCTTTCTATATATATTGCTGTAAATTTAAAATTGATTTTTGTGTAGTTTCAATATTGTCAACATCTTATTTTTGGAGATTTTTTGTTTTAGGGAGTAATGGAAAATGTAAATCCTATATACTATAACTCAAGCCACACGTTTTTTCATATTGTTGCATTTTCCGATATTTTCCTAGCTCTCACTGAACAGTATTCTTAATGTTTTCGCTGTAGGAATAAATTTGGAAGAAACATCCACCTAGACTTTTAAATTATTTATGGTGAATGTTTTTCTTTCATTTTATCCTAGTGGTTCACAATTACTACTATTTATTATTTCTGTAGCGCTACTAAATGTACACAACTCTGATGAGTGTTTCTGAAAATATAAATTGATTATTTTACAATATTTGATTTATTAATTCTATGTGTTTGCAAAATATTTTTAAGCAAAATGTTAAATAACCCTAGAAAGTTATGAGCTTCCCACCTCTTAAGGTAGTTACTATTTAATAGATAGCTAATTCATTCATAAAAGGTATAGTGTGTTTGCGTGAACTCCCTGAAGGAATGTGAATTGCATGTTTTGTAAATGTGTTTTTCAATATTTTCTGCATGCACAAGTTAGAGCTGTTGTATGAATAAGAAATGTAAAAAAAATTGATGGTGGTATGCCTGATATCTAATGTATTTATCCAATTAGGCTTCCTTATTATCCATGCCAGACCAGTGGGTTATGTCATCCTGACAGCAGATGGAAACAGAAAATAAAGCTCAAAACTGACTTCACTCCCCTTACAGGGGTCTGGTGCTGCCTTCACTCTTCAGTATTCCTCTGTCTTCAACAGATGATACAGACATGTGGACTGGTGCTGCAGCTAGGAGTTAGCTGCTATCAGCAAGTCTATAGCTTCAGCTTCCTTGAAGTGCACTGGGTGATGGTCCTATTGAAACTGATTCTTCATTCCCCATTGGGAACAAACTCAGTTGGAGTCTGAGTACCTATGCCGATGGGTCAAGCATCATATGACTTTATTCCCTTGGAGGGTATGGCAGCTGAAGCTACTGTGACAGCACACTCTCCCTCTAATCTGAGAGCAACAGGGAGTCAGTAAAGCTTTAAAAAAAAAAAACTTGCAGCACAGCATTTGCCCCAGACAGTCTCTCAGATTTAGTCTTGCTTAGGGGATCTAAGGTGATCTCTCTCCCCGCTTCTGGTATGTCCATGAAAAAAGGGAGGCATGGCACTGTAGCTAAGTCATGGAAGCTCAGTGTATCAGCTGATGCATTCTTCCTGGCTATGAGTAGGCAAATACTTGGGTCAGCAGGTGTGGTCTATGGAGGGTTGGCACCTTGCCAAAAGACAAAACTGGGTTGGTTCCTCAAATTGAGCTCTTTCCCCTACAATGGAATGCAGCACTGTAGTGCACAGGGACCAGAGCTTGGTCTGTACTCCCACTTTGGCAGGATTAGCAGCTGTTTTACTATTCCCCCCCCCCCCCCCCCCCCCCCAAAAAAAAAAAAAAGTCAAGCATGCCAGGCTCTTTACCTCCCACTTCCCTCTTGAATGGGGAATTGCTGTGGGGGCTATATATTTTCCTACAACCATGGTAGAGCCTTCGCAGCTTAGTTCTCTACTGAGTTATTTCAGCTGGTAATCTCACAGATAATTTCAACCTCCTCTCCCCCTGCTAGCAAGAGCAATGGAGAGAGCAGCTGCAGAAACAGCTCTTTCCCCCTCTACATAAATTGTTTTCCAGAGGGTCTTTTAAGACCAAATTAGGTTTATGATGCTGCAGCCTATTAAAATAAATAATTCCCAGGGTAGTTCTGCTTGGGCAGTGCCTTTGGATTCCTCCTTCGTCCCTTCCCAGCCCTCCCCTATATCCCTGCATGAAAAAACCTTAGGTTAGCCTTGGCAACATATGGGGTGCTAGAGCACGCTAGTGGCTGGGTCAGTCCTAAGGAATAGACTGGACAAAAGGAGGAGATAGCCAATCTGGTAGAGAGAGAGGAATTTCCTTTTCAGAAGAGGATAATTCCTCAATGTGGAGGCTGTTCAGGAGGGATGAGTGGGTGACAATTCTTGGGCATGACCTCTTGTAGCTCTTGGGTGAGTAATGAGGTAGTAATCTATTAGGGTGATCCCATGTTCCTGGGTGCTTATAGACCACCCTCCTGTTAAAGCTGCCTAGGAGATGGAATCTCTTTAGTGTGAGAGACCTAATTCCAGCCTTAAGGTGGCCAAGATGATAAGGGATCTATATTGCCTTCCAAGGAAAAAGAAAGGTGTGTTGGATCATCAATTGGTGGCGTTCTCATCTTTTAAGACCAAAATTGATGGATGGAAACATAACATTCAGGGACCCTATAATAGAAATATTGTCTCTGCTTTAAACCAGTGTATTCACTCCCAGTCCTTGAAGGCCGCAAACAGGTCGGGTTTTCAGATATTGCTAATGAACATGCATCAGATGAATTTGCATACAGTGAAGGCAGTATGTATGCAAATCTCTCTCAAACATATTCAATAGGTATATCCTGAAAATCTGACCTGTTTGTGGCCCTCAAAGACCAGGAGTGTATACCACTGGCTTAAATAATCTTTTTTTTTTTTTCCTATAGCATTGGCTTTGTGACTCCAATCCTGTATTGGGTCCAGGAGTTCATGGTGACCTCCCCTCATGTAGGAGAGTGCTGGGGGGGGGGGGGGGGAGGAGAGAGTCTCAAACCTTCCTATGTGGCCCTTGCAGCTCCCTGATAGAGGTAAGTTAGGATGTACTTTGGTCCAATCCCCTAGTTCAAGATGTGGCCACAGTGTTTACAACCATGATTCTCAGGAGCTCCACCATAGAGCAATGGCCATTGCAGTCTTGGCTTTGCTGTACAGTTTTACCCTCTGTAAGGAATAACTGTCTTTCATAATCCTAGCCGTTTAAGTTCAGAAGCCAGCTAGAGATGCTTAACAGAAGCAGCTCTTCGTCTCCGTAGTACCAGTCCTGATAGGGACTCTGTTTCAGAGGCTACAAGCAATCCACTCAGGGAGGAAGTCCAGGACAATGGAGTAGGCTGGTGTGAGGGCTTCTTTGTTGCAAGCTTCTGTGTTCTATCCATCTATCTTGGACATTGGGGGGGGGGGGCTTGCCTGTTGCTCTCAGGATGATTATATTAAGCGTTTGTTTCCACTATTGGTTTGGTCATAGCAATAATATTGCACTATATATGACACCATATTTTCAAAACTTCATAGATCTATTTTTTTTAACCCCCATGATTATTTTTGTGGAATTTGGAAACCAAATCAATTATGATCAGTTGCTTTAGCTCTGACATAGGATACTGAAGAGCTGAAGGTAGCACAAGACCCCCATGTGGAGAGTGAAGTCAGTTTTGAACGGGTTTTTTTTCCTTTTTTTTTTTTTTAACCTCTTTGTCTGCTGGCAGGAGGACATAACCCAGGTCCAGCAAGATGAAAGGAAATTAACAAGTACATTTAAATTTTTATTTTGAACAGTTGAATCACTCCAGTTTATTGATTTTTATAAACTGCCCTTCCCCATTGTGCTACAGAGCAATGTAAAAAAATTACAGAGCTGTTATAATCAACACATCCATAACATAAAGACCAATAATACAAATAAAATTCCAGCTGACCACAAATTACAATTCAGAGGATGGTCTGAGCTCAGCTAAAAGCCGCCTCTAGTAACGGCCTTATAGAGTTTTCAAATGTACTGTCTTTAGCTCCAAGAGGATGGCAATTCTGCATTCAGGAAAAAGATTTCTTCTTAGTTTTGGACAGCTGAGCTTCCTCCTTCCCAGAATTGATGATGATAAATGTTCAGAAGGTGGCTCATATCTTTACAAATGAGAAATAAGACCAGGAGGAGCTGAACCATATAAAAGATTAAAAACTAGAAGACAAATTTCTTTGAACAACAGAAAAGCAATGTAAAGCCTTAAACATATGAACTAATTCCAGATACAAGGTGAGCCACCATATTTTGTATCAATTGGTCTTCCCAATTGCTTTTTTGGTACAGAAAAGAGACTTGCAGTAAGTAGTACAAGTGAAATGTAATACATGCATGGAACACTATAATAAGAATTTTCTCTAGGAAAGGATAGTGTTTATTTATATTCCTCAAATTGAAAAGACAAATCACTATAATATTGCCAATATGAGAATGCAAACTCTTAATAAGTCTACAATAACTCCCACAACTATAATCTCATTTTTCAGAATTAGCGCTAAGTCATGGACTAGGGAATACCACAGAAGACTTATGAAATCAAGGTATCTCAGTTTTAAAAGGATTTAAACAGTTTATTTCCTAGCGTGTAGCCAGATGGGCTCAGGACCAGTGGATTATGTGCTCCCCTGCTAGCAGATAGAGAAGGAGTCAGGTTTCAAAGCTGAAGTCACCCTAGATATACCCCTACAGTGACCTCAGCCATTCAGTATCTCTCCATTTCCTAGCAGATGTGGACACTATCCCCACACAGCAGCGGTGTTTAGCGTGATGTCAGCACTAATCCAAAGGAGAAAATTTTACCTTCAAATTGAAAGGAAGATCGAGCCCCAGTCTCCTGCGGTGATACCTAAGGGTCCCTCCCCCAGTTGAGAATTCCTGAGGCAATTTCCAAGATTCCTCAGAGGTGTTCCTTGGTCTGGTAGCTGGCTCTGGGCGTGGACTTTTCTGCTGAAAGGCAGCAGGTGCAGAAGCCGAGCACAGCGGTGAAGGCTTAAGCCCTCTTCCCCCCCCCCCCTGCAGCCGGAGACCGTCTCTGTACTCAGCTAGTAAGCACTGAGACCAGGCAAGTAGAGAAGAACTCCTCTGATCCAAAGACATGGAAGGGCTTCGGTAAGTCTTTCCTCCAGTCTCCTTGCTTTGCGTGCTGTACCGACATCGTTCCCGATCCCGTTTGGGTGAGGGAAGGGGGTTTCCGAGCTGGTTAAGTGCCCCCCCCCCCCCATGAGCTAGGCCCCGCTTCAAGCTCAGTGGACTCTCCATGTGGCGATCTATGGTGGCACCATCTTGCATGTGGTTTGGTGTAGTGCCATTTTCCCCCCTTCATCGTTATGCATGGTGTAGGCCCGACTGTGCGCTTAATGTGCATGCAAGTACATGCATAGCTGCGAGCACACGCACTCCTTAGCATATAACCGGCCGCTTAGATCTACGTGCGCTGAGGCAAATCTGTGTGTGCTAGAGAGGCATTTGCTGGTGAAACGGATAAGCTATAGAGGTTATGGCCCCGGCAGCAAAGAAGCTCAGATGACACTCCCTTTGCCCTGCCTGCCATATTAGGGCAGCACAGTCTAACCTGGAATCCTGTGACAGCACTGTGAGGAGGCCCAGGGAGGGCTGGATTCTCAGACCTTTACCAAGACCGGCCCATCACAGTCTGAGGACAGGTCAGCCACATCCATATCGGGCAGCACCCCGGACCTGAGCAATTCCAGGGCTGTGTCCTCCCCAGGAGAGTGCAGTTCAGTGGCCCTTACCCCGGTTCCTCCTGGGCCAAATATGGACTCAGTGGCCTTCTCTTGGTTGGAAATTTTTCAGGGCCTTCAAGCCTTTGTTCAGGTGCAGTCAGCCCTTGACCCTGCTGAGCCACAGTTAGGAAGGCCTCACCCTCCCAGTCCTGTCAGCAGGCCTTAGGACATGCCTCGCCTCACCAAGGGTATCCCTGGCAGGAATCCAGACACCACAGGCAACGACAGGAATTCATTGGAGGACGGGGAAATCCCTCCAGGCCTGGAACCATGCTTCAATTTTTCCACAGAGATGAATTACTGGTCCTTGACTCACACCCTGAAGTCTCTGGGAATTACGGGCATGGTCGCTATGTCGGAGCCAAAGAAGAACCCCATCCTGGTGTGTCTACGAAAAGCCTCTTGCTATTTCCTGATGCTGGATGCCATCCAGGAGTTGATTGACCTGGAATGGAATGCCCGGGAGGCAAGTTTTAAAGGAGGTTGGGACCTGGAGGCCTTGTACTCTCTGGACCCCAGTGGTCAAGGAACACCTGCGTTTCCCGAAAGTGGACGCCCTCGTCTGTGTTGTCTCGAAGCAAACTCCAGGACCTATCGCCTGAACATCCAGGCCCAAGAGGACGCAGCCTTTGCGAGGGCGGTGTTAACCAGACCACGGGCAGCCTCCCACCCCATTCGGGAGTAGCTTTTGTACATCCCACTGGTCCTGAGTCCATCTGGCTACCCGCTAGGAAATGGAGAAATTACTTACCTGATAATTTCATTTTCCTTAGTGTAGACAGATGGGCTCAGCATCCTGCCTATGGCTGCCCATGAATGGTACCAAGGAATTGCCCAGGAGATGAATCTTGATTCCTTGAGGTTACAGGTAAGCCATCGCCCTATCCCTAGTTCAGGGCATCTATAGTATTGCTGGTATCCAGCGCTTACGTTTGGTTGAGTACAGTGGCGGTCTCCAGCTTTTAATCAAAGTTTTTAAATCGAGTTTTTAACCATTTTAAAAAATTGTTTCCAAATTGTAATCAAGTTTTTCAATAGTATGTCCACAATGGCTTTTGAAGAGAATACTGAATGGCTAAGGTCACTGCAGGGGTATATCTAAGGTGACGTCAGCTTTGAAACTTGACTCCGCTCCATCTGCTAGCAGGGGAGCACATAACCCACTGGTCTTCAGTCCATCTGTCTACACTAAGGAAAACAAAATTATCAGGTAAGTAATTTCTCCATTATTAACCACCTATCTCCTGTAAATCAAAAGTCTCTCTAAATTTTCCTGACAGATCTCCTCTTGCAATACAGCCAATGTAATAAGCTGGGCTGAGCCTACCATAGGTTTGTTTAGCACTAACCTTGCCCAGGTATGCAACATGGGCTTTTAACACTGAAAAATCCCACACTAACAAAAACATGTGGCAAGATTAGTATGTCTGATGCAAATTGCAGGGTAATAAGCCTTATTAGCTATTACCCTGCAGTGCAAGAAGGCACACTAGTCAGGAGGCTTCCTAGTGCACCTCTATTTACTGCTGGAAATTGAACTCTTGGTTGGAAGAAAACATTAAAATTCCCATAGTAGACAGGAGGGCAGGAAACAAAGTTGGGTTGGGTTCATGTCCGGACGATGGAGACCTCCATCCTTTCACAAATCCCCACTCTCATCTTAAAAAAATATTTGACTTTTCCAGAACCCCCTCCTGTCCATTTTCACTGCTATAGCTATTCAAAATCCCTCTCATCCCCCGGTGGAGAGACCTTACCTCCTTGAAAGGGCTGCTGCTCACTACTGACAGTTGATTGGTCCCTCAACTAATCACCTTTCAGAAAACTTTTCTGACAGGATTGGTCCTTTCCGTGTCAGCAGTGAAAGAGTGAATAAATCATCCAGCACTTGGTTTGAAATATTTATTTATTATGATTTTTATATTTTATTTTATGAGAATGGTTATGTTAATTTTTCCATTGTTGCTCTGTGTACAGAGTCTTGCTGGTTACGATTTCCAGATCAGTTTTTGTCTGCATGTTTCTATTTATACTTTATGGTCTCTCTATTCTTATTTGGTAAGGGTCCCTCTGTTCTGAATTTAAGCTTGAGGTGAGGTATTTTGCTGGTGTGTAGTTTCTGTGTAGAGATCTATAGCCAGTTGGCTTGCTCTGTTTGCCTAATAGGAGGTATATTGGTATTTTAGGGTAATGATGTAATATTTGCCTTTTCATAGATAGGGTTGTTACCGTGTTGTTTTGGTATGGGATATTTACTATATTGTAATTGTAGTTCAATTTATTCATGACTTTGAGAGTCAAGCCACACCCAACATTTATTAAAATAGGCCTAGTATCATATGGGCTTCAAGTGTCTTTTTTTGCAGGGTTTTCTGATTGCAACTACAGTAATGCATGTAAATATAATATACTTGTCCTATTTTTACCTCAGAAGACTATACTTTGAATGTTTTTTCATCTGAACTCTTATTGATGCATAACTTTTGTGTGCAGGAAGGTCTGGGGCAAGGGAATGAAGCTGTAAGGTTTGCTAAGGCACCTAATACCCTTGCACTGGCCCTGAGAGAGTGCACCACATACAGACCCTCCCCATTCACCCATCTCCTACTTCCCCATGGTGCAGATATTGGGGAAGGGTGGGAGGAAGGTGATAAGGTTCCTGGCAGTAAAGCAGAGTGGCCAGCTTCCTAGAAATATTACGGACATGCTCTCTGCCACTCCTCTGGGACCTCTGACTCCACCTACTCCCCTTTCCTAGCATTTCAAATCAACAAAAAGGCCAGATTCCAAGGAGGACCCCTTTCCCCTTGCTTTTCTGACTTATGATATGCTCAGGCAACAGACTGCCTTGAGCTGCCCGATTGTCACAGTAACCATGCCCTTCTGCTTAGATTTCTTAACATAAAATACATGCCTAGCGTTGCACAATAATTGCTCCATTTTATGTTCAGAATTTCACATTCCTTTTTAACACTAGTCTTGGAGTCATAATGAAATGGAACAAATGGAATAATTTGGAACACTACCACATCAAAACTTTTAGCTGATTCTGAAGAAGGCATTTGCTGAGGAGTTATAGTTTGAATTGGGCCTTTAAAAGGAAGTCTCACATAGTTTGTTTTTTTTCTCATTTTATACACATTAGATAACATCTGGAAAGGCTTCTCTTTTTCCTGCTCTTCACTGTATTTTGCTGTTTTTATCTCACATTGCTGTAGTTCATTGTCTTCAGCATTGATGGCAATTGGTGCCACTGCTGAGGTCGTTGCACTTATGACGTGTTGTGGGAAAGCCCCCCAAAACATTAATTTCTATCACATACAGCAGCTTGGAGCAATTCTTTGCAATAACACCACCTTTCCTAGCTTTGCAGAGTATTTGTTTCTCTGCAGCTGGCTCTATGCATCCCCATCCAAATTAATATATCTATAGTAATTATCCCAAGAAAACAATTGTCACCAATGCTCAGCATTCATGGATGCCGACTCTGCCCTGTGACATTAGCAAGGGTGTTTAGGGCTCTTAGAAACTGAGCCAGGCAGATCTCAGCTCCCTATTCCATTAGTTTCAAATTGTCATAGCATTTTCTAATCATTACCATCAAATCTGCCTTTGAGTAGCTGCCATCCTCTTCCTGCTCTCTTCCCCCCCCCCCCCCCCCAACAAAAAAATAAAACAGAAGCTGTGATTACAGGTAATATATGCATCAAGAGCAGGATCTCACAAAAAAGCTGCAGAATAATGGTAAATACCATGGTAAATTGTTCTTATGTCACCAATTAAGGTAATTAGGCTGCACAGTTGTAGATAGCTGTTGTGCACAGTTCTGTACAGATCTATTTTATTGAAAATCTTTCATGTTTTGTTTTCTTTAAAAAGTCTGCCTTGTACATCTGCATAATCTTTTGTCCTTTCATTATTCTTGTTTACTATTTTCCCCATTTCCTTTTCTTTCACTAGAGCCTGTCTCTCCCCTTTCCAAAGCTTCCTCTCGTGCTTGCTGCTGTCTCTCCCAACCTCCCATTGAGCCATACACAACTGGTGCAGCCAGTAGGCAAACTTGGTGGTTGCCAAGAGCACTGAGATTTTGAGGGCAGCAAAATCCTGCCCGTGTGAAGACTACAGCAGTGTTGAACCACAGTCACCACCCTCCAACAGGAGAGTACTGTGCTGCAGCCACTGTTGGCAGCAGTTAAGTTGGGGGAGAGCGTGAATGACCAAAGGTTTATCTAAGCTGCCACATATGCTTGCATCAGCCTTGGAGCCATGCCATATACAAAATCTTTGTATAAAAGCTACAATGAATGTGGTGTGTTTTGGGGGTGGGGAGGGCTGCACGGGCTGAGGAGAAAGGGAAGGTTTTAAAACATTCTGATGTATGCATCAGAGTAAACCATGCGGTTATGTCAGGGTTTATGGTGCCCATGGCCATGTGGCAACCAGGAAGAGAACTTTTGAGGGTGGTGGTAATAATAGGTAGCTAAGGCAAGGATCAGTGGCAGCAGACATAGGCTATAGCCTCAGAACAGTTTCTTACAATTAGAGCACAAAGTAAAGGTTGCAGGAGATGTGACATGAATTGCTGCATACTGGGTGCCTTCCTGTCACGGTGATTTCAAATGGAACACATACATCATTGCAAAGTCAAAACCTAAGAGTGGCAAAACATCCTCTTTCAGAAACTGAGGCCCTTGCCAGCTCTGTAATATTTTTAGTCATTAGCCATGCTAATAACGCACACCATCTAAAACCAAGCAGAGTGCTATGTCCTGCCTTTTTTTTTTAATTTAAAGTCATCTAACTGGAATCTTGAGTTTTAGAGGAGTTAAATACTTCAATTTAGTTTCAGCTGTTGCTGAGAAGGGCAACCAAAATGATAAAGGGGATGGAACAGCTCCCCTATGAGGAAAGGCTGAAGAGGTTAGGGCTGTTCAGCTTGGAGAAGAGACGGCTGAGGGGGGATATGATAGAGGTCTTTAAGATCATGAGAGGTCTTGAACAAGTAGATGTGACTCGGTTATTTACACTTTCGAATAATAGAAGGACAAGGGGGGCATTCCGTGCAGTTAGCAAATAGCACATTTAAGACTAAATGGAGAAAATTATTTTTCACTCAATGCACAATAAAGCTCTGGAATTTGTTGCCAGAGGATGTGGTTAGTGTAGCTGGGTTCAAAAAAGGTTTGGATAAGTTCTTGGAGGAGAAGTCCATTAATGGCTATTAATCAATTTTACTTAGGGAATAGCCACTGCTATTAATTGCATCAGTAGCATGGGATCTTCTTAGTGTTTGGGTAATTGCCAGGTCCTTGTGGCCTGGTTTTGACCTCTGTTGGAAACAGGATGCTGGGCTTGATGGACCCTTGGTCTGACCCAGCATGGCAATTTCTTATGTTCTTAAATAGAAAATATTGCTTCTGCTTTCCTTAATTAGAAATTCTCCATGCAGCCATCTTCTCACTTTCTCAGACCTAGCAACACAACTGCACATCCATGGATAACAGATAATGTGAAAGTCTTTTTTTAAATAGCTATTATCTTATAAAATCATTTCATTTTTAATAAAAGGTACTGCTGCGTCTTCTAATAAGTCTGTACCATAGCTGTGACTTGGCTGAACTCTAAACACAACAGATGGGCTTTGACTTCACCAGAACAGCAGAATTTGGAGGTGGGATCCTAGCTAATTGAACAAGTGTAAATGCATATCCACTGGTAGCAGGAACAGCCAACTTGGTGTATAACTTTTTTTTTTTTTTAACTTGATGCAGACAAGGTTACAATAGGTTTGATGTTTGTTATACAAGGACATCATATGATAACATGAGGTACCAGCCTAAGTTTAAAGTCTCCTCAAGAAAAACAGTGAAAACAAATTATCTAAAATTTGCACACTTATGCTATGTTCAGTACAGGCTCCATATCTTGGTATAAGCTTCCAGGTCACCTTTCAGTGCACAAGTCAGTTTTTCAATTATAGCAATATCTACAATGTGTCAGATTTCCAAAAGCATGCCATGTAAATCTTGTTGCAGGTTAAAAGCAGTTGAATGTTTACTGGCTTGAGATTGCACCTTCTTTAATCCCCAAGTGCCAAAGAAGGTGCAATAGAAATTCTTTAGTCTGTATTATACTATGGAGATGGAACCCATTCAGTGCTAACATTTAACTCTGATAGAGCTAAGGGGCAAGGTTAGAGGATTTTTAGTTGAGGTGCTTTTGACATTTGCCAACTGCAGCAGAGGGAGGAATGGTAAGCAGCGACTAATGAGGTTTTCACAAACCCTATTCAAGGTGTAGTATAAACATAAGGCTGATTACTCAGCAAAAATGTGGGATTTATTTATTTGATTTATATTCTGCATTGCAGGTATTTCCCTAGCTGCAGAGGGCTCACATTCCTAAAGTTGGATCTGAGCCATGGTGAGGGAAGTGACTTGCCCACGTTCACAAAGAGCAGCAGTGGGATTTGAACCTTGGACTAAACAAGATAACTATTTTTAAAAAAAATGAAGAAAGCTGTATACTTGAAGCCCTTGTACTAAAAACAGATTGTTCCTGTTTTAGTGTAAAATATTCTGGATTAGACATTTCATAATTGTGTCCATGTTAGCCTCACATGCCACATCACTGTATGGGTGGAATGGATGTGAATTCTCACAGAACCAGCTCTGTCACTTATTGCCCTCAAACTGAAAAACAGGGTGGCATTGCTCCAAAGCCATTTGTATTTCATATCACTTTAAAACAACCTTTTTTTTTTTAACTTTAATTAAAAATCAAAATGTCTGTACCATAGTTGCAGACCATGGCAACAGGAAACCATTGTGCCCATTTACTTCCTGTGCATGCCACAGCCCTTGCTTAAGCTCTGCCTCTCTCTTCACTTTTCAAAATCCTCATTTATCCCATCAAGCTTACATGGGTCCAAGGTTGTTAAAGCAAGAGCACTTTTTTTTTCCCCAAATAGTGTAATTTACTATATAACAAACCTAAAGCCAGGACGTGCCATGATTTAGTTTTTCACCGGCAGCACTTTTTCCATCATGAAGTCACTTATCCTTCCACAATTTGCACTGTAACCAGCTTTTAAAGAAAAATTTCACAGTCATTTGTAAAACAGCAGTAGTTGGCACAGTAGTTTTAAATCTGTTCTTTTGTTCCTGAGACGTGGAACTTCCTTTTCTTAGGCCCCATCCACCATGGCTTGAGTATACGGATGTGCTAGAATCCTGTGCAGGCATCCATTAGGCTGTTAGATGTGTCCAGAATTAACAAAGCAGAAAGAAGACCTCAGGGACGAAGATAAGGGTACAATCACAACCCAAACCTATTAACAATCCAATAAAGCAAGAAAAATGAAAATGCAAAAATATAATGAAGTAGAAAGGAAGTTAAGACTGATGCCAGGCCTGTAGCTATTCTGAAGACGATATCTGAATAAGATGACAATGCAGCGCCCCTGCTAGCCTAAAATATGGAGGCAGCTTTTTGGACTGTGGCCAAACCATGCCGGCAAGAATTCCAAGAGCTGTACCAGAATGGTGGTGAGGGGAAAGGAGGGTCACAGCTAAAAGGGAACTTTTTTTTTTTTCACAAAAACAGCAACCCTACATAAAATGAAATGCAAGCAAGCAGCAGCAAAATGTTTGTCAGGCAGACTAGCTCATGACTCAGCTCTGGGGCAGAAGGTACTGGTGGTTTTACTCTAAATAATTTGTTTCAAAGTAAGAATCTCTAGTAAAAAAAAAATCTAAAACTAGAAACATTTTAAAGCCAAGCACACTTGTAAAATAAAGCCATCAGAAAAGGTATGAGTTTTTGGAGAATTATAAAATAAGCTTATGTAGGAGAAAATGTTTATTTCTTACAAATTCACATTAAAAAAAAAATTAAGCTTGCCAAAGCCAGTTCCTAGGGCAGCATAACCAGAAAGACACCACCAGTCTCTCTTGAAGTTGATTTTTTTTTCTATGATGGGGTATTTTGATCCTAGTGGCTACTAAGGCCTGCTTTTCCGCTTATCTTCAAAAAGACTCCTCAGCATGTAAACCTGCCCTGCAGACACAACCACCATTACTACCAAGTTGACAGCAGACCAGAAATTCACTCTCTCGTAGTTGATCTCTTGTATATTTCTGTCCCGTGCTTCAAATGCTTTCAGTAGTGTTTGTATCTGGACACTTTTGCTTAGCCGGGCCTTAACACTATTCACAGTTTCCTGGAAGAGAAGTAAAAGTCAATTATGGAACTTAGAATATCATGAACATACTGTTCTTACAGAGATATATAAATATGTAACATTTTTAGTTTATGTAGTAAACAAACACACATTCAGGGAAAACAAAGTTTTCTAATCCTACTGAATTAGTTAAAAAAACCAAACAAACCCCCAACCTTATCTTGACAGGAAATCCAGCCTAAAAAAATTTAATTTAAAAAAAGCTTACTAGAATATCTTCCAGCTTTATATCTAAGATATCTGTGCCTGTGAGATACTGTCTCCAGTCCTCTTGCTCATCTTCCCCAATATGATCCAGGATCAGCTCAAAGAATATCACCTTCTCAGAAATGGTGCTGAATGTGTTGTCAAAGCAGAACATATAATCCCCATCTTCTGTTTCCACCCTACACAAAGAAAAAAATCCATGAACTGTTTCACCTAACAGCTGCTTTACAAGTGGAAACTCTGTAACAAACAGGCCACAGCACACTTTCATAATCAAGCGATAATGTTCACTAGTCCTAGCACCATCATAAAAAATACATTGTTCATTCAGGCAACTAGTTTGATGTGCTAAGCACAAGGAAAAGGCAAGCATCTGATAATATAAATTGGCAAAACTTTTATAGCTATTAGGAAATGGAATTCTAATTTTTAAGAAAAAAACTACAACAATTAAATCAGCAGGCTATTATTCTTAGTTAACATCTTCTGACTAGATTGCTCATGTGCTTCATTTTCTGGTTACAAATAAAGTTATAGAATTGCCAGATGACATGGTCAAGTCAATTAACATGACAGGATTCAAAAGAGGTTTAGACAAGTTTCTGGTGGAAAGGTCCATAAATATTAGCCAGGTGGACTTGGGAAAATCAATGTTTATCCTTGGGACTGAGTAACAAGAAATACATCTGCCAAGTATTTTTGACCCGAACTGGCCACGGCTGGAGATAGTCCGAGTCCAACATCCTATCGTCCAACTCTGCGTGGCATTTATTATGTTCCATTCCTATCAATTTATATAAGCATAAATTTAAGTAATATACAAAAAAAAATGATTCACAAAATGTCAAAACATTTAAATTCTAAACAGTGCTAGATGTATTATTTAATCCATAAAAATCATAACAAAATGCTCACTCTAACTCACTCAAAATCACCACATTCACCCTTCCACTCCATGTCACACAAACAAGCATGTACAATTTTGATTATTCCTGGACAGTGTATGAAGAACAACAGACTTTCCTCCGTAGAATGTCAAATCTTCAGTGTCTATAAATATATTGTGATTGCTTTCTACAAAGTCCAAAGTACAAACAGAGGGCTTCCTCAGGGGAATTTTCAAAATATAAATTGTACTAAAGAGTCTTCACTGCTAGTTTCTGATGATTACAATTTTATGGCCACACGGCTGGATGTTATAACCATTACTTTATTGAGATGCAAGCAAGTATGTCCATTGAGGTGTATCCGGGAGAGGATTAATGAAATAGTGCATTAACATTTTGGAATTAAAATCTCATTAGTACAATATTTTGAAAATTCCCCCCTGAGGAAGCACTTGGTTTGTAGGGCAAAACGATTGCTTCTTAACCTTTTGTTGGGCTTTGTAGAAAGCAATGGTTTTGAGCGAGAAGAAATCACAATGTATTTATAGACACTGAAGATTTGACATTCGACGGAGGAAAGTCTGTTCTTCATACACTGTCCAGGAGTAGGCAATATTGCACATGCTTGTAAACCTACTGTTTTTATTGTCATTAAATGTGATATGGAGTAGAAATGTGAATATGGTGATTTTTGAGTTAGTGTGTGCTATATGATATGATTTTTATGGGTTAAATGAGACACTGTGCATCATTTTTGTAAATTATTTAAATTTATGCTTATGTAAATTGATAAGAATGGATTAAAATTATTCTGAACGGTTTGATTACAAACATTCTCTATTATTTGGTTTGAGTGTGAGAATATATTTTGTATCCTTCATTGTTTTTTTTCACCTGTTTCTTATGTTTCTACATTTGAGAGGCATTTGCCCTTGAGTTTAGTTATCATTTAGGGAGTTCTGGCATGGATTTAAATATTTGGTCAAATCTAATAATGAAATCCTGTAGCAAACTTCATATACTTGCATTCAGCATTCTTTCAAGAATTAACGTCAGAGGAGCCAACCCCTTGGCTCAGTGGTCTTCGTCTGCCATGCAGAAGGTCCCTGCTTCAATCCCCGAGACAGATCTTCCACACCATGGATGGGATGGAGATGATACTACAGAGGCAGCATTCACAGGCCCTGGGCAGAGGAAGTCATGGTGGCTGGATTTAGAACCCATGCCACAGGAAGGGAGCCAATTTTTATATTTCTTTACTGAATTGATAATAAATGTGAACGGACAAAACTTGAGTCTTAAAAAAGTCCTTTAAGATTTGAAAAATAGTCCTTTGAAATTAAAAAAAATAAGTGTACTTAACTAAATCTGGCAATCAGCATGAACTCTGCATTCACTCCTAGTTCTGTTCCAACACTTAGTGTTTCGCCCGAGTAGGCTGTTTCAGGGAAAGTCCATCCTGTTCATGATGGCACCTTTTGATCATCATATATATGGACATTATATCAATGAATTGTGTACATATTGTATAAAAATATTTTTTCTAATTATTTGTAGCTGGGGTCTTTTGCCTTGTTTCAATATTGCTTTTATAAAGATTTTCAAGATCCATTGGGATTTTTACCTGCAAATGTTTCATCTTTGACCCCACCCATTTCAATGGGAACCTTGGTCCCCACTTTTGTCTCAACATACCCAAGACATCCAGAGCTTCCAATTTATCTTTAATCCAGAAAAAACCACCACAATCTTTCTGTAATTCCATAAATTTATGTAAATCTGTAAGAAATACTAAAATGTCATCCGCACATGCTGCAATTTTAAATACTTCCTTCCCCACTATAAAGCCAGAGATCTCTTTGCATTGATCAACTTTACACAATAGTGGAGCCATTGTTAATATACAATAAGGGCGACAACGGGCACCCTTGCCTAGTACCCCTCTGCAACTTGAATTTGTTTGACATATGACTATTTGCCAAAATGATGGAGCTGGGATGTTGATATAATATAGATATGTTTCAATATATTCCCTGAAAAAACATATCTTGATAGTACTGAGAAGATGGAGGATGACTCCACCCGCTCAAAAGCTTTTTTGGCATTGAACCCAACCACTAATGACTTAATATTCTGACGTTTACAGTGTGTCATTGCAGTAATCAGGCATACTATATGCCTACCTGCTGTTCTCCCTTTAACAAATCCCACTTGATTGCCAGGTATTTAAGGATGGAAAAAATATAATTGTCTATTGCCTATCACTTTGGCAAACAATTTTAAATCAAAATCAAGGAGCGAGGTAGGCCTATAAGATGCCGGGTTATTGGGGTTTTTCCCTTCTTTGGGTATAACTGTGATATAGGCTCTTTTTGCCTAGTCTGGAAAAACCTCACTAGTAATCGCTGTCTCAAAATAGCGTCCTAGCATCTTCCCCAAGTCTGGTAGCAAAATTTTATAATAGTCCACATTTAGCCCGGCCAGGCCTGAAGCTGGCTAGTTTTTATACCTTCTACGATTTCTTGAATCTGCATGGGTTTATTTAAACAGTAATTTGTGTTCATCTAGCTTTTGTAGCTCTAATACTTCACAAAAAAAAAAAAAGCATCTTCCTTTCCCCCTTTATCCACTGGGTCAGCTTTATTTAGTTTTTCGTAGAATGCACAAAATATTTGACATATCTCTAATGCTGTGGTTTTCCGCACCCCATGCTCATTTTGAGTGCCTCAATATGTTTTCCCTTTCCATATTTTCACCATCAGCTTTTCCCCCCTTGTTACCATATTTGAACAATTTATGTGAGGATCACATTAAACTGTTTTGCATTCTTTGATGTAGGTAAGTATTTAAAGAACATATGGTTTCTCTATATATCTTTTTATTTTGTTTGGAAGGATGGGATACCAATCTGGTTTTTGCCTCTCAGCTTACCCTCCAAATCAACAATTTGTCTATTTACAATCTTCAACTTTCTAATTAGACAGTAATCTCTCCCTGCATCACTGGTCTCCCAAAATAATACAGGATTTTCCTGATGCTGGGCAGTAAGTTCAAACTCCTGCCACTTTGTCTTTAAATATTCTGCTAAATACCTGGGGAAAACACCAACGATGTGACCCTGACTTCTCCCATTCCCATTTTCAAATCTAATCAGATTTTTGCATGCTCAGAGAATTCCCGTCCCGATTTCTGCTTTTACCACTCATGTAACGCACGTGGTGGTTACCAATATTTAATCAATGCATGACATGGTCATATGAGCTCTAGACACAAGTAAAATTCTTTTCTTCAGGCTCTAAGAACTGTAAGGCTCTACATAAAAAGGGGATACCCTTCTTTTTCCTCAGTCTAGATGTCTGGGATGATGATGATGATTTATCAATGTCAGGATCACTTACACAATTTAAGTCCCCTGCCAGTATCAAAGGGCCTTGCATATACCCTAAGAGATTAACTAGCTCCTCAAAAAATGTTTGGGAATATACATTTGGTGCATAAAACACTGCAAAGTGTGATTTCCTGGCCATATAATTTCCCCACTACCATGACATATCTCCCTTCCACATCTTTAAAGGTGAAGGATTTTTCAAAACTGATCTGTTTTGATATCAAAATTGCTATTTTTTTTATATTAAGAGCTAGCGAATAAAAATTTTGTCCCACCCAATCCTTACCCAGTTTTTCACTCTTGATGGCTGTTAAATGAGTTTCCTGCAAAAAGACTATTTTGGCCTCCTGCCTACGTAGTGACTAACATCTTTGTTCTCTTTATTGGTGAACCTAGACATGTTCCATGAAATAACACATTTTCACCCATACTTAATCCAGAAAAATAAACCCATTGCATAAGACACGTTCCAAAATTTATAATCTGTACTAGTTCTCCCCAGCACAAGACTCCACCGGGCCATTTATTAGTGAGAATTTTTCCTCGTGTAAGCACTGCCATCTCAATGGCTTTAGCTCATCTAGATTATGCCCCCTCCCAAAACCATTTTCCTCCCCCCACCCCTAAAACCAGCATTAAAGACCACTTATTTATCTGTGCGGGCAGCCTCCACCCTTTGTAATTTTTAATCAAATCAACTCCCACATTTAGACTATAGAACTAGGGTTTGGGTTTTTTGGGGAAAACAATGACACACTCAGACAGAATATTCAGAGGTTAATCCTTTATATCTTCTTGAAATTCTGGTAGAACTGTGCCTTTATGCTATTTAACACTATCCAAAAGTTAATAATTATTCCTCCTGGAACCTTATGGTACTTTAACATTAGCAAAGGTTATATATTAGTCTCCACATTGCGTTCTCATTTCTTAGTTTGTTTTGCCAAGAAATGTTTTGCTTCCATCACGGAATCCAGTGTGGCGCCAGGACCCATTCTCTACCACTTAACTGTACCAGGTATTGGAGGGTGAATTTGATCTGCCTTGAACAGTTCAGCACAAATGGGGGATAATTCCTTCCTTTTTTAGGACACCCCAGCAGAGTAAGCTTGAAATATTAAGATCTGCTGTCCTTCATAATTTACTCCCCTCTTTTCCTGTAAGCTTGCAGGAGTTCCATCGTTCATTCAAAAGTTAAAAACCTCGCAATAATTACTCTAGGCCTTGACGATCGAGGGGTGCGTAACCTGAATCTGTGTGCGCCTTTCACATGGCACCTGCCCTCCAAATTTAGCAGGCCTAGCTCTTTAGCCAGCTACCCCTGCAGTAATTTGTGGACTTTATAATCTGGTATTTCTGGGAAGCCCACAAATCTGAACTTGAGAAAATCGCTCAAGGCGTAACAATCCTTGCTTTTTCAGTGCTCTCTGCAACTGCATCAGTGCTGCATGTCTGTTTCAACCTCCGCGTTGTGTGTCGTCCACCTGCTCTTTAATGTCACTTAAGGTTTCGTTGCCAGTCACAATCTGTTGTAAAATTGCTTCAAACTTGGCTTCCAACGCTGATACTACCAACCTTTGTAACCTCTGCAACGAGAGCTCCGTTTTCTGTTGGTGAGCACGGACTCGGCAGCCCATGGCCATTTTGGTCTCCACTTGTCACCCAACAATTTTTTCTTTTCTTTGTGGTTTTGTAGACATTTTGCCACCATCCCTGCTCAAAATTGTCCATATCCCTCCGCAACTCCCCAGAAGGTATGTTTTAACGATGGCAAATCTGTGTATTTCCAAGAAGTTTCCTTTTAAGTAGGGAGGGCACCCGGAGCAAGCTTAACACATCCTACCCACTCATCGGATCTCATAATCTCCTTAGTTTAGCATTTTTAATAAAAATAATTATTAACTGTAATTCATGTTAATGGACTTCTTGTAGGCAATCTACTCTAGTAAATCTGCCCCTTACTAAAGTGTATCAGTGTCTCAACAGACCTTATATGCAGGGAGTGATGATAGAGTAGAAGTGGTATGTGGTTGACATTCCCCTTTGCAAGGCATAGTGAAATTTAAAACTTTACCTGTTAATCTCTTTTTTTTAAGTCCTGCCAGACCAGTTCAGACAAATGGGATATGCTTCCCTGCCACATTGACTTTGCTATATAGTCTAGTGCATTAGAGATAACTTTCAGCATACTCTTGTCAAAGCTAATAAAAATAAAATGCTTACATATTTAACCATTTTTAATGCAAAAATCCTCCTATCCTTAACACTATCCAGCCAAAAACCACTTTTTTTTCTTTTAAAGCAACAAAAAGCAAAAAGAACCAGAGCAAGACAGACTACACCAGAGCACTGGAATCCTTCCATCTTAGCCTCTCAAACATCTGTATCCTCAAACAACTCTGCACTGGCTGGGCAGGACTCAAGAAAAGAAATTAACAGGTAAGTTCAAATTTCACCTTCCTTATGGTTCTGCCAGATAAGTCCAAATAAATGGGACATACCCAAGCTATGACTAGACTAGGCATGCAGAAGCCAAGACCACTTTGTGTACACCAGCACAAAAAAGAAGCAGCTTCTCTGGCTTGAACAGCCAACCTATAATGTTTAACAAACACATGTAATGAGGCCCAAGTCTCATTGCCTTGCAGAATCTCTTCTGATGGAACTAGTGTGCAGTCTAACCACAAAGAGGTCTGTGCACTAACAGCCCTCACTTCTTCTGGAACTTGGAGCCTTCCCTCATATAGGCTAAGGCAATTGCTTTCTCAATCCATCTAGCAATGGATATGTTGAACACTGCTTCCCCTTTGAGAGTCATTGAAGAGTACAAATGTCCAATTTCTGGAAGGGATTTGTGATTTTCAGGTAATGCAACAGTACACTAGACTAAGTTTAACCCTACGTTCTTTGGAATGACGAAATATATGGGGTAACAGCCGCAATTCTTTTCTTCAGGAGGACCTGGGCATATGGCATGAAGCTGAAGTAATTTGTTGAGGATGGCTTGTATGGCAAACTTTGCTGGAGTGGTGCAAGGTGACACCGTGAATGTCTGTCTTACAAGACTTGTTAGTACACAACCGCTGGTCATTAGAATTATGTCCAAGACCCACTGGTCTGTCATTATTTGGATCTGCTCTTTGAACTAGTTCTGCAGTCCACCTCCTATAGAGTAAAGAATGGATCCAAAAACCTTCATTGATGACTGGTAACTGAGATTGATGGCCTTGTCAAATTGGACCTTGCTCTTCTAATTCCATGAAAGGGCTGCATTTTGCCCCTTGCCCAGAGAGGCTGTGGAGCATATTGCCTACCAGGGTGGGATCTTCTGAAGTCTTGGTATTGACCTTGTGATAAAGAGTCTAAAAGATGTCCCGATTCTGATAGTTGCTGAGATTTTGTCTCTCCGAGATTTTATACTAGCTTCTCTAGTTCTTCAAACATCCACCCCTTAAAGAGTAATTTACAGAGGTGAACTTTTGACCAATAATCTGCTAACTATTGTCTAATCCATAACTGATGTCTTGCACCTACTGATAAAGCTAGATCCTGTGAGCCGAGCCTTTGGAGATCATATAGACCATCTGCCAGATAAGTCGCTGATGACTCTAGACCAGTGGTTCTCAACCTTTTTTTGGCCGGGACACACCTGACAAATGGTTCTCATATGCGTGACACACTGAACATGTGACCATCACGGGGCTAAGTGTAAACATGCACTCTGCATCCACAGGACTCCCCTCAGCAATGAGTGCAGAGCAGATCTAGGGCATAACCCGTACAACTCACCATACAAAAAAAAGATATTCTGGTTCTGATGACATCTCAGTAAAAGCAAAACAAACTCCCTTTACTACCAGGCACAATAGCCTTCCTTATGAAAAGAGAGTAATTTACCACTAATGCATATACTATTGAGAAAACACATCAAATAAGATTGATACAAATGCCTACATGCTAGTAAAACACCTCACTTTGGTCACACACCCAGAACTGACCTTCACCAAGTACAGAAAAAACACAAATTATAAATATGGAGACAGAAACTGGAACGGAAAACCAAAAAAGCCACTCTGCATACAGTGCGAACCTGGAGAAATGGAAAGAGAAATATAGCACCTAACAGACTCAGGATTTGCAATAATGCACACAAACTAACCTGCACAAAGTTACACCTGTATTACGGAACACACGCAAACAGTAACAACCCTATCTAAGAAATACAACTATTAAACCAGGCCCTAAACACTAAAACATTTCCTATTGGGAAAACAGAATAAGCCAAGCTGCTACAGAGCCCCACACAGAAATCATTGTAAAGTTATACCAAAAATGTTACAAAGCAGCTGCTGAACAGAATAATATTCAATTAAATACTCATAAAAATTATTAAAACATGTCCAAATATCAATAAAATATTTCAAAACAGCAGACATCGCATAATACCCAATAATTAAAATGGCAGTCAATCAAGAAAAGTAAATTTAAAAAGCCACCTTTACTTACCTTCTCCAGCAACTCTCCTACTCCTTTCTCTTCCAGGCCAATAGCACTAACCAGAAGCAGCAAGGGCTGCTGAAGCTCTGTCCTCAATCTTCTTCCTTAGCACCCACAACCAGTCACTCACAACACACACACCCCCAAATAGACCCCACGACCAGTCTCGGTCTCTTTCACACCAGTCATCTTCCTGACCAGTTTCTCTCTCTCACACAGAAACACATCACCTCCCTGACCAGTCTCGCTCTCTCAATCACACTCATGTTCTCTTATATACAAGCTCTCAATCACACACAAAAGCTTACACCCATTCACACCAGCTCTCACCCAGGCTTCCATTCACACCCCTACACACAAGCTCTCACCCAAGCACCCATTCACACCCAATGACACAAGCTCTCACCCAGGTACCCATTGACACCCACAGACACAAGCTCTCCCCCAGGCACCCATTCACACCCTCAGACACAAGCTCTCCCCCAGGCACCCATTCACACCCTCAGACACAAGCTCTCACCCAGGCACCCATTCACACCCACAGACACAAGCTCTCACCCAGGCATTCATTCACACCCATAGACACAAGCTCTCACCCAGGCCCCCATTCACACACAAGCTCTCACCCAGGCCCCCATTCACACACAAGCTCTCACCCAGACATCCATTCACACCCACAGACACAAGCTCTCACCCAGGCATTCATTCACACCCTCAGACACAAGCTCTCACCCAGACATCCATTCACACCCACAGACACAAGCTTCACCCAGGCACCCATTCACACCCACAGACACAAGCTCTCACCCAGACATCCATTCACACCCTCAGACACAAGCTCTCACCCAGGCATCCATTCACACCCTCAGACACAAGCTCTCACCCAGACATCCATTCACACCCACAGACACAAGCTCTCACCCAGACATCCATTCACACCCACAGACACAAGCTCTCACCCAGACATCCATTCACACCCACAGACACAAGCTCTCACCCAGGCACCCATTCACACCCACAGACACAAGCTCTCACCCAGGCATCCATTCACACCCACAGACACAAGCTCTCACCCAGGCATCCATTCACACCCACAGACACAAGCTCTCACCCAGGCATCCATTCACACCCACAGACACAAGCTCTCACCCAGACATCCATTCACACCCACAGACACAAGCTCTCACCCAGACATCCATTCACACCCACAGACACAAGCTTTCACCCAGGCATTCATTCACACCCTCAGACACAAGCTCTCACCCAGACATCCATTCACACCCACAGACACAAGCTTTCACCCAGGCACCCATTCACACCCACAGACACAAGCTCTCACCCAGACATCCATTCACACCCTCAGACACAAGCTCTCACCCAGGCATTCATTCACACCCTCAGACACAAGCTTTCACCCAGGCATCCAATCACACCCATAGACACAAGCTCTCACCCAGGCATTCATTCACACCCTCAGACACAAGCTCTCACCCAGGCATTCATTCACACCCTCAGACACAAGCTTTCACCCAGGCATTAAATCACACCCATAGACACAAGCTCTCACCCAGACATCCATTCACACCCACAGACACAAGCTCTCACCCAGGCACCCATTCACACCCACAGACACAAGCTCTCACCCAGGCATTCATTCACACCCTCAGACACAAGCTCTCACCCAGGCATCCATTCACACCCACAGACACAAGCTTTCACCCAGGCATCCAATCACACCCATAGACACAAGCTCTCACCCAGGCATTCATTCACACCCTCAGACACAAGCTCTCACCCAGGCATTCATTCACACCCTCAGACACAAGCTCTCACCCAGGCCCCCATTCACACACAAGCTCTCACCCAGGCCCCCATTCACACACAGACACACCAGCTCTCACCAAAAATAACTTCTTCCTTCATTGCAGGGATAGGCTCCGGTTCCGCCGTGGCTTTAATCCGGCGGGCCTTCTTTTTTCGGCTACACGGGGATGGGCGCCTCAGTCAGAGGTCGGGTTTCCTCTTCGTCGCTAGGGGTCGGGTTTTCCTCTTCACTGCTACGGGGCTGGGCTCCCGTAGCGGCCTTGCACCGTCTGGGTCCTACACTGCTATTCCTCCCACCCCACTCCCGGACAGTGCCATGCCTGCCTCACTGGCCAATCAAAGGCTTCCTCCCTTCTTCCTACTACCACTGGCAGGTGGCAGGGAGGAGGCTTCCGATTGGCCTGCGCGGGGGAAGGCAAAATGAAGGAGGCTTCCCATTGGGCAGTGGGGGTAGGAAGAAAGGAAGCTTTCAATTGGACCGCGGGGGCTGGAAAAAGGGAGAAGGAAAGTACAATGGGGCAGTGGGACACCGGGAGACGCGACACACCTGGCGGTGTTTGGCGACACACTAGTGTGTCGCGACACACCGGTTGAGAAGCGCTGCTCTAGACTAACCCTATCTGCCCCCTGTGGGAGGTGTTGAATCCAGTGTAAAAAAGATCTGGAAACATAGCTTAAACAGATCGCTCCTTGAATAGTGGAACTATTAGAAGAAAAAGCATGATTTACTTTTTTTTTTTTTTTTATCTTGATGGTCTTGCAAAGAAGCCCCTCTCTCTCCCTTGGAATGGTAGTTTCCTGGACACAGCTGAAACCATTGCATCCACTTTTCGTATTTGGAATAAGTGCTTTTGCAAATCAATTGAAAGTGGGTATAACTTTGAAAAATGTTATGTGTTTTAAACCAGAGTCTGGTGCTACCCATTCACATAAAACAGTGTTCTGAGTTTTGGAACGGAGAGGGAAAGATGTGGAAGATTTTTGGCTACCCTTAATTACATAGCGACCAAGTCCAGAGTTTCTGTCAATACATAAGTGACCAATGTTAGCAGTGCAGAAATCTTGTCCTTATGGAAAAGATCAAATTCTGCTTCATCTTCCCCTTCTTTCAGGGAATTATAATCTCGAAGGTCCTCATTAAAAAGATCTAAGAGGTGAGAGACACTTTCTAAATCTTGTTCTCTTTAGACTGCTTCACTGAAGGAAGAAGATGGTAATTAGACTGCCACTGGGATTCAGAAAATGAAGTTTCCTCAAACTCATTTTGTATGTGCACTGATTTAAAATTTGAAAACTCCAGGTGAATAAGAGGGCGAGAATGGATGCTTGGACCTGCACAAACGAGGGAACATGCAAATGTTCTGGGCTGAAGCTTGCTCAGTGCGTACAGTTTTAAAATGGCAGCTGTGGCTGGCTCAACGGTTAAATCTGAGACCCCTTTAATAGTAGAATCAGTGGAAATCTGCCTCTTAATGCGTGTACAAGTGGCTTTTGCTGCTTGCTTCAGATTAGAGAGAGCTTTGAAGAGCTCATGCAATCCCCTGTGGGCCACTGTGACAGACTGAGCAGCCTGAGTTGCTGTTTCTGTACAGTGTCAAGATTTTTCTGACAGTGCGGCTGCAAGGCTTCTTGGTCAAAGATCACTTACAGTCCCTAGTGGGTTGTTTTGCCAAATTTATCACTTTCAAAACCTTACTATTTTGTATCTTAAAAAACACAGTCTCATTCTGAATCTTTTTTTTAAGAGAAGCTTTCTTCAGCACAAATAGTAGCTCAGCTACAGAACCAAAGAAAGCGCAGAGATTTTTTTTTTTTTTAAACGAGATATGTTGGAATTTACAACAGCAGGCTCTACTGCATTCTCTACTGTGAGGTAAGCAGCATACGAAAGAAAGAGCTCCTGTCCTGCAGGCAGGCGCATGGCCTACAACTGAAGTTGTAGTCTCTCTAAATCTGCAAAAGATTTAAAAAAGTGTTAAGAATAAAGATCGGTTTAAAATAATAATAATAAAATTGTTCTCCATTAACAGATGGCCTTCCAACGGCTGGAGGCAGAGAATGCTGGGCTTAACTGCTCCTGCACAGCGCATATATAGTAGAAGGGCGTGTTCAAGACTGGGGGAGCAGAAAGACACAGGGCGCTTGTGTTCTTGAATAAACTGACAAAATGGAAGCACCACTACCTGCACGAGACTGAACACATTTCCAAGGTTTGGGTTTGACTGAGGTGGAAGTATTGTATGACTCTGTACTTGTCTGAAGAAGCCAGCTACCTATGGGTGAATTTTGCCCAGCCGCGGAGTGGACGATTCTCCCTAAGAATCCACCTACCACACACTGGTTGTAAATGTAATTCTTCCATGTCTGGCTAGTGTTCTGACACCATGTAACAGTAACATCTGGTTATATAATAATTTTAGGCTTTCTGTGAATGCCAGGCTAGGAGAAACTAAGCACACCAATTTTGTTATGCAGCTCTTAATGAGATATATGTTCTCATTGTAACATGCTGCAAACGTTTACTCCTGGTGAAATTCTGTGCTACTGCAGAGCGCAGAATTGCCAAATTCCGCGCAGAAAATGGCACAGGAGACCCCTGCATGCCGCGAACGGAGTGCGTGAAGATGAAGGCCCCCATGTGCCGCGGAGTGCGCACCGCTTGCGGCCGAAGATGAAGGCCTCTGTGAGAGTGAATGTGTGTGGGAGGGGAGGGTGAGAGAGCAGTGGAATGAGCGGGGGGGGGGGGGGGGATGCTTAAGTGTGGGTGCCAGAGAGAGGGAGCTTATATGAGGAGATTGTGAAGGAGTGTGTGTGAGAGATTGGAAGCTCGTGTACATGAAAAAGGGATCGCGTGTATGTGAGGATGCTAGCCTGTGTGAAGGGATTGTGTATGTGTGAGAGACATAGGTAGCCTGTGTGAGGATGTATGTGTGAGAGAGAAAGGGAGCTTGAGTGGGTGTGTATACAAGAGAGAGGGACCCTGTATGAGGGGATGTGTGTATGCGAGAGAGTGAGGGAGCCTGTATGAGGGTGTGTGTATGTGTACCAGAGAGAGGGAGCATGTGTGAGAGAGGGAAGGACAGAGGGGCAGTACTGAGAATGGGGGTCAAACTCTGGGAGTGACGATAGAATGGAAAGGGTTGGGCCTAGAGGTGGAAGGGAGAGATACTGGCAGGTGGAGGAGTTGGGGCCTGAGAGGGCAAGTGGCCAGGGGAGTAGGGAGAGAGTGTGTGGAAGGGACACTCTTACAGTGAATTTCTAGGGAAATTCTGCATCTCTAAGTAACAACTTTTTTTCTCTATTCATGTAAAATGTAATTACTTAAGACTGTCATGTAAATTGTGTTATTTTAACCAATATAAAGTTTGCAGAATTTTAAGTTTTTGTGTGCACAATTCCCCCAGAAGTAAACTTTGGAGCATGCAGGATATAAATATTAAAAAGAAAAAAAAAGAAAAAGAAACATTGCTTGAAATGGGTTAGTTATTGCATCACTGTTAACATAGCAGACTTACGTGTGGACACCATCAGATCGCCTCTCTTCATAAATTAAGATTTCATCTTTTGGAGATACCAGATGAAAGTTAATATCCAAACCTGCCCCATCTAAGACCTGCAGGATACAAAAGGAGCTAGAATGACTTCATTCAAAGGCGAATTATCACCTGTTTTTTAGGCTTCTACACATGTGCTTGTAAATTAGTTGGTAGTTGTAATTGTTAAGCATTGGCCAAGGCTGTGGTCGAGAGAGAAGGAGATAGAAGAGAGACATTTAAATACCTCAGGGGAGTCAATAATGCACAAGCAAGCATGTTTAAATGGAAAGCAAGCTCTAGACCAAGAGATCATCGTATAAACTTAAAGGAGAAACTAAGGGGGTAACAAAAGGCAATGTTTCCCATGGCACATTAGTGAGCCTTCAACTTAGGGGTGCTCAAACCAGTCCTTAGGGTTCCTCCTAGCCAGCAGTCTGCCAGTTTAGCAATTTTGTCACTAATTCTGGTGCCTTCTTGATGTTGATGGAGATTTTAGAACTGTGAATGCCACAGGCAGCTAATTTAGGGATTTTTGAACAATTTAGTTACATTTTAGAGCTGTGAGGTGCTAGATTTGTATCAGGTTCCCCACTTATGGAACATGTCTGACTGGAAGCAGAGCACAAGAGTGAGCTCTGGCCAGAAAATGAACTCTCCTCAGGCTAGAGTGGCTGGCTAAGTCTCCATGCACCCTCCTCAGCACAGGCAGGCCGGTTCAGCTGCTTGTTCGATCTCTCCCTCCACCTGGACACACTGGGGAATCCAAGGAGAAAGAACCAATTACAACAAGCAAAATTTAAGAAAAAAAAGTTAAAATTTATCATCCACTGCTATCACATACTGACAGCAGCAGAAGGAAGAACCCACGAGCAGGAGAGAGCTACGTTTTCTCAGGACGCCTCCAAGGGAGAGTGGAACCTGTGGCAGCAGATTATCCAGATTGTTATACATTTTTTGTATTGTTCTTGCAAGTGGTTAACTGATGGGACAAGGCAGATCTAGGAAACTGGTAGATTTTAAAATAATGAAGGGTGAATCATTTTAGAAAGCACTCCTTCCCCTCTTCACAGTGGATCTGGTGATTTTCTTAAAGATGGAGTTGGCAACACTGCTAGCCAGTCAGGTTTTTCAGGATCTCTCTATTGAATATGCATGACATTCATTTGCATGCATTACCTATGTCTGCAAATGTTTCTCATGCATATTCAAAACAAGATATCTTGAAAACCTGACTGGTGGGTCAGGGGAGCTCTTCGGACAGGTTTGAGCACCTGTGTTTCAACTCGATGAGAAAGTCACCACTGCCTGATGCTCAGATCCAGGCCAACACCTGGGCTCTGCTCTCAGCACATCCCAGAAACCAGCAGTGGCCTTAAATATGTAGGAGCTCCTTTCTGAGAACATGTGCCATCATGCATGCCTCTTCCTCCTCGTTGTAGCATGAGCCTCAGAGTACGATAATTAACAGACAGCAAGCAGGGCACGGATAGCTAGGACCGGCCTTGTGCAGTACACATATTGCGCACAGCACCTCCTCCTTTTCCTCCTCTTTCAGTCTTTCCATTCGCTGTTATTTCCAGGCTGAATGTGACAGGGAGAGCATGCACGGAGCGTCACTCACTTTCAGGCCAATGCAATAAAGTACGTCCAGCTGAATGCACAGTTTTACCCACATTTAAAATGCCCAACTCCTGATGCAGGAATGAGTTTTACCTGCACAAAATGTGTGTTTAAAAATATGCACTCAGCTCATCACCCTTGCATGAAAATTCCATGCAAATGAGGGCATGAGGGCATTAAGCATACCCTCCCAATACAGAGAAGTGTACTGGCTGAGCGCATATTTTCTTAATGCCAGAAGCTTTACTCCTGGTCAGAGGTGGAGTAAAGTTTCTAACAGTGGATCTGCGGCCAGGGTTCCCCCATATTTGGGAGGATAAGCGGCAGAGGCTTGATAATTTTAAGTTTAACCATGGCCAAGTTATCCTCCTAAATTAGATGTACAACAAGAGATATGCACCTAAATTAGGAGGTCAATAAAAAATATACACCTATACTGTATCAGCCCCTCCTCTACCAAGTTTAAATGTATGGTTTAGCCTGTGCTGACTGCACATTTTAACTATTTGCACATTCTAACTCCCAATACATTAGCATAGCATTAGCTTACTGTGTTAAAACTATGCACTGATTTTCAGCCCACAGGCTCTTAATGCCCAGGTTATCACATCAGCTATTTGAGTGATGGGAGCAGCAGTGGAGGAGCTCTGGCAGCTGCATGCAGCAGAGGCAATTAACTGAGCCGACTGCCAACATCACACAGACATTTATTTTGGCATTTATATTCTGCAACTTCCAATCAGGGCGGATTACAATATACATTCATATTCACCAACATACATAAAAATATATTAAAAATTAAATCCCATAGGCCTGCTTAAAAATTTCTGGTTTTAATTTCTTTCTAAATTTGTACACATCTCCAGCCTTCAAACTGTTGTCCGTAGCATTCCATAAGCTTTGTCACACTGGGTCAGACCAAAGGTCCATCAAGCCCAAGCATGTAATGGTCCAACTGATGCCCTCACAAGCTTTCTGCATTGAATGTACCTGAAAAAGTTTTTATTTCCACAGCAAGCTTATTTTCAAATTATCTCTTTGCCTTCTTCATCAATGCTTTCACCTAACTTGCCAGTGCTTATGCCATTTCATCATCATTCAGATCCCTTTTCTCTTTTTTAAAGAATGTTCTTTTGGATGTAATAGCCTCTCTCATCTCATCGTTTAATCATGCCAGCAGTCACTGGGCCTTTCTTCCACGTTTTTTAATGCATGGAATACATCTGGTCTGGGCTTCCGAGATGATATGTTTAAATAAAGTCCATGCCTCATGTAAAATTCTTGACCTTTGCAGCTCTTTCAATTTTCCTAACCATTTTATCAGTCTCCCTTTTGAACGTTAAAATGGTATTGCAGTAAATTTCCTTAGTATCCTCCCCTCAGTTATCTAGTCAGATCTGAATACATTATGATCACTATTGCCAAGAGGTCCCAATAGTGTTACCTCTTGCACCAAATTCTATATTCCACTAAGGACCAGGTCTAAAACAGCTTCCTTCTTGTCGATTCCTGTACCAACTGCTCCGAGAAGCAGTCATTTATTTTATCTAGAAATTGTCTCTCTAACATGTCCTGATGTGACATTCACCCAGTCAATACTGGGGTAATTGAAATCAGCTATTACTGTGTTGCATATTGTGTTAGCTTCCCTAATTTCTGTTACCAACGTGGCCAGGTGGACAGTAGTATACCCCTACTGCTATTCTATTCCCCTTCTCATGATTTTTTTTTTTAATCGATAAAGATTCTACAGTGCATTTTGTTTCTTGTAGAATTTTATCTTGGTTAACTCTATGCCCTCTTTAACATATACCATCTCCCCTCCCACCAATTTGATCCATCTTATCACTGTGATATAATTTGTAACCTGGTATCACCACAGTGTCCCACTGGTTATCCTTCCTCCAGGTCTCGGAGATGCCAATTACATCTACCATTCAATGCTGTACACTCTAACTCTCCCATCTTATTTTTCAGACTTCTAGCATTTGTATATACACATTTCAAAGTATGTGTTTTGTTTGTATTAACCTATCAGTTATCTGGGGTAACTGGGAATCTTTCAACTGTCTACTCATTATTTAAAAGGCACCTGAGCTAATTTAGCATTAATTACAACCTTACTATCGGGATGCATTAACTTCCCTGTTTTGTTAGTATCCTTTAAAGATGTACAACTGTAGGAAAACACCCATGAACATGACATGATCGATCAGCTCCCTCTCTATACAAGTGCAGGAAAACACACATGAACATGTCATGATCGATCAGCCCCCTCTCTATACAAGTGCAGGAAAACACACATGAACATATCATGATCGATCAGCTCCCTCTCTATACAAGTGCAGGAAAATATATGCTCCTGAGCAACTGTTGACTTTCCCCCAAAGCTGCTCTGTTTCCTTTTTAAAGGTTAGCGCCAGCAGCCTGGTTCCACTCTGGTTAAGATACGGCCCATCCTTTTGGAAAAGATCTCCCCCCTCCCCTTCTCCAAAATGGTGCCCAGGTCCTAACAAACCTAAAGCCTCTTCCCTTCACTATCATCTCATTCACGCATTGAGGCTCCGGAGCTTTGCCTGCTTCTGGAGTCTTACACATTGAATGCAAAGGATTTCCGAGAATTCTACCCTGGAGGTTCTGGATTTTAACTTTCTACCTAGAATCCTAGATTTGGCTTCCAGCCTCCTACACCTTTATATGTCATTGGAACCCACATGTACCAAGACAGCCAACTTTTCTCCAACACTGTATAAAATCCTATCTAGGTGCCACATGAGGTCTGCCACCTTGGCACCAGACAAATTACCAAGCAATGTTCCTATGACTGAATCACCAACTACAACCTGCCATCCTAACTTCTGGGCATGTACCCCTGGAAACACACACTCAGTGTGAGAGGATATGACATCACCTTGAGGGCTTGAATTGCTTATCAAACTGATGCTCTCCTTCCAGGTGAGCTATTTCCTCTAAGACTTCTCCTTTTTCCTGCACTTGTATAGAGAGGGAGCTGATCTATCATGACATATTCATGTGTGTTTTCCTCCCTCTCCCTTTGTTTTAAAATTTCAAAGAAAGACAGGTGACCCTTTCAGTGTTTTCCCAACTCATTATAGCCTCTCCATGTCTACACTGTCTGCTCCATGGAGGATGGTGTGTCAAAACATTTTTGTTAATGTAGGTGTGCAAAGATTGGGAAATACTAACATAAGAAAAATGTTTCTTCAGAGAGAGGGTGGACAATAAATAGCCTCCTAGTGGAGACAAAAAGTTACAGAAATGCAAGACAGCCTAGGATAAACACCACCACCCTTAAATGCAAGGCACTAAAAAGGTAAAGCCTAAGATCAAGCAGGCTCTGTGATACCGCAAGAAGGAAGAATAATGAGCAGACTAGACAGGCCTGCTTGTCTTTGCCTGCCATCATGTTCTACATGTTCCGGTATTAAGCAAGATGACCCAACAGCAATCTGTACCACAGTGCTCCATGAGATAAAACAGCTCTGGAGCACAAGGTAAATGTTCCATTAGAACTACAGTGGAGAAATTTTTTTTTTTTAATTTAAATTAAATTACAAAATAAACTTCCAAACAGTTGTAAGACGTAAACTTCCAAAACTGCACTTGTGTACACAGGGGCTTCCTTTAAAGCTTTGCATACTGTAAAATCTAAACATGATCTGGCCAATTTGATATTTTTGCTTGTAACTCCCACTTTTTTCTGGGGATTGTACCAGGCCAAAAGAGTGAAAGGCCAATAGTATTTTCAATCATTAACGAGGACAGAACTCCTCTTTGCAAGCCTATTCCCCGCAAAATGGGTCACGATGCTATTATATAGCACATTCATAGTTATCTGAAACAGAGCACTAGAAAATATTGTTTACTGTCAGTGATATGAAAACCTGCTCTTACAAACGGGGATGATGATGTAATAAGGTGCACTTGGTACAGTGCACAGTTTGTGTGTGCAAACTTTATGACTGATCCAAGGGGTTTTGTGTAAAAAAAAATGTGCTTATAGGTTAACACCCTCTCATACAAATCCCATACTAATGATGGCATTAACTATTATCCCTCAACACTTAACTCATTTTCTTAGCACTGGAAACTTTACTCCACTTCAGATTAGGAGTTAAGTTTCTAGGCCTATTAGCCTACAGGCAGAAGCTAGAAATCCAATACTAGCACCTATAGTCAGGAATTTATGTGCAGAAAACATACTTGTGAATTACTCCAATTCTGTTCCTTCTCTCTGTTATACATGAAGATGGGAAAATGCAGATTTACCCACTTCATGCATCAGATGGAGTAGCCTCTAGTCCTCGAAAATTCATGCAATCAACTGGTTAATCTATAAAGGTGCCACCTGCTTCTGTCATTATTACGCCAACAAACGGTATCACCCTTACATAGAAGCCATGTAAACCAACAAACACTCAGAGCGAATGTGAACCTGCCACATACAGATCATTCAAAAGCTGTAAAAGCAAAAAAAACAAACCAAAAACGCTTCTTGTGGTGGGTGGTTCTTGGTCAAAAGTGCTCAGGAGTTTTTAATATGCAGGATAAAAATATTTAAAATAAATTAAGTATAGCTTTCTAACATGCATTTAGTTCAATATAAAGTATCACATATAACTTGTTAATTTGCTTTAAATAAACATACAATTTTGTTAAGTTAACAATGTAATTGTGGGTCAACAGGATTAGGAAGTTTGTACGTAGAACTGCAGCAATATGAAAGAAAAGAAAAACTATTTTGGTAGTCAAAGCATGGGCCACACCACAAATGTTACAGCAGCTTTCGCAAGGAAACATTTCAAAGATCCCCCCTCCTCCCCTTTGCTGCCACATAAAGGCTTTTGGCGAGGCACCTGGTACTCTATCTCCAGGGAGGCATCCTTCCTCACGGGCTGGTAGAAGCACTCCTTGTGGCCGGCGGCTAGGGTAAATGTGAAGTCACTATCTACGGACTGCGAGAAAGCGCAGCAACCCTGCAGCAGGCGACCTGCGAGACAGAGAACCAGCAAGAGAAGCTCTTGAGCCATGGCGACCGAGGAGGAAGCCTAACAGCGAGCATGAGGAACCGTCCCTGCCCCGCGTCCAGCAGCGTGCTCTGCTGGGGGCTGGATGCGGAAGCTCGAACCCCGAGCCAATCAGCTGACCCTGCAACATCCGGGCGGGGGCAGAGCAACCAGTGGCGCCAATCTAGCGACTTTAGGATCCCGATGGAGATGTCAGAAAAGGAGCGAGTTTAGCTGTTTTTTAAACTGTTTAGCCGTGAATCGGGCGACTTTCCTATAGCTCTTATATTTCTATCGTGGACGGTTACAACTGGAAGCATGATAACGTCTGCATGCAAGTTTGCTTTTTGGCAGGACCACGCCCCTTTTTGCTTGCCCCTAAAGATGTAGCCATTCCTACCTACCAATCATAAGTGGGAAGGGCAGAAGTCCGCCTCAAAATAGTGCGATTCAGCCAATGGGAAAATGCTGTGGACAGTGACCCTAACAGCAAGCTTAATGCACTGGAAGGGAGGCTGAGGGCAGAGAGGGGCGTGCATGACAAGCAGTAGCCAGCCTAGGATTTGAAGGTTTGTCTAGGAGCTGAAGCGCCCTGGACAAAGCCAGTGCAGCAAGTGAGCGTCCGGGACAGCAGGAATCCTAAAGATGGCTGGAAGGCTGCTGCAGGCCGAGGCTTGCCAGTGGTGCAGGAACTTTATGCCGTGATGCTGCATGGCCTGCTGAGCAGATGGAAGCGTTCACAGCAAAAGAGTGTGTGTGATTAAGTGTATGTCAGAGAAAGTGTATATGTTTCAGCGTATGTGGGTATGTAGCCTAGTCTCGCCTGGATTTTTCTTTTTCTTTCTTTTTTCCATTTCCTTTTCCAGGGTTGTCGTTTTTATGTAAAATATACAGTAATTTTGTAGATATGTTGTTAGTGGATTATGTTATTAATAGGTATGACTGCTGTAATCCACTGAGGCAGGAGGATCAGCGGAATATAAGTTTTGGAAATCAATCAATCAATCAATAAATAAATAAATGTATGTGTGTGAGAGTGAGTGAGTCGGAGGCACTCTCTAGGCACCATCTGGAAAGCTATGTACACTAATACTCATAATATGGGAAATAAAGATCCAGATATAGAGGCAGTTATGGAAGAAGCTGATTTGTATGTAAAGGCTGTCATGGAAATTTACATAGAAAAACCATTATTGACATAGTTATAATGGGCTACAATCTATTCAGGAAGGGACTGGATAGGAAGGAAGGGAGGAAGCCTGGCACCATATAAAAAAAATATTAAAGCAATATTAAATATTAAAGGTCCTGCCAGCTAAGATTTAATTCTAAAAAATGTAAAGTTTTGCATTTAGGATGCAAAAACCCAAGGGAAAAGTATAGTTTGGGGGGTTGAAATTCTTTTAAGCATGAAAGAAAAACGGGATCTGGGGGTGATTATATCTGATGATCTTAAGATGGCCAAATAGGTGGTTAAAGCCATAGCAAAAGCCAGAAAGGTGCTGGGCTACATAGGGGGAGGAACAGCAGAAAAAGAGAGGTGATATTACTGCTGTACTGCTGAGAATTCATTTAGAATACTGTGTACAATTCTGGAAACTACACTTTCAAAAGGATATAAACTGGTTGGAATCAGGAATCAGGCTAGAGGAAGGCTAGTAAAATAGTCAGTAGTCTTTGTTTAAAAGCATATGGAGACAGAATGATCTAAACATATATACCCTAGAGCAGGGGTCAGGAACCTTTTTGGCTGAGAGAGCCATAAACGCCACATATTTTAAAATGTAATTCCATGAGAGCCATACAATATGTTTAAAACTAAATACAAGTAAATGTGTGCATTTTATGTAAGATCACACTTTTAAAGTACAATAAGTCTCTGAAAATATTACACCAGGCCTTAAGACACCAATACATCTCCTATTAGGAAAACGGACCAAGTCAGGCTGCTATAGAGTCCTACACAGAAACTACACGCCAGCAGAAAACCTCACCTGAATCACGTGCTGTCCCTCACCTAACATAGAATAAAGAGACCAAAACGCATAACAAGAAGCATGCAGACAAAAACTGAATTGGAAACTGCAACAAGCCAGAGTCTCTGTATGCAGTGTAACAAAGGAAAAAAGAAACATCACACATCCTTATAAAACAAATCAAGAAATATAAAATCATCAGCAGTAAAACTGTACTAACAAAAAGAACATATTTCGAAACAGCTGATGAGTGGAATATCCAATAATTAAAAACTCATATAAAACATTTCCAGATACCAACAAAATATTTCAAAATAGCAGACACAAAGATCCAGTAATGAAAAATAATAAGGATACAAAAATTGTTTTGCTCTGCATACCTGGGAACGTTTGATATCCAGGTGTCCTGAGATTGTTCTGAATTAGCAGGAGGTGGGGTGGTTTGCTTGGAACTTTCTCCTCTCTCACACTGGCTCTCAATGACACACCTATACACACATGCTCTCAGTACTCACATATACACATGTTTTTACTCACTCACTTATATAGGCTCTTAATTACACATTTACACACATGCTGTCTATCTTTTCACGCTTACACACACACAGGCTTTCAATCACATAAATACATGCTGTCTTTTTCTCTCACACACAGACTCTCATTCACATGCTTACAAACATGTCCTCTCTTTCTCTCATTTACACACAGGCTCCCTCACCTAAATCAGCTCTCAATCACACACAGACACACATGGTCTCTCTCTCTCATTTAAACACAGGCTCTCAATCACATACTCACATGCTCCCTCACCTAAATCAGCTCTCAATCACACAGACACACATGATCTCTCTCTCTCATTTAAACACAGGCTCTCAATCACATACTCACATGCTCCATCACCTAAACCAGCTGTCAATCAGACACAGACACACATGATCTCTCTCTTACTTATACACACAGGCTCTTAATCATACATACACATGATCTCTCTCACACACAAAGGATCTCAATCATACACACATACTCTTTCAAACAAACAGGTTTTCAATTACAAACTTACACATACAGGTTCCCAATGGTAAACTTACATTCATGCTCTCTCTCTCACAGGCAGGATCTCAATCACAGACATACTCTCTTTCACATATACAGGCTCTCAATCATTCACATACATGCAATCTCTCACTCACACACACAGGATCTCAAACACACATGCTTGCTCGCTCATTCACTCTCTCTCTCCCCCTTCCCCCCCCCCGGGAACTCGCGGCAGCAGCAGCCACCTCCCAACGCTAACCTCCTTCATTTTCAGCCCTCGCGGAGGCGAAGGCGGAGTCCCATCGGCCGCGGTTGAAGATTTTCATTTTCCTCCGAGCTGCGCTGCAGTCTTCTTCCCGTCGGACACTAGCGTGCCTGCGCGGGTCTTCCCGCGCAGGCACCCGATACTCTCCACTTCCTCTTCCGGGCCGCGGGAAGAAGAGAGCACCGGCGTGCTCTCTTCTTCCCGCGGCCCGGAAGAGGAAGTGGAGAGCATCGGGTGCCTGCGCGGGAAGACCCGCGCAGGCACCCGATGACTCCAGCGCTGGCACCCGGCTGACACCCGATGACTCCCGCGCAGGCACCCGGATGACTCCAGTCGGCGTGCTCTCTTCTCCTCCCCCCCGCGGCCCGGAAGAGGAAGTGGTGAGCATCGGGTGCCTGCGCGGAAGAAGAGACCACGCTAGTGTGGTCTCTTCTTCCCGCGCAGGCACCCGATGCTCTCCACTTCCTCTTCCGGGCCGCGGGGGGGGAGGAGAAGAGAGCACGCCTGTGCCGCTGACTCCAGCTGTCCTGCCGCGTTCCGCCCGGGCTGACAGCATTTTAAGCCCGGGCGGCGGAGGACCGGGGAGCAGCTGGGTCAGCGGGGAACCGCGAAGTATGGCGACACTTGTCTGCGAGCCAGATGCAGCCCTCAAAAGAGCCATATCTGGCTCGTGAGCCATGGGTTCCCGACCCCTGCCCTAGAGGAAAGGTGAGCTGGGGAGATATGACAGAGATAAATATCTATTAAGGTTTCCATGTATAGGAAGGAAGCCTCTTTCAAAAGAAAGGAAACTATGGAATGAGGGGGAATGGCGGTAATCTTGGGAAATATTTCTTCACAGAGAGGGTAGTGGATGCATGGAACAGCCTCCCAGTGGAGGTGGTGGAGGCAAAAACAGTATCTGAATTTAAGAAAGCATGGGATGAACACAGGGAGTGATGGGAATTGTAAAGCCAAATTTGTTGGGTTGATGGGCGGACTAGATTGGCCATACGGCCTTTTTCTGCCATTATTTCTGTTATACCAATCTTGGGGCAACCTAGAACTCAAAATGTTCTCAGCTGTACTGGTGCCACCACATTGCAACATGGTTCTAGCTACTTTTTACTTAATCTGGAGACTTTCAAGTGAATCTAGTGACTTCATGAAGGGTCAACACTGGCAGCCACAGAGATTAGACTACCTGTGTGTTTCCTCACACCAAACATGTTACCACCCCAGGTATTATCTAGGAAATGAAGTTTGTTTGCAAGGAGTGTTGGTAAACCAGTGGTTCTCAACCTTTTTCCCATCGTGACACACCTGACCACGCTCACATGTGTGACACTGCTCATTACAATTCATGGTGGAAATATAAAATAACGGCCCAGTATTACTTTTATTCAGGTCAATACAGTAAAGTGCGGCCGCGGTTACCCTGTTTCTAACCCGCTTTCTACTCACTTTTCGGCCGTGTTAGTCCAACCCGCGATACACTATCCCCTTTAACCCATTCTTACCGCCTCTTTAAATCACTGGGTAACCCCTTCCGCCCGCGGCATGTATATTAGATGTAAACGATCGAATTAGCTATTCCCTCCCATACAGTAACGCGCGCCCCGACTATTGCTTTTTTAACCTGCAGTTTTGCCGCGCGTTTAACCTGCTAACTTACCGCCTACCCTTACCCCTGCGTTAGAGGCAGGGGTAAGGGTAGGCGGCAAACTTTCCCCCAGCCCCCGCTCACCTGCCCTGGCCGCGTCCATGGGTGCTGGTCTCCGGGGCAGCCCCAGTCCTCTCTCCCCTCCTCCCGAAGCAACGAAAGCGGAAAAATCGAAAAAAAAAAAAGTAGCAACGAAGCGACTTACTTTTCTTGCAGCCCTCCTCCGGAGACGGACCGCGGCTCCCCTGCCTCCCGGAGGCAGCTGCCGGCGAAGATGGATGCCTGCACGGGCGAAAGCGGCCCCTGTGCGTGCAATTTGGCTGCTCAAGGTGTGACGTCACGACTTTTGACGTCACGGCATGTGACGTCACATCTTGAGCGGCCAAATTGCACGCACAGGGGCCACTTTCGCCCGTGCAGGCTTCCATCTTCGCCGGCGGGGCCGCTTTCGCCGCCGGCTGCCCCCCGGGAGGCAGGAGAGCCGCGGTCCATCTCCGGAGGAGGGCTGCAAGAAAAGTAAGTCGCTTCGTTGCTTTACATTTTACATGTCGTTTCACCAGTCCTCTCTCCCCCCCCCTCCCTGCGCCTTGCTTCGGGAGGAGGGGAGAGAGGACTGGCAATCCTGAGCGTAGGAGAACCGTCTACTTCCTGGTACCTGTCATTTCAAATGTCATTTGAAATGACAGATACCAGCGTGTCCGTGAAGCGTTAGACCCACGCACCCAGGATACTGTATAGCGCTCTATACAGTAAAATGGGTTGCGCGGGCCTAACGCTTCATGGACGCTTCTTGGACGCAGCTTGCATTTGCATGACATTTCAATATGGTATCGAGCGGTAGGTGAGCCGGACTGTGCGTGCGGCAACTGCGGGTGCGCCCGGCACTAACGCAGCTCTTCCTACCACTCCTTACTGTATTGACCTGTTAGTTAAGAATGACACAAGGGAAAAATAAGTACTCTGTATGAACAGAAATTCCATAAATAGTAAACATCCCTTACTAAAAAAACAGCACCAATTTCCAGCACTCAAACAGTAACCATCTTACCTAAAAAAAGGCAACACTGAAAATATTACACCAGGCCTAAAGACATCAATACACCTATTAGGAAAATGGAACAAGCCAGGCTACTATAGAGCCATATACAGAAACTACACGCCAGCAGAATACCTCACCTCGAAAAAGAGAAACTTCACCAGTCCTCAAAACAAATCAAGAAATTTAAAATCAATATCAGTAACACCATGCTAATAAAAAGAACAGATTATTTCAAAATAGCTGAACACTTTCGAATAATAGAAAGACTAGGGGGCATTCCATGAAGTTAAATAATAAATAAATAAGTTAGCAAGTAGCACATTTAAGACTAATCGGAGAAAATTATTTTTCACTCAACACACAATAAAGCTCTGGAATTTGTTGCCAGAGGATGTGGTTAGTGCAGTTAGTGTAGCTGGGTTCAAAAAAAGGTTTGGATAAGTTCTTGGAGGAGAAGTCCATTAACGGCTATTAATCAAGTTTACTTAGGGAATAGCCACTGCTATTAATTGCATCAGTAGCATGGGATCTTCTTAGTGTTTGGGTAATCGCCAGGTTCTTGTGGCCTGGTTTTGGCCTCTGTTGGAAAACAGGATGCTGGGCTTGATGGACCCTTGGTCTGACCCAGCATGGCAATTTCTTATGTTCTTATGAGTGAAATATCCAATAATTAAAAACTCAAAAATTTCCAGACACCAATAAAATATTTCAAAACAGCAGACACAAAAGCCAAATAATTAAAAATGAGATAAAAATGCTTTGCTCTCCATATCTAGGAATGTTTGATATTCAGGTGCCCTGAGATTGTTTTGAATTAGTGGGGGGAGAGAGGGGTTGTTGCTTGCAACTTTCTCCTCTTTGCAGCCACACACATGCTCACTCACATTGGCTCTCAGTCACACACGTATACACCTGCTTTTTATCTCTCAATTATATAGGCTCTTAATCACACATTTATACATATGCTGTCTGTCATTTCACACACACACACACTCTCTTTCAATCACACACTTACATACATGCTGTCTCTTTCACACACAGACTCATTTCCACACTTACATACATGCTCTCTCTTTCACACACAGGCTCTCAATCACATATAGACACACATGCTCTCTCTCTTACTTATACACACAGGCTCTTAATTATACATACACATGATCTCTTTCACACATACAGGTTCTCAATCATACACTTCATTCATACTATCTCACCCACAAAGGATCTCAAACACACAGGCTCTCAATCACACATACATACTCTCACACAAACAGGTTTTCAATCACACAAACATACAGGTTCTCAATCACTCACATACATGCTATCTCTCTCTCTCTCACACACAGGATCTCAAACACATGCTTTCTCGCTTACTCACTCTCTCCCCCCACTGAACTAGCGGAAGCAGCAGCCTCCTCCACTTACAACCTTTGCGGCCTTGAGAAGGGAATCCCATCACAATTAAACTCTGGAATTTGTTGCCAGAGGAAGTGGTTAGTGCAGTTAATGTAGCTGGGTTTAAAAAAGGATTGGATAAATTCTTGGAGAAGTCCATTACCTGCTATTAAGGTGATTTAGAAAATAGCCACTGCTATTACTGGCATCAGTAGCATGGGATATTCTTAGTTTTTGGGTACTTGCCAGGTAATTGTAATCTGGATTGGCCACTGTTGGAAACAGGAAGCTGGATTTGCTGGACCCTTGGTCTGACCCAGTATGGCAATTTGTTATGTTATCAGCTGCGGGAGCTAATGTTGCTCCTCTTTTGCTCCGCGCCGCGCTGCTCATTCTTCAGGTCGCGCCTCTCTTTTTCGGGCCGATGCTGCCCGCACTAACATGGTCTCTTCTTCCCGCATGCGCGGCCGCTGCATACACTTCCCGGCTGCAGGGGGTGGGAAGAAAAGACCATGGCTCTCCTGTCGCGTTCCGCCCAGGCTATCATCATTTTAAGCCCCAGTGGAAGGTAAGTTCTTAGTTTCGCTGGGCCAGCAGGGGACCGGGAAATGTGGCGACACACCTGCTGAGAACCGCTGTTGTAAACTATGGGCACTTGGGGCCTGTGCCCCGAGTCCTGGTTCTGTTCTTAGTAAACTGCTGTGCGCAGCCTCTCTTTCTCCACACACTTGCCTGATCTTCCAGCCCAAGGGAGGAGAAAAGAAGGGCTGGCTCTGCTAAAAAAGCCTGAGGAGAGGGAAGAAGCCCAGCACATTCAGCAAAAACCCCACCCAAGGAGGGGACAGGAGGGCTAACGTCAGTAGCCTGGTCTGGGAGGGGAGGCACCTTGCTGGCACTGCCTAAGGGCATCTTCAGGGGATACTCTTCACCCGTATGGCATTTTCAAAGGTAACTGTGCTTCACCGAGTAGACACAAAAGTCCACGCATTTATACTTTGAGGATAAATTAACTTGCTTGCATTCACATAAAGGTGCAACTGCAAATATGAAACAGCAATCTTTTTAAATTTCTACAATGAATATGCAGGAGATGTATTTGTATGCAATGGAGGCAGCGTCTTGAAAATCCATCTTGCTTTACTCGAGGACAAGTTGCCTACCCCTGCTCTATAGGTTCTGAATACATTTTGTGTAGGGTTTTGTGTTACTTCACGGTATATCTGATAGCACAGGGAGTTTGTGTTGCTATTACTGATGTGAGTTAGAATCTGAATATTATTTTTGTATTGGGAATAATAACTTTAATATTTAAAACGTGGGGTTCAGTTATGTGTTATTACAGAATTGTTCTTGGGGGAGGGGAAGAAAGCTTATTGTGATTGCTTATTTTAGAAACTTGTTACTTTCCTTATTCTTCTAATGCCCAAAGCGAGGAACAAATTCTTGGGGTGGGATGGAAGAAGGACTTATGGGCCCGATCCCTGGGTCTTTTAAGGCCCTAACAAAGCCTCTGATTTCAAGGTTGGACTGATAAGGCTTAAATAGAGGTTTTTTTGTTGTTTTTTTAATAAGTATCTAAGTTCTTTTTCACTGCCTGGTAAATGTAGTTCTGTACAGTATTGTGTTTTGCAGCTAGCACTCATGATGTAAGAGACTACAACTGTGCAGATCATTGTGCAGCCAGAGGCAGAAGCTCCCTAAAAACATAAAACTTTAGGGCTATGGAGTTCTTAGAAAATGATTTTTGCTTATTTAATTATCCAAGCCACATTGATGCAAATGCCATGATTTTTAATGGGTTGGAAGGCACAAGAAGATAACATGACTTGCTATAAACCATAGTGGCAGACAGATGTTTTGAATTTATGTCCCAGATCTTTTTCCAGAATCATAATCCGCCTACAGTCTTGCTTAATTTTATTTATCAAAATCAGTTTGATTCAGATGGCAAGATTTTTAATGGGCCGAAAGGCACAAGATGATAACATGATTTGTTGTAGACCTGTGTTCTTCATTGTAAGGCCCGGAAGCTAGTGGCAGCTCTACATGTGGCTCCCCAACTCGGTTTGCCCAATAATGACTCTCCCCACCTTCTCCAGAGGCTTGCGGATGGTGCTGCCACCAAAACAGCTCTGCTGTTTTCTTCCGGCACCACACAGCTCTTAGTGAGTTTGAGCCATGCAGTTTCATAACTCCCATGCTATTCTCGTAAGACTGTGAGAATGGTATGGGAGTTCAGGCACTGTGTGGCTCAAACCTGCTGAGAACTGTGTTGTGACAGGAGAAAACAGAACAACTGTTTTGGAGATGGCGCCAGCTGCTGGAGGTGAAGAGGGGATTAACAAACTGGGGGGCACAGCTCGCTTGGAGGGGATGGGGTGGGGGCTGGGTGATGGAGGCTGACTGGTAGGAGAGGTGGGTGGGGGTTGAGACTGGCTAGGTTGGGGTTAAGGAAGAGTGTATTGGGCAAAGAAAGGGTGTGGGGGAGAGAAACTGAGGGGAAGAATGTTTCAGGAGAGAGGAGCTAGAGAAGAGGGAGAGACAGTGGAGTGGAGATGGGCTGAAAGAAAGAGAGCAGGCCCTGCGTGACCGGGTGTACATACCATGCAGTTGCACGAGGTGGCACACCTGGGGAGGTGGCGGGCCAGCAGTAGCAAGAGAGGCCGCAGGGACGCTGGTGGAGCCTAACCCACCAGTGGCCAAAGAAAGAAAAACACTGCAGGCCGCCGGCGCTCAACCCACTGACGGCTGAAAGTGAGAGGACTGGCCGGGTCTTCTGTTGAGCACGCACTCACGCACAGCTTCCGCTCCCCACCCCCCACAAAGCAGGAAGGTCAGTAGGCTGTGGTGGAGCTCATCCCGCTATGGCCCGAAGACAACAAGAGGCTCAGGGGGCCATGAGTGGAGCTCATCCCACCACGGCCTGATAACAACAGAAAGCCACGTGTATGTGTGTGAGAGCTTGTGTTTTTGTGTGTGTCTTCCTCTGAATGTGTCTGTGTGAGAGTCTGTGTGTTTGTGTATGTTTGTGTCCCTGTCAGAGCCCGCGTGTCACACATAGGCTCTTACAGGCACGCACGAACACACACACAATGTATCTGAGGGAGCCTGTGTATGTTAGAGAGAGGGAATGTGTGAGAGAACGAATGTGTTAATGTGTGTGTGTTTTTGAGAGAGAGAGAAGATAAAATTTGTACAGACCTACCTCCCCAAATTTACGAGAATCTCAGGGTGACTGGAAATCAGAAGATCACAGGTAAGGAGAACAGATTTTTTAATCCTTATTAGTTCTAATTATTGAGTGTAATTTGATGATTCTGCTCTTTCGAAATATTTATTTGGGGGGGAATAGAACAAGTTTCAGTTATTGGGTTTTTTATTCATCTGATGTTTTGAAATATTTTATTGGTGTTTGGGAAATTTTGGATATTCTATTCATTAACTGGTTTGAAATATTTATTCTTTTTATGAATATGATTTTACTATTATGATTGTTTTATATTTCTTAATTTTATTATTTAATATTATATGAAGAATAATGCTTCTGGTTTTCCATTGTTGCTTTGCATATAGAGACTGGCTTTTTGTGGGTTCCAGTTCAGTTCTCAGCACATTTCTGTTTATATTTTCTGATCTCTTTATTCTGTATTTGGTGAGGGTCTGTCTGTTTTCTGCATTTGTGACTGAGATGAGGTATTTTGCTGGCAAGTAATTTCTGTGTAGGGATCTATAGCAGCCTGGTTTCCTAATAAGAGTTTACTGGTGTTCTAGGATCCTGGTGTAATATGTGCAGTATTTACTTTTCATAGATAAGGTTGTTAGGGTTGTTTTACTATATTGTAATGGTAGTTCTATTTGTTCATGGCTTTCTGAGGGCCAAGCTCACACCCAATTCGCATTACAAAAAGTCTAATTCCATAAGAGTTCCAAGTGTCTTTCTTGCAGAGTTTTCTAGTTCATACTACAGAAGTGCATGTAAATATAATATGCATGTTGTGTTATTAATGCCTAGAAGACTTTACTTTTGAATGTTCTTTTTCATGTACAAGTTTTTATAAATACATAATTTTTGTGTGTTTGTGTGGGGAGGTGGCATGTGTGCAAGGTTATAAGGTTTGCCTAGGGTACCTCATACCCTTCCCTATCCATGGCTTCTGGGGTGGGGGGTCATGTCAGTTTTTAAAAATATAGATTGCAGGACGGAGCTGGGCTTTATTTGATGAGCCCAGGACAAACACTGGGGGGGGAGGCAGCACAGTAATTTTTCGCACAGGGCAGCAAGAAAGCTAGCACTGGCCCTGAAACAGAGTGTGTGGCGGGGATAGAGACAGATGGCTGGGAGAAGGATTTATTTTAGTTACACAAGTTACACGAAGTGCACCTGAGCAGTTGGGCAGGCTGCATCATTAAAGAACCCCCCCTCCCCCATTTTATCCAAGGCACCAGCCATTTTATTCAGTGATAATTCTGGCTCTCACATTGAAGGCTTCCACCCCCCCCCCCCCCCCAGTGGCCTTAGCTAGAAAAATAGGGAAGATCACTGCTATAGACCGCAGTGGCAGACGGGAGCCTTGAATTTATGTCAAGATCTTTTTCCAGAGAGGAGATATGATTAAAATTTATAAAATCATGAGTGGGGGTGGAACAGATAAATAGGGAATGGTTATTTACCCTTTCAAACTACACTAGGACTAGCAAACAACAGATTTAAAACAAATCATAGGAAGTATTTTTCCACCCAGAGCACAATCAAGCTAAGGAAGGATGCCCTTCAGCCACCCTGCCCGCTGGCCTAACCTTGAAAATAGGATCAAGCTATGGAATCTTTGCCAGCAGATGTAACATAGTAATGACAGCAGAAAAGGTCCATCCAGTCTGCCCAGCAAGCATCTTATGGTAATATCTGCTACACCATGCAGGTTATCCCTAAGTTTCTCTTAAGAGTAGTCCATGCAGTTACCCTCAAGTCTTATGAAAAGGGCTGTAATATTTACAATAAAAAAATCAAGCAACTATCAAACCCATAACAAATTACTGCTAGCAATATTTTTACTGGGTGAGAAGCCTTCTTGAAAATTCAGGCAATGTAGCCTGGTAGACTTGAGAAAGCCAACACTTACCCCTAGTAACGAGATCTATTCTGACTGGTACTTGTGACCTGAACTGGCCACAGTTAAGATAGAATGCTAGGTTCGATGGGCCATGTTCTGAGTCAGCATAGTACTTGTTGTTTTTGATCCATCACTAGTCTTTCTCTTTCGATCAGGTGTTTTTTTATCATGCGCCTTTTCTTTTCTTTGGGATGAACCTTGGTTTAGTACATTTCCAGTGTCACACTAACCTGGTCTATTGCGAAAGATGTTAAACACGCATGCGTATTAGTAGGCTCGCGTGGACCAGTGACCCCCTAAAAAAAATACGAGGCCGAGGGGGCGGAATTGACACGACTTCCATCTTAACGGCTGCTCCAGCTATTGGCTAGAGTAGGAGCGCGTGCAGGCAGCAAAGCATGACGGGATGCTAGTCCCGGTTTTGAGTCTCTGGCGGCGGACATGGCGCAGACAGAGTAGAGTCCCGAGACTGTTTCAATTGCCGTAGACGTATTGGTGGCGCCATGGCGAAGCAGAGCAGAGCGTGCTGGTGAGGGTTGTGATCAGTCGTTCGCTGTTCTTTTTAATTCGCTTTTTTTTCTGTCGTAGAGTCTCCGGTGACTTGACGTTTGTGTCTTTGTTTATGATTGCAAAAGTTGAGAGGATTTAAGAATCTTATGGGGAACAAGTCCCGCCCCAAAGGGGTCTAATTCATAAGGATTTTTCCCACAAATAAGAACGGGAGAGGTAAAACGTTCCCGATGGACAGCGTTTGTGGTATTGTGCTGTGTTGTTGTATTGTAATTCTCTTCGGCAGGTGTTTATTTTACGTTGCAGTCATCTGGCCTGATTCTGCATGTGGAATGTATGTAGGGTGCTCCCTCCTGTGCCGAGCAGGTCGGGTCGGGATCTGTTTCGTTCCTCTGCAGGGGCTGTGTTGGGGGCTCCGCCGCTGCTGCGGAGATTGTTCCCCGCTGTCTCCCGAGGACGCTTTGGTTGCCAGGCAACGATCCGCTGCAGTCTGGCTCCTTCAGTTAGGTTCCTCGGGGAGGGGAGGAGAAAGGTTGAATGCTTACCGAGGGGAAGAAAGTTTTGGCTCCGAGAAAGGTAAAATGCTCCCGAAAAATACGGTAACGGGGAAGCAGCAGCATGTTGTCCTTTGTGTTGCAAAGATGCTATTTGATAGGCACATGCTTCTTAGGTCTGAGACTCCAAACTTATTTAGCCAGGGAAGGGAGCAAGTTAATTTTTGGAGGGTTGCTAAGCAAAGGAAATTTCTTTAACTCCTAGGTTAATTTTGTATGTCATTTCTTTTATAAGAATGATTGATGTAGAGTAGCCAGGTTTGATGGTGTAATTCTTTGCTTTAGTTCTTTTGTAATGTGTGGAGGCGCTGCATCTTTAACTGTTCATCAGCATCCAAAATATTTGCAGTCCATCTTGTGATCGACATTAGGTTACCAGACCAGAAATGGAAGTTGTGCTTAATGATTTATCCATTAATAGCTTTAGTTTCATTGACTGGGGGGAGGGGAGAGTGTTTCTATAGCTAGGCCACAAGTTTGTTATGGAGTCCCCTCCCCTTAAGTGAAGTGAGAATAAATCCAGTGTTCAACAGCCATTTTAGCCATGGTTTATATCATTTTTTCCTAAGCATGTTAACATCCAATACTTCTTGGGATAGTGGTTTGGTTAACTGAAGATGTCTGAATGTGATATCATTGGCTATTGGGGAAAGCTTCTATCTCTGTGACAGTTACATTTGACTAGACCAGTGGCTTCCAACCTCTTTTGTTTCGTGGCACACCTGACAGAGGTCACTTTGTTTTGTCACACCACCTACTTCCCCATCATCACTTTCTCTTCTCTTCCCTCTTCCCCCTACCCTTTGGCATCATCACCTTCTCCCTTCTCTCTTCCCCCTTCCCCCAATATCATAGAAATAAATGATGGCAGAAAAAGACCAATCAGCCCATCCAGTCTGCCCAGCAAGCTCCCACACTTATTTTCCCATACGTATCTGTTTCACCAAGCACCAGTTTCAGAGCCCTTGTTGGTAACTGTTTGATTCAAGTTTCCTGCCATCCCCTGCCATTGATGTAGAGAGTAATGTTGCATCAAAGGTGAGCATAAGGCTTAATGGTTAAGGGTAGTAACTGCCGCATCAAGCAAGTTATCCTGATGCTTGTTTACCCAGATTGCACAGATCATTGCCTCCCTCAAAACTGCACACCATGCCTTCACCAGAGATAGAGCCTTTTCTATTGCCGGCCCCTCCCTCTGGAACACCCTACCCACTGAACTCCGATTAGAACCATGTCTTACCAAGTTCAAAAAAAGGAATTAAGACCTGGTTCTTCAAAATGGCTTACCCAGACCAAACATAACCTGTTGCCCCATATTCCTCTGATTTTTTCCCCTCTGCCTGCGATACCTTAGTTTCCCTAGAGTGTACAGTTTATAGAAAATTGTTTTTATTGTACATATATATTGTATATATATCTTGTCTCATATGGTTTACATAATAATGTTAGACACCGCCTGTACCTACCCATGGTACTGTTCCTATTTTTGACTTCTCCTTACTGATTTATTTCCATGCTGCCTCACCTTCTTCTCTTTTCTTGTCTGCTCCACTTCCCCTTTTCCCTGTTTCATTGTATTTTCCAACCTTTCACAGTTTTATTGTAAACCGGCGTGATGTTCCCACGAATGTCGGTATAAAAAAGTTAATAAATTAAAATAAATAAATAAATGTTGTCTGAATGTAAATCCTGTTTTCCACATTTCCCCCTGCCTTTGAAGCAGAGAGCAATGCTATATATGCATTCAAAGTAATGTATCAGGCTTAATTGGTTTAGGGTAGTAACTGCCATAATAAGCAAGCTACCCCCACGCTTATTTGTTTACCCCGATTGTGAAGTTCAGTCCTTGTTGGTTGTTGTCTGAATGTAAATCATTTTTTCCACATTTACCCTTGTCATTGAAGCAGAGAGCAATGTTGGAGTTGCATTAACCTTGCAAGGCTTATTGAGTAAGGGTAGTAATCACCAGGTAGTAGCCTCCACTCCAGTAATCCACCCCCATGGCTCTTCTCATCATTCCCATCCTCTAGCCTTTATGGACCCACAGTGTTTATCTCATGCCCCTTTGAAATCCTTCACAGTTTTAGTCTTCACCACTTCCTCTGGAAGGGCGTTTCAAGCATCCACCACCCTCTCCGTGAAGAAATACTTCCTGACATTGGTTCTGAGTCTTCCTCCCTGGAGCTTCAAGTCATAATCATGCTTCTCTCCTGGCATCATCATCTTCTTCCCTATCCCCCACCCCCCTGACATAATCATCATCCCCTTCCCTCTTCCCCCTCCCTCATATTATCATCACCTTCCCTCTCTATCACTCCCTGGCATCAACATCACCATCTCTCCACTTCCTCACCCCTGGCATCATCATCACCACCTTCCCTTTCCTTCTCTTCTCGTCTCTCCCCCACTCCCTGGCACCATTACTTTCTCATCACCATCATCATCACCTTCCCTCTTTTACTACCTCTTTCCCCACCCTTGCATCATCATCACTATCTTCCCTTTCCTTCTACCCCTCCCCCTCTCCCTAGCATCATCATCAGCTCTCTCCCTCCTCCTCATTATCATTTACATTCAGACAACATTTATTTATTTATTTTATTTATTAACTTTTTTATACCGACATTCGTGGGAACATCACGCCGGTTTACAATAAAACTGTGAAAGGTTGGAAAAGGGCCGAAAGAACTTGCCAAGAACTTGAGTCACTGTTGAAAGAGAGAATAGTGAACTATCTACAGTCGGGAGAATTGCTGGTCCAGAGGCAGCATGGATTCACCATTGGAAGATCCTGTCAGACAAATCTGATTGACTTTTTTGACTGGGTAACCAAGGAATTGGATCAAGGAAGAGCACTCGATGTCATCTACTTGGACTACAGCAAAGCTTTTGACAGTGTACCGCACAGGAGACTGGTGAATAAAATGAGAAGCTTAGGAGTGAGTGCCGAGGTGGTGGCCTGGATTGCAAACTGGTTGATGGACAGAAGACAATGTGTGATGGTAAATGGAACTCTCTCTGAAGAGAGAGCGGTTTTAAGCGGTGTGCCGCAGGGATCGGTGTTGGGACCGGTCCTTTTCAATATCTTTGTGAGCGACATTGCGGAAGGGATAGAAGGTAAGGTATGTCTTTTTGCGGATGACACTAAGATCTGCAACAGAGTGGACACGCCGGAAGGAGTGGAGAGAATGAGACGGGATTTAAGGAAGATGGAAGAGTGGTCGAAGATATGGCAGCTGACATTCAATGCCAAGAAGTGCAGAGTCATGCATATGGGGAGTGGAAATCCGAATGAACTGTATTCGATGGGGGGAGAAAGGCTGATGTGCACGGAGCAGGAGAAGAGACCTTGGGGTGATGGTGTCTAATGATCTGAAGTCGGCGAAACAATGTGACAAGGCGATAGCTAAAGCCAGAAGAATGCTGGGCTGCATAGAGAGAGGAATATCGAGTAAGAAAAGGGAAGTGATTATCCCCTTGGTCAGGTCCTTGGTGAGACCTCACCTGGAGTATTGTGTTCAGTTCTGGAGACCGTATCTCCGAAGAGACAGAGACAAGATGGAGGCGGTCCAGAGAAGGGCGACCAAAAAGGTGGAAGGTCTTCATCAAATGACTTATGAGGAGAGATTGAAGAATCTAAATATGTACACCCTGGAGGAAAGGAGGAGCAGAGGTGATATGATACAGACTTTCAGATACTTGAAAGGTTTTAATGATCCAAAGACAACGACAAACCTTTTCCGTAGGAAAAAAATCAGCAGAACCAGGGGTCACGATTTGAAGCTCCAGGGAGGAAGATTCAGAACCAATGTCAGGAAGTATTTCTTCACGGAGAGGGTGGTGGATGCCTGGAATGCCCTTCCGGAGGAAGTGGTGAAGACCAGAACTGTGAAGGACTTCAAAGGGGCGTGGGATAAACACTGTGGATCCATAAAATCAAGAGGCCGTCAATAAAGAGTGGGTGGCTCGCCAGAATGACAACATTCTGGCGAGCCACCCACATTCTGCCTGGAGATAATACCCTTATTCAATAAACATACACATGGTTACTGTGACTCCAACATCGCTCTAAGCTACAACAGCAAGAGGAAATGTGGAAAAAAGGATTCGCACTCACAAAGCGGGGAGTAGCTGGCTTGTTACGGCGGTTACTAACCCAAACCAAATAAGCCTGATACTTCACTTTCAACGCATATCCAGCATAGTGCTCTGCTTCAACGGCAGGGGAGAAGAAAAACTGATACTTCACGCACATCCAGCATAGCTCCCTGCTTCAACGACAGGGGAGAAGAAAAACTGATACTTCACGCATATCCAGCATAGCTCCCTGCTTCAACGACAGGGGAGAAGAAAAACTGATACTTCACGCATATCCAGCATAGCTCTCTGCTTCAACGGCAGGGGAGAAGAAAAAAGGATTCGCACTCACAAAGCGGGGAGTAGCTGGCTTGTTACGGCGGTTACTACCCCAAACCAAATAAGCCTGATACTTCACTTTCAATGCATTTCCAGCATAGCTCCCTGCTTCAACGGCAGGGGAGAAGAAAAACAACCAATAAGGTCTGAATAACATAGTCTGGGTAAAACAAATAAGCATGGGTGTAGCTTGCTTATTGCAGCGGTTACTTCCCCTACTACCCCTAACTAATCAAGCTTGATATTTCACTTGGATGCAGCTCCATCACTGCTCTCTACATTAATGGTGGGGTGGAAGGGAAATAGAACCAAAGAGCTAAGAGAAACAGATAAGTATGAGAAAAAATGTGTGAAGCTTGCTGGGCAGACTGGATGGGCCGTTTGGTCTTCTTCTGCCGTCATTTCTATGTTTCTATGTTTCTATATCACCACCCCTCTCCCCCACCCTCTGGCATCATAATCATCTTCCCTTTCCTCAGGCATCATCACCACCTTTTCCCCACCTCACATCATCACCTTCCCTCTCTCTCTCTCTTCTCCTAAATATATCTAATACAAATATATTAATCCTTATTATAACAAATAACATATTTATTTGCATGGGAATTTTAAGAAAAAAGTAGCTCCAATACTTGCACTCTGAGAACCAAATAGGCTTTCCTAGTAGCCAAAGTAGACTTTGACAAATCAGGAAAAATACTAATTTTTTGGTCTAAGAATAAAGAAATACAATGTTTATAAGAGGTTTTAAAGACCAAATCTCTGTCCATCTCCAGGACAAAAGTCATAAATAAAGTTTCTCTTGCTGTTATGTCCTTTAGATATATCAGTTATATTGAGTCATTTCAAAACCTGTTTTATGGATTTGAGGGGCTTGACCTGCCTCTCCTGAGTCGCAGTTAACTTTTTCTTTATAGGTACATGATAAACCTTACAAGAGAGAGCATTTGTCTAGCTGGAATCTTCAAAACATTATAAAATATTTAACCATCTCATAAGGAGAAATAAGCTTCCCTACAGAAAAACATTTTAAAAAGTAAGTTTTTTTTGTTTTTTTTTTTAATCTAGAATTTTTTTTCCAACAGCTCTAACTTAGTCTGCAAAAATATATTTTCTTTGACCACAGCAACATTAGAAGCTTGTAATTTGGAAATCTGAGACATTAGAACACTTATCTGAGTTGTGAATTCCTTTAGAATGAGAATCGTGCAATTCCAGTTTTCCTGTAGTATTCAATGAAAATTTCCAAAGTTGAGAATTCCTTTCAGTTGAGTCAAAGTTACAGCAAGATCCATTAAAGAAAGGGGCTTAACCGCCAGTGCTCAGATTCCCTTCGATACAGTAGGAGGTTTAACTGGACACTTCAGGTGATCCTCTTCCTTTTGAATTACTGCTTCCATCACTCTGCTCCTCTCCTCCCTCTTAACCACCTGTGGCAGAGCTGGTACCTTCACTTACTCAATAGCAGGAAGCCCTTCTCCAAATTTCCTAGCCTAATTCATGGTTACCAGTTCTCTATCTGAGCCAACCTCGCCACCATCAAGAGGACTGGCTCCCCAAGACAAAGGAAGCCTTCTGGCAGAGGTGGCAGGATCATTCCTTGGGGCTAAAGAAAACATCACTACTCTGAGTAGGCAGTATCGTATCAAATCCTGGCATCTGTTCTCGAGCTGCCCTGAGTAGGTGACCAGCCAAGGATTGAACCCAAACATCTTGGGGTCCAGAAACAGCTGTCAGTCTCCATTTCATCAACCTTGGATCTCCTATTTTCTGTTGACAAGCAGGCATGAATTATCTGTTAGGTATGGGTGGTGTCCTCCGGCAGTGCCGACTCTCAGAGCTCAATAAGGACTTTACTGAGCATATGCAGGAGTTCCCACGCATGTGCATTGCTTTGTGAGCCCTTCCTATTTTTCTTTGTTTGGGGTACTGTATTCCCTTTTAAACATTTTCAGCTTTTAGCAAAAGAGAACAGGTTTTTCACTCTTTTTAGACTTTAGGTAATACTCCAGGGCTCTCTTAAAGAGCACTCAACCTCACCATCAAGGTTCTCAACGTTTTGGATCCTTTGATCCCAGTAGATTGGGAATGGCAGTTCCCAAACAAACTCTGTCCAATTGGCTAGTGTACTGTACATGCTCTCTGGCTTACATATTAGACTCTATTAAGGCTCATCAAGTGGGAGCATGGTGACTTCAGAGTCTCATCTCCGAGCCACCTCCATTGAAAACATTTGCAAAGCTGATACTTGGTCATCTCTGCATACCTTCACATCCTACCACAGTCTGGACAACCTGTCCTGTAGTGACTAACTTTGGACAAGTCATTCTGCACAGCCTCTTCTCCCAGTAGTTGGCTCTTCACTTGTTGTGGATGGGTTGTCTTAAGTAAGTGCTTCCACTGTGCAGTCCCCATGTGCAATGACTAATTTATTCTTGACAAAAAAGAAAACAAGCTTGCTTACTTGTAAGCAGGGTTCTCCTTAGCAGGATGAATTAGCTATACTTACTACCCTGTCGCCTCTCTGGAGAATCAACTACCTTGCTTAAGATCTGGAAGAACCAAGGGGTTCATGAGGCAGTGTGCACGTATGGGGTCTCCTGTGGATGCTGAGTAATACTTTCATGAACTCTTGAATCATGGCTAATCCATCCTGCTGTCTACAGAGAACCCTCTTTACAGATATGCAGACTTGCTTTCTTTTTCTTAAGCATTTACAACAGGTCATTTTTTAATGGGAGAGTGGAGCTTATTCCTCAACATCTACTCGGATTAATGCTGTCTTGTCGTGCCCCCCCCCCCCCCCCCCCAATATTTTACCATTTTGCTTTGGGAAGCAAGATTCATCTGCCTGGTCCAGTCCACACACCATTTGTGTTCCAAAGCAAGAGAAAAGCATTTATATAAAGTCCCAGAATCAAAGTCCAAAAAAGGGGAAAAAAAATTAGCAACAGTCCATTAGATTTTTCTCAAAGATTACCACTAAGACCTCTTTCTTCTTCAGGATTCAATGGCAGATAGAAAATTTCTTCTTTCTCTGAAAATCACTGGCTTCGTAATTCCCCAGTTAGAATGGTGTCCCTAAGGGTTAGGGATCGTTATCCTTCCAGATGGCTTGTTCCCTTGCTAGATGGAAACTGCTTTCTCCAACGGATTACTAGAACCCAGAAACCTTGTAACTTCAGGTTACGACTCCTGTTATTTTTCCCTCTGATTCAGAGAGTCACCCTTTATACCACCCCATATTGCCCATCCACCTAGAACAGAGATCTGGCAGTAGGGAGAGTATCAATTATTGCAAATAAATCCTCTTTTTGGAAATAATTTGCCTTACACTGCCACTTGCTGAACCTCCCTCTGCTGGAAAAATATGAATGATAAGGCATATTGAAGTCTTGTTGGCTTTACACACATTTTGTACAGAGGGAAAAATTGAACACATCTTTATTGAATAATGTACACTGGGATGTGGCACTTCCCTTCAGCTGCCCTGTGCCTGATGCTGGCCAGTATCACCCACCATGAAAAGCAGAGTGGTTTGGGGCAAGGAAAAAGACAAGACTTACATAATTAATATTTAAAATATTCTATTAAAAGTATTAAAAAAAAATCCCAAATCCTATTTTCTTCTGTATTTATTCTACTCAGACCAGCAGTTTACTTATTCTTTATCTGCTCTTGTTTAAATTTGCATGTCTTTTTTTTTTTTTACATTTCCTGCTTTCCCACTGCATCCTCCAGATTTTTTTAAAGTCATTGCTGTTATGACACAGGTAGGGGTAGTGTTGTAGTTGCATCACAAACGCAAGCTAACTGACAATACAGCACTACCCATATACCTGAATAAAAAAACTGAATGCTGAGCCAAGCAAGTGTGTAGCAGAAGATGAAGAGGAAACCAAGAGCTAAGTACTGTGCACAAATGTGATTAGCAGTATTCTCCCCATTCAAAAATTGAAATGATGATTCTGCTTAACAAATGGTAAGGCAGGAAGTCCAAATTGGATCGATATTTTACAGTGGAAACTGTTGAGCTTGAGAATCAAGGAGGTATGCTGCTATTTTTGTAAGATATGCTAGCTTAGCAATACAACTACATACGTTGTTGGATCTGAATATATTTTCTTCAACAGCTTCAGTAGCAGAGGATGTGATCTTTTTGGAGTTCTCACAAAACCTTTCCTGTATTTTGAAAATAGATAAAGCCCAAAAGGTATACAGATTCAAAGCTAAATATGTTTACTTGATTCTGGTTTGCCTTGTCTTCTCAAATTCTAGAGGTCTTTAGAATTTTCCAGCTGTAGGTGGTCAGAAAAATAAATAAATGGGGTTCTTGGTGGTGTGAGAGGTGGAGTAGAAATTAATCTCCAAGATCCTTTGAATTATAGGATCTTTTAAACTACTGTTTTTCACAGATGAAATCAAGACATGGGACACACAGTGTGCTCCCAAACAGCCTTACTTGATGAACATGGCAGGGAAAACTGTTTTACAGTAGAATTGCTATTTTGATGACCACTATACACCGAGCAGAGGATTTCAACTCTGTGCGCAGTGGCAGTCAAATAAGTAACTTGTCTTAGCACAAGAGAGTTCAAATTTTGCAATTTCCAGTGAAAGAGAAGACATCCATGCCCAGTCTGAGGAGGATCCAGTTTGTTCAACTTTCATATAAAGCCTGCAGGTGAGTGGGAAAAGCTGTGCAGTTGTATTGCAGAAGTCCTTTGCCTGTGTCTTTGAAGAAAACTGCATCAAGTATTTCCCGTCGATAGCAGGCTAATTTAGCCATGCTGTATGGGAGCGCGTCGTGACCTTCGTAGGCAGAGCTTCCCTCAGTGAGTCACAGAGCTTGACCTCTGTGCATCTGCGCGGTGTGTTCCCGTGCGAATCAGCCATCTCTCCTTCAGTTTTCTTTTTTTCTGCGGGCCGAGCGCGTGCGGGCTTTTTCTCTCAGTGAAAAATATTTTTTCTCAACCGTCTTTTTTTTTTTTTTTTTTTTTTTGCGATTTTTCAGCGTTTTTCTCACCAACATGGCACCGAAACCTTCCGGTTTCAAATATTGCCAATGTGGAAAAATTATGTCCATCACAGATGGACATAATTATTGTTATATCTGCCTTGGGTCCGATCACGACCAGGGATCCTGTCATGATTGTGGATGGATGTGCCCCCCCGAGCGCGCCGACAATGAGCGGAACTCTTGGACCGGCTCAGGGCATTGGGCTCGTATGCCCCAGCTACGTCGATGCAGTCTTCGCCCGGCCGGGTGAAGAAACTGACGACGCACCATAAGTGGGCCTCCTCCCTGGGACCACGGGAGAAGCCTCGAGACATGGCACAGTCGGGGCCCAGGTATTATGCACCTACACTGCCCAAACAATCGAAAAAGGGGTCGACTTTAGTTCCCCCTATCGAAAAACAAAGACCGGCTGCGTCGTCCGGATAACAGGGATCACTTTCCGGCTCTTCGCACCGTCCAAAACCGTCGCCGTTGGATAATATGGCACATAATCGACATGCGAAGCACTCGACGCGTGCCCCGTCCATGACGCCATCGATGCATGTTGAGCTGTCTACGGCACCATCGACCCATCATGCGCAACCCAAGAAATCATCAACCCATCATGCGCCGTCTAAGAAATCATCGACGCATACAGTGCCTCCCATGAAGCCATTGACGCAGGGAGCTCCTATGACGCCTTTAGTGCCACCACCTTCATTAAAACATAAGGAAAAGAGGCATTATCACACACATCTGCAGAAACCATGTAGTTCACACAGTCACCGTGGGCATACGCAAAAGTCAACGTCAGCTTCAGTACACTCGGGTCACTCTTCGCATTCCAGAGTAACCCTTTCAGATGTGGATGTGGAGTATCTCTGATTCACCTTCTCTGTCCTCAAAGGCGAGCTCCATATATTCTGATATGTCATTGGTTTCTAAATGGAGGAATCGTTCCCTGATTTTTACAAGAACCATTACCTAAGAAACACAAAACTTCTCATGATTTTCCACCCTTAAAAGTCGTATCTACTGAAGACATTTTGCTAACAGCAGCACCTACTCGCCCACCTTCCACAGCAGGACATACTGTCATGCCAAGCGGAGCTTTGGCATCAAAGGCAATGTCTCAAATCTTTCACCAAGCCTTCCCTGAACCACCAGACAATCACTAGTTGGCCTTCTTTCCTACCTGGTCTGGCTCTCCGTTTCTCAAAGAAAAAATAAATGGACTCTGAGACATTCAGGTTAAAGTACCGTTCTTAAGTTTATTAACTTGTACACGCTATGGTAAAATTACTTTTACTGGCCTTTCTTCTTTCCAGCTTGTTGCAAGCTTCCAAGTTCTCGCCCCCTGTTGATTGTAACTTTGACTTAATCCTACTTATTGTTATCTTTCGTTTACGTGAATTTGTTACTCTAGTTTTCTTTTTTCCCTTTGTTAAACTGTAAACCGATCCGATATGGTAATTTACTATGAAGGTCGGTATAAAAAAACTGTTAAATAAAAATAAATAAATAAAAAATCTCTCAAGCATTGTCTATGTTTTTTGATGACCTAGAAACCTTGCAAGGAAATAATAATATTCCACCACCATCTTCGCTTCAGGAAACCTCTCCTGTAGATAACCAGGTTCCTACAATACCTATGCCGGAATCGCCAATCACATCGGTCTCGTCACCCAGTTCCTCAACGGTCCTACCCTCGGACCCACCAGACATCCTGCCAGAACCCTACTCCCCACCGGAGGACCTTACATATTCAAAATTTATTGAGAAAGTAGGGGCACTCCTTAATGTGGAAACTGGAAAAGTGTCAGACCCGCGCTCTGAAACGCTTGGAATTTTGAAGATATTTGACATGCCTCATGAACCTACTGCTTTACCTCCACATGCAGTTCTAGAGAATGTTCTTCAAAAAATGTGGGAAAAGCTTCCACCTCTAGGAAAACGGATTTGAAATTCCGCATGAGGAACTTGCCTACATACAACTCAGCCCAGCTTCCTCACAATTCAATAGTTGTGGAATCCGCAATGTCTAAAGCAAAGTGACCAAAACTTCACGCTAATACGCTGCTGGGTAAAGACAAAAGGTATTTGGACGAATTTGGCCGGAAATCTTACCATTCAGCAATGTTGTCCCCCAAAGTTAGTACTCATCAATGTTATATAACACTATCTCAATAGCAGGCCCTACTTCATGGAACAGTTTGCCAATGGCATTACGGCTCGAAAGTGACTGTAAGAGATTTAAGAAAGGTCTAAAGACATGGCTCTTTGAGCAAGCCTATGTATCCAACACATAATTGTAGGTTTTAATTATTTTTATTGGTTTCTTAGAGTATTTATTATGATTGTATTTTTAGTTTATGATGTTTGAAATTACTGTGTTTTAGATACGATATTGCTGTGTTTTAGATACAATATTGTGAACCGTTGTGATGTAACTACGAATGACGGTATACAAAATCTTTTAAATAAATAAAATAAATATCTTTTTGAATCCTTACAAAATTTACGGCCTCTCTGCCTTGCAGACGACAATTCTTTACCGCAATCCTTTACCGATGTAGAGGAAGGATTGCGGCATTTATTGCATTCCATCTATGAGAATTTTGAAACTTCTGCAAGAAACTCCTGAGCAGCAATCGCGGCTCGTCGCATAGCTTGGTTGCGTGCAAGCGCTATACAGGACGATGTCCATGAAAAGTTGGCTGATATTCCCTGCAAAGCTCAGAACCTTTTCGTTGATCAATTCGCAGAGACTGTTTCTAAGTTGAAAGAATAAAACTTAGCAGTACTGTCTCTCACAACACCTACAGAGTACCACTCTAACTCCAAAAGGTACAACCCAACTTATCGAAGGAAATCATACTCATGAGGTCAATTTCGCCCTTATTCCTCTTTCCAACCACAACCATTTGCACAACCGAGGTCATCTTCTTCGCAATCTTCGCTTCCTCGACAATGTTCCCGTCGGCAACGACCAGCCAGGCAGGGCTCAACACCCCAGCAAAAACAGCCCCCGGCTTTTTGAAGTCGGTCCAGCCACCATCACCGCTACAGATTGGAGGACGCCTGCAATACTATCAAAACAATTGGGAATCCATCACTTCGGATCAATGAGTCCTACAAATAATGAGGGAAGATTACCAATTAAACTTCATTAACCCCCGCCCCCCTCTATCTCAAACGTCTCTTCTTCAGGGATTCGAACATCAGATTACATCCTTAAAAACTGAAGTCTCCGAACTTCTGAATGGATCAATACAACTACTGCCGAATCCTCAGAAAGATCAAGGATTCTACTCCCCATACTTCCTCATTCCCAAGAAGTCAGGTGGTTTTCGACCCATTCTAGATCTTCGGGACCTCAACAAACACATCCAGAAGGAGAAATTCAAAATGACATCTCTAAAAAAACATTCTTCCTCTCCTGCAACAGAACGATTGGATGTGTTCCATCGACCTGAAGGATGTGTACTCTCACATTCCCATGCACCAATCTTCCTGGTGTTTTCGAGTTCAGAACACTCACTACCAATACAAAGTACTGCCATTTGGCCTCTCCTCGGCGCCCAGAGTATTCACCAAGTGTCTAGCGGTAGTGGTGCTCCATCTCAGACAACAATCAATCCAAATCTTTCCTTACCTAGATGATTGGCTGATTTGTAGCCTCAGACCCGATCACACTCAAGCTGCACCCGACTACGACTCTACCATGTCTCCACAAGCTGGGATCTATAATCAATTATGAAAAATCGCATCTCCAGCCCACTCAACTACTGCAGTTCATTGGAGCAGTAATACACACCATACACAACAGAGCTTACCTGCCCCAGGACAGGTCTTATACCCTTTTGAGTCTAGCACAACGCATGCACAGTCAAACAAGTTCCTCGGCACGACATGGCTTAAAACTGCTAGGTCTCATGGCAGCAGCCATTCATTTGGTCCCTCATACAAGACTCCACATGCAACAACTACAGTGGGGCCTCAAGAGCCAGTGGTGCCAGTACAAACAACCTTTATCAACAAGGGTTCGAATTACCACAGTAATGAAACAGGATATTCGATGGTGGCTCTCCTGATCCAATCTCTCCACGGGAGCCCTTTCAGACTGCCTCCTTATCAGATGATACTCACCACAGACTCTTCCAGGAAAGGTTGGGAGCACATCTGACTGATTTGATAACTCGGGGTCTATGGTCCCCCTGAGGAATCAAAACTCCACATAAATCTACTCTAACTTCGGGCGATCTGGAATGCGCTCCAAACCTTCTCCACTCACGTGGCAGGGAACCGATTAATGATTTACACGGACAACAGTCACCATGTTCTACATAAACAAAGAAGGCGGGTCCAGTTTGTGGACTCTCTGTTGGGAAGCCCTTCACATTCTTCATTGGACAGAAGCGAGAAATATATCTCTCCAGGCTACCTATTTACCAGGCCTGGATAATACCAAGGCGGATCGCCTCAGCAGAATCTATCATCCACACGAATGGATGCTCAATCCGCAAGTAGCGACAGCTGTCTTCAACAAATGGGGCTATCCACACATAGACCTCTTTACAACAGAGGACAATCGACAAGTCCTTTGCTTTTGCTCCATTTATCCCAGCAAACTTTGATACGCTCCAGATGCTTTTCTCATTCCATGGACGGAAGGGCTACTATACGCATAACCTCCCATTCCTCTTATCTCAAGGACAATTCACAAGTGTATACAAGATGTAGCAGATATGATTCTTATAGCTCCAGTGTGGCCACAACAGCCATGGTATGCCTATCTCCTCTGTTTATCCATAGCCGCCCTAACACCTCTGGGAACCGACCCAGATCTCCTAACGCAGGAAGAAGGAGCTCTACTCCACCCGATGCATCATTCCCTTCACCTAATGGCGTGGAGATTGAGAGGCAAATATTAAGTCATCTTGCACTTCCAACCCACATAGAGGATGTACTTATTTCTTCCAGAAAGCCTTCCACCAGACGTAATTACAAGGGGAAGTGGCACAGGTATTCTCAGTGGTGCCACCACAGAAAGCTTAACCCCTTTTCATCAGAAGCGATGGACATTCTTCACTATTTACATCACCTCTACCAGTCGGGTCTAGCTACGTTATCTGTTCGTGTCCACATCAGTGCTATTGTGGCTTTCCATCACACGAACAATGGGGTTCCAATTTCGCAGCACCCTTTAATCTCAAGATTCATGCGTGGGTTGCTCCACTTGCGACACCAACGCTCAAACCACCAATTCCTTGGGACTTGAATGTCATTTTAGAGCAATTAATGTTATCACCGTTTGAACCCCTGGACACTTCCCATATAAAATACATGACCTGGAAAACAGTCTTCCTAGTGGCGATTATGTCGGCACGCAGAGTTAGCGAACTTCAAGCATTGGTTCACTACCCTCCATACCTTAAATTCTTCCATGACAAAGTAACTCTTCGCCCTCATCCAACCTTCTTGCCCAAGGTGGTATCGGCGTTCCATCTGAATCAGACAATCACCCTACCTATCTTCAAACCAAAACCACATCAGTTAGACAGGGACCGTCAATTGCACTCACTGGATTGCAAGCGGGCCCTAGCTTATTAAAAACGGAGAACAGATTCTAAGACTAGACCTTCTCAACTTTTCCTTTCCTTTAATCCTAATACGCCGGATCAACCAGTTTCAAAAAGAACAATAGCCACCTGGTTATCACAATGCATTCAGTTTTGTTACTCCAAACGTTTCTTAAAACTAGATACAAAACCTAAAGCGCATCAGATTAGAGCCACAGCTATGTCTGTGGCGCACCTCAACAAGGTACCACTATTGGACGTTTGCAAAGCAGCAACTTGGTCTTCTTTACACATCTTCACGTTACATTACTGTTTACAACAACAATCTGCTTTGGATGCTGCACTAGGTTCAGCAGTCTTGTCAAACCTCCAACACTGATAAGATTGTCTACTCTCATACCGATGGATGTCCTGAACTTTCCAAAAAACACTAGCAGGACACCATCAATAGCTTGGGACTCCCATACAGCATGGCTAAATCAGCCTGCTATCGACAGGAAAAGGCAAGTTTGCTTACTGTAAACAGTGTTTCCATAGATAGCAGATGATTTAGCCATGTGTTCCCGCCCTCCTCCCTAGACAGTCAAAAAAAAAAAAGAAAGAGAAGAAAAAGGACTTGACTTCATTCTATCTTGGCTATAAAGAAACTGAGGGAGAGATGGCTGATTCGCGTGGGAACACACCGTGCAGATGCACATAGTTCAAGCTCTGTAACTCACTGAGGGAAGCTCCGCCTGCGAAGGTCGTGACGCGCTCCCATACAGTATGGCTAAATCATCTGCTATCTATGGAAACACCGTTTACGGTAAGCAAACTTGCTTTTACGTTCTGTTGGAGAAAATGAAGGACTTTTTTCTGAAGAAGCTTTTCTCAATATTAAAATCTGTTCTTTTAAGTTAAAAGGATCACAAGTGTAAACAGACTAATATAGCGTTAGGTATGATAAAGTGGAACTAGAAAAGGTATAGAAGAAGAACAAAAATGATAGAAGATGGAATGCTTTCCTTCTGAAGACAGGTTAAATATAATACAATGTAAAAATCTTCACACTCTTGAATATATTGTCCCATTCTGTTGCCTAACCTCCAAAGCAAAATACCTTAAATTAGTTTGTTTCACTGATCCATCCCACATATTCTACACTTTCACCATGAAAGAACAGTTATAGAAATATTCTAAAAATAATTAAGAATAAAAAAGTGTCTTTTCCTGTCAATTAGCAGGTTGAATTAGCCATGTTGTCTGGGACGTGCTCCGGTGGCTCTGGGGCAGAGCTTCTCTCCAAGATCTCAGTGCTTTGACTCTTTGCGCCTGTGCGGGTCTTACTACGCAATTGCCATTTGTCTTCGGTCTTTTTTCTTCCATGCTGCTAGCTGCACGCAGAGCTCTTCTCTCGTCTCCTCAGAAAACTTTTTCATGGAAGTGAATCACCCAAACAGCACTTTTAAGTCCTACCATGGCGCCCAAGCCTCCTGGATTTAAATACTGCCAAAGTGGCAAGGTTATGTCCATCACAGTTGGCATAACTATTGCTATATCTGCCTAGGCCCTGAACACAACCAGCCCACCTGCAGGGACTGTGGTCGGATGTCACCCAGAGACAGAGGGCCCAGAAGATTGCAAGACTAAGGGAGGAGGGGGCAAGCTCTTATTCCCCGGCATTGGAATGGCTGTTTTCACATTCATCCCCAGGGCTGAAGACTAATTGTCTGGAAAAGTCAAGGAGAGCCTCCTCCTTGGGCCCACCAAGCAGAAAAATGGGGCAGAGCCTGGTGGGACAATCTACCATAGTGCTCAAACTCCCCAACACCCTAAGAAAATACCAGGCATTGGGGGATGTACTAGTAAGACCTGTCCCAAAAACAGGGTTGACAGCCATCAGCAGTGTCAAGACCCACGGACCAATGCAGGTGTCGAAGCAGAGCAAGCTCAACGCAGGAAGAGATGGTGGGGAAGCACAAACCTCCCCCAAAAAACAACACGGAAATTGGTTAGTTAAAGCCAAGAAGCAAGCAAACAATAAAATTGACCAAATATTTAAAATACTTTATTCAGTTGTCTAACCAAATTAAGGTTCTGCATATTGGGAGAGTTTTTCCCTTCATCCTTGCAACAGTCCCCAGGACCTTCACAAAGGTGCAGCCATATCTAGCTGACTGGCTTTTATAAGATCCAAGTTGGTGCAGCAAAGAGTCAAGACTCCGAAACAGTACTCTACCTCCTTCAGCAGTTAGGATGGGTAGTAAATTTCTCAAAAAGCAGTTTAGAACTTCCCATTCACTGGAATTCATAGGAGCCCATTTCAACAAAAGACAGGGGTAGATGTGTTTGACATTGATCCAGATGTCCAAATTAATAGACCAGGCGCTAGTGTTTTCAGGCTCAGGAGGTGCTTCTAGGTCTTATGACTTCAACACTGGACCTGGTCCCATGGGCAAAAGTTCACATATGGCTCCTTCGACAAGCTCTGCTGTCATGCTGGTCGTCCGTTTCTCTGGACTATAAGTGCCAATTTCCGGTTACATCAAGGGTAAGAAGTAGCCTGAATTGGTGGGCCCAACCCTCAAACATCCAGAAAGGCATGACCCAAAACTCCGCTGATTGAGTGGTTCTCACACTGAATGCCAGCCTGAAGGGGTGGGGTGCACATTATTAGGGCCAGGTGGCCCAAGGATATGGTTAGGAGAGGAGGCATTTTATTTGATAAACAGGCTAGAAACGAGCCATCAGTCTGGCTCTACAATACTTCCTCCAGCTAGTAAGAGAGAAAGTAGTCAGAATTCTCTTGGATAACGCCACAGTACTGGCATATGTCAACAGATAAGGGGGCACCCACAGTTGCTCACTGGGGCAGAAAGCAGCCTGGATGCTTGAATGGGTGAAAGAAAAACATCTCTGCTTCTCAGCAACCTATAAAGTAGGAAAGAAGAGTTTGCAAGCAGATTACCTCAGCAGGAACTGGCTGGGTCCAAAAGCCTTTCAGATGATAGTGAGACAGTGGGGTGCCCAACAGGGTAGACTTAATGGCAACATGTGCAAATGCCAAAACTGACATATTTTTCAATCATGGAGCCAGGCTCCTGGGGCATAGATATTCTTTTGTGCCTGTGGCCAAGATTCAGCCCACTGAATGCCTTCCACTGTAGCCACTTAAAGGATGGATGATAAAGAGCTGTTCCATGCCCTTTATCATTTTGGTTGTCCTTCTCTGTACTTTCTTTTTTGAGAAATGGCAACCAGAATTGCACACAGTGTTCAAGGAGCAGTCGCACCATTAAGCAATACAAAGGCATTATGACATCCTCCGTTTTTATTTGCCATTCCCTTCCTAATAATTCCTATCATTCTGTTTGCGTTTTTTTGATCGCTACAGCAAATTGAGCCAACTATTTCAATGTAATATCAACTATGATGCCCAGATCTTTGTCCTGGGTGGTAACTCCTAAAATGCAACCTATCATTGTGTAGGTACATCATGGGTTATTTTTCCCTATATGCATCACCTTGCATTTGTCCACATTATATTTCATCTGCCATATGGATGCCCAGTCTTTTAAGGTCGTCCTGCAATTTATCACAATCCGCTTGTTTAACTATTCTGAATAATTTTGTGTCATCTGCAAATATGATCATCTCACTCTTCGTACCTCTTTCCAGATCATTTATAAATTTATTAGAAAGCACTGGTCCAAGTACAGATCCCCGAGGTACTCCACTGTTTACCTTTTTTTTTCACTGTGAAAACAGACCATTTAATCCTTCTCTCTGTTTCCTGTCTTTTAACCAGTTTGTAATCCACAAAAGGACATCTCCTCCTTTCCCATGACTTTTTTTAGTTTTCTTAGAAGCCTCTCATGCGGGACTTTGTCAAATGCCTTCTCAAAATCCAAATACGCCACATCTACCTGTTCATCTTTATCCACATGTTTATTCACCCCTTAAAAAAATGTACTAGATTTATGAGGCAAGACTTCCCTTGGGTACATCCATGCTGGCTGGGTCCCATAAATCATGTCTATCTATATATTCTGTGATTTTATTCTTTATAACAGTTTACATGATTTTTCCCAGCACTGAAGTCAGGCTTACTAGTTTATAATTTCTCAGATCACCTCTTGAGCCCTTTTTAAATATTGGTGTTACATTGGCCACCTTCCAGTCTTCAGGTACAATGGATTATTTTAATGATAAGTTACAAATTACTTGCCATAGGTCTGAAATTTCATTTTTGAGTTCTTTCAGAACCCTGGAATGTATACCATCTGGACTCCATTCTTTCTTATGGCATGGCCCTTGAGGTGGTGCACTTGTGTAAGAGAGATTACGCTGCCTCAGTAATTTTGACCATGTTGAAGACACAGGAATTCTATATTTGCTTAGGCTTCGTTAGTTTGGAGAGCAGGACTTTTCTTCTTGGAAAGCAGACATCCTGCAAATTGGTGTGGACAAAGGGTTGGCACTTGGTTCCTTGAAGTCCCAGTATCAACTATTGTGTGCTATAGGAGTAAAATGAAAGTCACCCCAGTAGCTGCGCATCCGGACATTGAAGGTTTTCTGACAGGGGTAAAACGCATCAAGCCACCATTCTGCCTTGTTGTATGCCAGTGCTATCGCAATCTGGTACTAAGCGCCTTGATCAAACCACCTTTTAAGCCAGTTAAGCAGGTTTCCATTTAAGGATTTGTAACTAAAAACTTCCTCTTAGTAATATGCTCAGTTAGGCATATCTCAGAGCTGCAGGCCTTGTCCTGCAGAGACCCCTGTCTAGTAATTTCGCAGGGGATTGTCGCCCTTCACCCGGTCCTGTATTTCCTGCCCAACTATAATGTGTTACTCACAAGGAGAACAATGTTGAAAAATGTTTGCCGAACTGATTCTTCTGACTTTTCCTTTCTTACCTCTCATTCCATTTATCTTCCATATTATAAGTCCATTAATATGGACGCCCAAAATAAAATTGGGGGGTCGGCATGCAAGGGGGTGTGCACATGTGCATCTTGTGCATGCTGATGCCTGTGGCCTTCCTCAGTTCCCTCCCAGTCCACTACAGTTTGAGTGGACTGGGAGGGAACTTCCCCCCCCCCCCCCCATCTTTATTTTACCTTTTGTGCCTGGATGCGCGTGCCGGCACGCAATCCCCCAGCACAGCGGCAAATGGCCGCTGTGCCGGGGGCCTCTAGTCCCGCCCCCTCCCCAGGCCCCAGGACTTACACACGTGACTGGGCCTTTGAAAATTGGCCTGGCGCGTGTAAGACCGGTCACGCGTGTAAATCCCTGGGATTTACGTGCATAACGCTTTGAAAATCTGCCCCTTGGTGTTTGGCTACTTGCCTGGATTGGCCTCTGTTGGAAACAGGATGCTGGGCTTGATGATCCTTAGTCTGACCCAGTACGACAATTTCTTATGTCACTGGAATCTGTGCTGTGCCATTTCTCTCTCTTTTGGTTGTAATTGATGTTTCTCAACCTTTGTGATTTAAAGTCAAATTTTTCTAACTAATTTTGAATGCTTCATGTAGTATCATTGATTATTACATTCTGAAAATATTTGTCTAATCAGTTCTTTATCTGTTTGCAAATTTAGTTTCCAAGCCTTGTTTCTCCATATTTTATGAAATAGGCATTCATGTGGTACCATGCCAAATTATGTCTTGTTTGCCCCTTGTGTCTGCAAAGAAAATAGTCAAGTTACTTTGAAAAAAATATTATCCAAAACATTTCTTTCATCTGTAAGATATTTGTTCTGTTTTTATTCCATTTTTTTTTCAAAGTCTCTCTTTCTGAATTGCATTTGAGTATTTACAATTAACAATTGAAAAATCCTTATCTTCTCTTCTAGACAAAGGTATTGCACTAATGGAATATGACTTGCCAGTACACAAAGAAGATGTAGAAGAAGGAAGATTAATTATAAGTGTACTAACATTAAGAAATCAGCTGAAGAAAACAGAGAGGAGTTTGCAGAGTTTAGGAGAACAGTTATACAGGTATCTTTTCCCGATTTTGGTGTAAATAAAGGTGCTTTTTCAATGGGCTTGCAAAATAAATATGAACCAAAGAGGCAAATTGACTCCTTTCCAATTCTGCAAATGTCTCATTTGTTTATATTTTTTTTCCACAAAATAAACTGTAAACAGTGAGATCTATTTAGTTTAAATTACTATCTTCAAGCACAGTACAGAAATGAATCAGAATTACATCAGTCAAAATATTAGCATCAATCTAAATCAAATATACAGCATAAAATGAATATTAAATGCAGACAAAAAAAATCAAAATTATAAAACACAAACATGATATACAAAAATAAAAAACTGAAACAGCCCAGCTGTCTTAAGCTTTATACAAGTAAAGATAAATAAGAATACAGTTAAATTAATATACAGTAAATTCAAGAGCACAGCTAAATCCCAAAGGCTTATTTAAATAATCAGATCTTGATAATTTAAATTGAGCAGTATCGTTTGCAAGTCTGGATTCAAAGAAGGTAGAAAAATTGAAAAGGCTTGGATTCTTGTATGAGAAAGGCATGGACTTTATCTGCTGTGATGTTCTGTATGTACTTGTATGCTTGACCCATGTTCTTATGAATTGCAGTACTTTTAAAAGATGGCATTGTAAGCAGCCTGTGATGATCTTTACTGTCTGGAATATAGGGTGTTAAAAGCTTCTGGAAATAAGGTAGATTGTCTGAATACAAGGCTTTGAAAGTCATAAACAGATAAACTGGATGTGCCAGTAAGTGGCAACCAGTGAAAAGTAAACAATATTGGAATAGAATGCTTTCCACTTCCTGTACCTTACGGTATCTTGGCAGTAGTATTTTGGATCATCTGAATTTTGTGGCTAGTTTTAGCTGGAAGAAAAGCTAATAAACTGTTGTGATAGTCCAGGTGAGATATGATCATCATCTGGACCACTGTAACTAAATCAGACTTCACAAGATTAAGAAGCAATTTGTCTAATAGATCTGAACAGAAAAGAATGAGCTTCTACACAGAATAGCTAGGACCTGCTTTCTAGGCAATGCAGTATCCCATTGCACTGAGAATGGGTTTCCAAGGGCTTGTGCCCAGGAAGGGAAGGGTTAGGATAGCCATCATAGTTGGTGATTACACTTGGTAGTTGGTGGACATGAGGCTAACTTCCCTGCCTGATGTGAAGGTGGCAGACATGAAGCATCACCTACATAGGATTTTAGACAGTACTTGGGAGGATCCAGCAGTTATGGTTCATATGGGTACCAACGACATAAGAGAGTGTGGGATGGTGGTTCTGGAAGCCAGATTTTAGGAGGAAAGTTGAAATTCAGAACTTCTAGGGTAGCATTCTTAGAAATGTTCCTCATTCCACGCACATGACCCCAGAGGCAGGGAGAGCTCTGGAGTCTCAATGTGATATAATGGTGCAGGGAAGAGGACCAGATTTGTTAGGACCTGGGCAACATTTTGAGGATGAGGAAGGAATGATGAGAGTGGAACCTGGCTGCTGGTGCTAACTTGTAAAACATAGATACAGTAGCTTTTAAACTAGAGCATGAGAGACGGCTGCCAGTCACTCAGCAACACATGGTTCAGAGGGAAGTGTCTTTGAAATATATTAACCAAACAGGGAAGTTAGAGCATCCCAATAGATATTTTAATAAAAGCAAAAGTAGTTTAGGTGCCATTAAATAAAGAGCTGATTGGACTTTCTGTGATGATGTGCACCTAGCTGGATGTGTAATGAGATTTGCTCCGGGAGATCCCTCTCAATCATCATGCCACTCTGTCCATTTTTCAAGGTCAACTTTTTTGGGTATCTTACTTAGGATCATCTGACAGATTTGTGTTCCTCAGAGAAGAGGATATGAGTGTTAAAACAGCCCACCAGACATGTGACAAGGCTAAGGTACAGGAGATCAAGATGGTGCCTGAGAACAGTAAGGAGGCTAATGACAAAGTCATTGTATTCTCAGAGTAAGTGATTATGAACATTTCTAAAAGCATGTCCACTACATTGGAGGACCAGCTTAGTAAGCTGTTTGCCATGGATGAAATTAGAGAAAAGTTTGAGTCCCAATTCTCAAAGATTGGTGCTGCAGAACAGAGGCTAGCAGTGCAAGAAGACAGAATCCTTGATCTGAACAAAGAGAGTGCTCGCCTACTCGATTACATAGAAGACCAAAAGAACCTTGAGATCTAGAATGGGGCAAAAGGAGCTCTCTTTCTTGGGCACAATGAAATAAATGGAATATTGGCCCATATTTTCTTGAGACCTGGGCACTGGAACTACAGCTTTTAGGCTGAGGAACCTTGACAACATACATTCTACTGCTTATCTGTTCTGTGGAGAGTTGCAAGGAGACACCATGAAGACGTCCCAAGGAACACTGAGAAACTCAAGAGTGTAACCATCTCTTATCACCTCCAGAACCCACTGGGGTCTGACGTGATATCAACCTACCTCCTATTTAAAAAAAAAAGATGTGCTGACCCACCCCCAGGGGTGGGTCAGCACATCTTCATTGAGGGTCGGGGCACACCACTACCTGAGCCTTCACCCCGCCTGGGCTGCCTGGAATGAAAGAACTGAGACCTACCCAAAGGCCGAGTCCTCTGGGTCTAAAGTGTCTGAAACCCTTAGTACTTCTAGTATGACCTCTCATGCTGTGGATTCCCCAGGAGCATGGATGGATGATGACCACTCAGCACCATCTCATTGCCAGAAGTCCTTTGAATATTTCACCTTCGTTGTTCAAATAACTCTTGGTTTTGAAACCACTAGATGCTCTTTGGCTCTGAGGCTCATCTGTGGTGTGGCTTGAAAAGGTTTTGATTTTATTAGATATGATTGGACTTGATAAGGTTGGTATGATTTTGGAGACATGGGTTTGTGTAGGAGTTTGGCTTTTTAAATGGGGAGGGAGTTTATGATTGTATTATTTTGAATAAGAATTCTTAAATGTTTGTTATTGTATGGAATATATATTGCAAAGCAATATGTTTTAAACATTTGTAATCAATTTATGCATATTTATGAAAGTACACTTAAATGTGTTGGGAGATTGAGCACATCACATTTGAGATTGCTTGGATTTATTGATAGTGTGCACATTCTGAACCACTGTGTTTCTTTTCTTAGTTTGTCACGTTCAGTTATTCTGTATTCTTTTGTTTGAGAATGAATAGCTTAGCAGAAAAAAAATGTAAAGGTGCATTGCCCCCTACCTGCCACAACAGGAGCTGGGGCTGCTCTTGCTCTTCAAGCTCTGGACCTCAGTCAAGGAGCTACTTCAGAAGGAAGTAACCATCTGAACCATAAACAGAAGTACTGAAGGAAGAGAAACTGCAAGATCCTGCTTGCCATTTTCTCAATTTTCACTTGGGTCATAAAACCTATTTTTGTACCTCTTTAAGTCAGAATTGCTTTAATTAAAAACAAAATCTTGCAGTTCCTCCTCTTTCATAGAATAAATCTTGTCTTCTCCTTGCTGCAAATGTGAATTGTTGCCATGAGTAGGAGGCACTGAATCTTTAAGTCTGGTTCTTGGCGTGAAGTGCAGTTTTTGTTCCAACTTTTTTTTTTTTTCAAACTAAATGTAAGAACATAAGAAAATGCCATATTGGGTCAGACCAAGGGTTCATCAAGCCCAGCATCTGTTTCCAACAGTGGCCAATCCAGGCCATAAGAACCTGGCCAGTACCCAAAAACTAAGTCTATTCCATGTTACCATTGCTAATGGCAGTGGCTATTCTCTAAGTAAACTTAATAGCAGGTAATGGACTTCTCCTCCAAGAACTTATCCAATCCTTTTTTAAACACAGTTATACTAACTGCACTAACCACATCCTCTGGCAACAAATTCCAGAGTTTAATTGTGCGTTGAGTAAAAAAGAACTTTCTCCGATTAGTTTTAAATGTGCCCCATGCTAACTTCATGGAGTGCCCCCTAGTCTTTCTACTATCCGAAAGAGTAAATAACCGATTCACATCTACCCGTTCTAGACCTCTCATAATTTTAAACACCTCTATCATATCCCCCCTCAGTCGTCTCTTCTCCAAGCTGAAAAGTCCTAACCTCTTTAGTCTTTCCTCATAGGGGAGCAGTTCCATTCCCCTTATCATTTTGGTAGCCCTTCTCTGTACCTTCTCCATCGCAATTATATCTTTTGTAATGTCTTAGCTATTGGAAAGGCCCTGGGCAGGGTGCCATACAATGCTATAAATAATGTTTTTCCACAGGTGCAATTTTTTTCAGGGTCCCAATCATTCAATAGATAAATGTAAATGTAAGTTTTTATTAAAATTGCATGGCAACTTTAAAGAGGGTCTTTTTTCTAAATTTTATTTTTTGTTATGACTTCATGACCTGGATGTGTATTACAAAAGTGCCAGAGGTGTGGGTGGGGGTGAATATTGGAGATGGTGAAGTGTATGGGAGGTAATATATATGATGCTTGTGCAGGGAATGTGGGAGGGTGGTGGCACTCTTTCCCCCTTGCACCCTTCAGATTCTCTGCCCTCCCTTCCATACCTATCTTTCACCCCTACCTTCTCCCAGGCCTCCTTTCAGCTGGTGGTGCCTGAGCTCCCTGCCATTCATTTCTCCGGGTCTGGGCGCGCTTCATCTGGGACCTGGGTTCTCTGCCAACCCTGCTGTTCAATCTGACAGCAGTGGCCCTAGCGCTTCTGTTTTTCACTTTTGTCTGCCCACCAACTAATCCCTCTGTGATGATATCTCTGTCAGTATCACAGACAGCATGAATGGATGCACAAAAGCGAAAACTGTGCTTTTACTTTCATAAAATGCACTAAAAAGTGTAATTCATTAAACAATTTATACCTCATTGGACAGAGAGCAATTCTTTGAGTTTAAACCATGCTGTTGTCATAATGCTAGCCTCTCCTACTCAACCATGAAGCCGCCCACACCAAGTGCTGCACTTTGAGTTTGCTAGAGAATCAATAAATATATTGAAATACTGCATATTATGAATTATGCCTACCTTGGATTATGCTGCAAGTGTGTTCATTTGTCCTTCATGCCCCTTGACTGGATTGTAGTCTCTGTGTGGGTTGACTGTGCTACTTGAGTCTTTTAGAGTAATAGTGGTAGCAGTACACTTCTCAAACTTGTTTTTAAGAAGCCTCATACAGTTTCCATTTCTCTGGGCACTGGTATTATATAAATGAGTTTTCACAATTGTCTATAGTACTGAAATGATTTTTGTTTTTATGTCGTTACTCCTCATCATGGATGAGAAATAGCCTAGTGGTTAGAGCAGCAGGCTAAGAACCACGGATGCCAGAGTTCAAATCCCACTGCTGCTCCTTGTCCTTCACCCTCCATTGCCTCAGGCTCATACTAAGATTGTAACCCCCCCTGGCACTCCTCCAGTTATGATGGGTAGACTGAAGTAACTGGTGGTCACTTATGTGACTTGGGAAGGCAGGCTTAGAACATATATGAACCCCTTTGAGGCCATTCTCTGGTCAGTAGCTAACGGTGTGTTTTAAAAGCTGAATTTTGGGTGGGTCTTGAGTTTAGTTGCAAAGGATACATAAACTGCTTCTCAAGGGAACCTGAGGATACTTTGGATAATAAAGGGCCATCGAGTCACTTCAGAACTCTTTCTAAACAAGGTACAGAACTAGACCACAAATTGCAATTACAGAAACAAATACTTTTAATTGGAAGATGAATTACTGTTTTAACTATGTATTGTTAGTTATGATTATAGAAACATTTTTTTATTTTTGTGATTTTTATTCATTGTACCTAATGGTTACTATGTAACATCTATGAACTACTTTGTATAGCAAATAGGTGATATATAAATGCCAACTAATAAGTATTTTTTTCATAGTAGCTTTTTGAGTTAACTATGTACCTTCTATTTTGTGCCTTTTCATGGTTTTCAGTGAAAGGTCAAATGAAAATTCTGACAATGGTTCCCCTGACAGGGCTCCTGCAGGATTAACTTTGAAAGATCTTGAGCAACCCCAAACTGAATTTCAAAAGAGTGAAATCCTTTGCAGTGGAGAAATGTCCCTCCCCCATGCTTCTCCTCGAAGATCCCGAGACAAGGTGATTATTCTTCTCCCGCTTTACTCCTTTGTACCTGATCATATTTCTGCTACATTTATACAATCTGCTAGAGAGTCACTGTCAAAAAAACCTAGTCAGTACGTGACTGAGATTCCATAGACTACATTTATAACACATTTATCTGTTGGAAAGGAAAAATTGAGGGGATGTTTGTTTATCAGTATTAGTGAATGATGCTAGCTTTGGAAGAAAGGTGAAGTTTGAGGGATTTTAAAGGTGAACAGAAGAAGGATAGCATGTGTGGGTTTTTTTTTTTGTCAAAATCATTTTTATTATTGGTAACATGCTTGTACATATACAACACTCCCCAAGGGAGATCGCTAGTGTCAACCAAGAACCAACTGTATGGAAATCCAGATAAACAGAACTGGAAGACGTCTCTCTACATCAATTGCCTCTACAAGCATGTCTCCTTTTTCCGTTTTCTGAGCTACTTTACCCCTAGCTGCAGGGGCACTATGGCCATTTTGTCATTCATACCACACTCATACCCAAACATTCACTCAACTCCCATATCCTCCCCTCACCCCCCCCCCCCCCCCCCCGGGTCAAAGTATTACACAGTGCTTTATCCAGATCATGCAAAATATTTTTTATATACCGTCCATGTCTAGCTTGTGGCTAATCATATCTTACAGTAACCAGTCCAGAGATTCACCAGTGTCCTGGCGGGCGATTGAAAGCTAAGCAAGATGGAGCAAAATATTTACTACAAATCCAAAACAATGGTACAACCAGTCAGTCTTAACTAATGTAAGTCTTTAGCCAAATCTATATGTGGGCCCCTTACTCTAAGGGTCTGTATTTTAACACAGACTCTGATATGGTATAGGGTCACCTTACTTTAATAACAACATCATTTTTTTGTTTAGTTTTTGTTTTTCTATGTTAAAAATATTGTTGCTTTCAATAGATTATTATTAATTCTCACTTCTAGCACAATATTCAAAGATACAGGAGGAACAATGATACTCATCCAGTCCAATCTTGGTTGGTCTCCCGACACGATCGTGTTTCGGACAGAAGTCCTGCCTCAGGGGGTTTCCTTCAGTATCTACATCTAAGAGCACCGTCCAATGTTGAGTGTTGCAAATCTTGACCGTCTTATATTCTTGACTTTCAAGTTCTTCTTCATCATGCGTCAGCCCATCTGAGCCACATCTGCTCTTAAAATGGCATCCTGCACAGAGTGATCCTTTTATACCCCGAAACCGGAAATTGCGTCATCGGGAGCAGAAGTCTCCTTTTACGTCGGGTTGTCTCTCTTAGTTCACAGAATCGCCGCTTCTTCATCTTTCAAACCAGACCATTCCGATAATGTTGCGGGCCTATGCCCTTTAATCTCTCACACAAATTATTTAAAATCGAAAAGTTCACGTTCTATAGCATACCATAATCATCAACAGTCTTCCTTCACGTCGACTTATGTTAATAGCTCCACCACGTATTTGATCACATGGACTTCGTTCATAATATGAACCACCATCATCTCGTCGTTTCCCATTTTTCGGGTTCTCTATCACATCCTGGTATTTCAGAGGGTATTATCTCTAAAGTCCCCCATCACGTCGTCACTTCTAATTACGACCGCATTAGTCACATAATCCATAAATCTACAGACTCGGGGTTTATCTTAGTGGATAGATAATGTCCTTAATCACAAAGGTCTCTTACGCCTCTTGAACAGCACAGAAGATCGCGTAGCTTATCCTCCATTTCGTCATCTATTGTAATTACGCCAAATCCATATCGCATTCCTTGTGTTCCAGGTAGCAGTTTCGTATTGTGTCCTTCATCACATAATGGCTACTAATTTCAAGTGTATCTCTAATATCCACACTTCAGTGATATGTCCCTGTAATCTTTCACATATACAACCTTACTTTACTTTATTGTCTCAAACGAATCCCTCGTTTATGGATAGCTCTTACTAAAATATCTTGCTCAGTGCTCATCATCAACGTTTGGAGATTTCACAGCACAGGGTCCCTCATCACAATGGCCAGCAGTCTCAAAAACTGTGAGATGGGCAGACCATTCTGTGCTGTTCAAGAGGCATAAGAGACCTTTGTGATTAAGGACATTTATCTATCCACTAAGATAAACCCCGAGTCCGTAGATTTATGGATTATGTGACTAATGCGGTCGTAATTAGAAGTGACGACGTGATGGGGGACTTTAGAGATAATACCCTCTGAAATACCAGGATGTGATAGAGAACCCGAAAAATGGGAAACGACGAGATGATGGTGGTTCATATTATGAAAGAAGTCCATGTGATCAATGACGTGGAGGAGCTATTAACATAAGTCGACGTGAAGGAAGACTGTTGACGATTATGGTATGCTATAGAATGTGAACTTTTCGATTTTAAATAATTTGTGTGAGAGATTAAAAGGCATAGGCCCGCAACATTATCGGAATGGTCTGGTTTGAAAGATGAAGAAGTGGCGATTCTGTGAACTAAGAGAGACAACCCGACGTAAAAGGAAACTTCTGCTCCCGATGACGCAATTTCCGGTTTCGGGGTATAAAAGGATCACTCTGTGCGGGATGCCATTTTAAGAGTAGATGCGGCTCAGATGGGCTGACGCATGATGAAGAAGAACTTGAAAGCCAAGAATATAAGAAGGTCAAGATTTGCAACACTCAACATTGGACGGTGCTCTTAGATGTAGATACTGAAGGAAACCCCCTGAAGCAGGACTTCTTCCGAAACACGATCGTGTCGGGAGACCAACCAAGATTGGACTGGATGAGTATCATTGTTCCTCCTGTATCTTTGAATATTGTGCTAGAAGTGAGAATTAATAATCTATTGAAAGCAACAATATTTTTAACATAGAAAACCAAAAACTAAACAAAAAAATGATGTTGTAATTAAAGTAAGGTGACCCTATACCATATCAGAGTCTGTGTTAAAATACAGACCCTTAGAGTAAGGGGCCCACATATAGATTTGGCTAAAGACTTACATTAGTTAAGACTGACCGGTTGTACCATTGTTTTGGATTTGTGGTTACACATTAGGGTAAAACTGGAATACAGTGGTTTTGGGTAAAAGGTTGTGCAACATATTTACTGCCATTTGGTAGTATAGCCAGTAGCCAATAAGTGAGTCTGTATATCCTGAGGCAGAAGAACAAAACAGTCCAATAGGTACAATATTGTGTGTCAAGAGGATGAGCAGCCATTCGTTCCATCTGCATAGCTGATGCAAGTTGGTAGTACCAGGTCCGCACTGTGGGTTGTACGGTATCCATAAAGTTAATATTGTTCTGCACGCTAGTAAAACTGCACTATGTCCAAATCTTCTAGCTGCAACATTATATGGAGTCATGTGTCAGGATAGCATGTTAATAGTGCTAACTGGTTCCAGCAATGAAGGGTGGCAAAGGTGAAGATATAATAATAAGATGTGTGGAATCGCCGATTGGCTTGTTCAGGTTTCATGAAATGACAGGGTAGTAGTAGAGACATTTAGGTAAACTGAGTCTTGTTTATTGATCAATCCCATCACACCATTACAACCTTAAAATTAGCCATGTCCTCATCTGTAAACTATATTTCTACAACTCCCCACTCACAGTCCTTAAATAAAAAGTCAACAAGTTGTAGGTGATAATCCTAAAAATTATATAGCAGCCTGGATGGACATTAGGAGCCATAAAAAGAGGTCTCAATATTATTGCATTTCTGATTCCCACACTGGACCATCTATGCTGATGTTTCTTTTGGCCCATTTTGTTGCCAGCTCAGCTAGAAAGGCTAATAAATCCTTCGGTTTATCACATACAGAGTATTGCATTTGGCTGCCCATGGTAGAACAGGCCCTGTCTATTTTCTCTGCATTTTGCTGTGCATAACCCAAATAGGCCAATGTCCATTTTTACTGACATCAGAGGTTCCATCTTAGTTGCTTGTCCTTGTTACCATATTTCCTACACTCCTTTGCACTTGCAAGGTTGGGAATAGGCACCATGAGTTTTCATTTGCAACTATGTGGAGAGGAGTAGCTTAGTGGTTAGAGCAGCAGGCTGTGAACCAGGGAAACTAGGGTTAAATCCTGCTGATATTCCTTGTGACTTTGGGCAAGTCACTTCACCCTCTGTTTCCTCTGACACAAATGTAGATTCTAAACCCTCTGAGAATAAGGAAATACCTACAGAACCTGAATGCAATCCACTTTGAAGTGTCACGAAAGGTGGAATATAAATCAAATATTCTCTCCCAACTTTCTTTAGTGGGTTTTGCAGTAGCAACCCTCAGCTGGATGCCATGCACCAGATCAGCACTTGGAACCCTGCAATCATGAGCCCTGCATCCGGTTTCTAGGTGTCATCATTGTGCATTTACTGATTTTTCACTTGCTTATAGGCTATGGGCACTCCCTCAGCAGTATCCATAGCCCAACTGATGTGGCTCCAGTCTTCTTCCACTTGCATCCCACTTTCTTCCCACATGTGTTCTCAAACACACTCTGTTCAATTTCTCCCTCTCTCCCTAACATGCAGCATTCTTGGGCATTATTTGGCAGTTTTTAGAATCTTCTAAATACTTGACAAACCGGGGAGAAGCAGTGATCACAACTGGCAACCTCATACAGATTTCCTAGCTGTTCCAGCTGTTTTAAAAACAAATCACACTGATTATGTATCGCCACTTGGGCCTTGCCATTAGCCCATTAAGGCCTTTTGGAAATACCAGTATCTCAGCTTGTTCACTTGTCTGAATCACGTGCTCAAGCTTTTTCAGTGACAAGCCTATTCTTCTAGAATATACTTCCTGAGCATTTGTGAATGATATCCTGTATGCAAACATTTTTTAATTTTATTTTTATGAGTATGCAAACATTTTAAAATCTTTTCTTTTTAGCAAGCCTTTGACTTGTGATGTTCCTAGTTCTGGTTCAGTAATTTTCTTTTTTGGTTGTGTTTTTTTTGGGGAATTCATCGATAAGTTTTTCTGTGCTGTTTTGTTTTTATATTATGGATGTTTTTATGATGTGATCCATCACAGACTGTGCACATATGTGGAATATAAATATGTTTAAAATTTTAGAAGGGTAAATATTACATTACATTTCACATTTAGACCTTCACTCTTCTCAAACAAGACTCTGAGTAGTTTATATTTTGACTCAATATTCTATTTGGGTTTTTTTTTTAGTCTTTTCCAGTGTCTGCTGTCTCATACAGGCATATTGAGCAGGAAAATAAAAAACTTCGGGAGAAATTGAATTCACTTCGGGAACAAAATGCCTCCTTGGTTTCTAAGAACCACCACTTAATGAATGAATTTGAGTCTTCCCAAGCTGAACTCACACGGTCAAAAGCAAGAGTATGTATCTTTCTAAGTATGCTTTTTAATATGCATTGTAGTCATGGGGCTGATGTCTTTAGATTGAAGTTTGTCTCTCTTTTTTATTTATTTATTTTTGTAAAGAGTTTAACACCTATAAAAGTGGCATAGCTTTATAATGTTAATGCTCAGTCTTAGAGCTAGAACAAATTTCATTTTGCATAACTTAAGCAAGATTTTTTTTTATTATTGGCCTAATGGAAGGTGCCATCAAGAATGATGCACAAAAAAAGTACTGCACTGTCACTCATGCTTGAATGTACTTATGCTTTTCCTAGCAGCGAAAAGTTCATGAGCTTTTGCTGAGTGCGTGCACTTTTTGCAGTGAGTGAAATTACAAGTGCTGCCAGCCCAGTGGCTCAGGTGGCAAGTGCTGTATCGTATCATGTGGAAGATCCTCTGATCAGTTCCCAACTCAGGCCTTCTACTACCCAATTCAGCTGGGGCTAGGGATGCTGTGCAGGTGATTGGGGGGGGGCGGGGGATAGAAGATTAGTGGTTACACCTGGTGGCCAGATTCAGGCCCATAATTGCAAAGTTTTGGAAGGAGCCTTGGTAGATAGCCCCTGACCCAGGACTGTCACTGCAATAGCCAGAGGAGTTATGTTGGGGATGGGGTGAATATAAAATAGGAACAAAATCCTGGGATAGTTGCGAATGAGGGCTCATGGTGCTAGATCCCAGCCTTTTCCAGCTGAGCTAGAAGTATATAAGGATTAGGAGGAATCTTCAAAGTCAAAAGAAAAAAACATTGCACATGCTGTTACTTAGTGTGTGCACTTTTACCCTCAGTGAGGCCAAACTCTGTTCCAAAATGTGGTTTATACATGTACTCATGCCCATACCGAAAGGCATACAGATTTTGATTGTATTTCTCCTTTAGGACATATAAGGTCCTTTCCCTTTTCTATATTTATGGCCAACAGCAAGAGAGAGATTTGCATGCACTGTCTCCATTGTATGAAAATCTATCTCATGCCTATTCATTTTGGGTATCTTGAAAATCAGGCCTCTTTGTGGCTCTTGAGGGCTGGAGTTGAAAACCCCTGGTCTGTTGGGAACAAAGCTTAATAAATAAGGCTCTTAATTACTGTTTATTCTTAAGGAACAATTTTGGGTGGGACATCTAGAAGACAGGTTAAGGAATCAGAGTCGAGCACCAAATTACCTGTAAAGGCTGTGCCTATCCATCATTTTGGAGTATGACGGATAGAGTGACCAACATACAAATAACACAATTCCTCTGCACGCATGCAGGCCAATCCCTGAGAGTGGGTTATGCACCTCTACCAGCTGATGGAAACATACTAAAAGCTGATGTCATGGATACATAGCCCTACCCTGACATCAGCCCACCAATATTCTCTGTCTCCAGCAGATGGTAGCATGTATTTCCCTACTGGGGATTACCTGGTTTGTTTTTTTTAAAAGCAGCTATAGGACAAGAGAGGCTCGGCGGTGAAGGCTTTCACCCTCTTCCCCCATTGCCGGAGACCCAGGGAGGGCTGAGCTCAGGTAAAACAAAAAATTTAATTTCAAGAGAAGAATTATTTATTTATTTATTTTATTTTATATACCGACAACCGTTTGCACATCGTGCCGGTTTACAGATAACTTACAACCAAGAGTATATAGGCAAAGCCTTTACAAGGAACAGAATGAAACATAAACGCAGTAACAGGGCAATTGAGACTCTCCTCTTTCCTACCAGGTCTTCCTTCTCAGCATTGGTATTCGGTGTCCCTTATTCACATCTCTGGGGAGTTTAGTGAGATGTGGAGGCAGTGTAGGCTCGGCGAGTTGAGCAGCCTATTGGCTAGGCCCTGCTTCCATGCTTCCTTTTTCTCTGGCTGCGTAGTAGGCCTCAATGGTCCTTCGCACATTTTTGTGTGTGATGTCAGCGTGCGCACCTATTTCTGCACCTAGTTCCACGTCGCCTGTTGTGTACGTGCTTAGGCGGTCTATCAGAATGGTTGTCTTGAAGAGCGTGTATTGTGTGCATGGGCCTATACGTGCATTAACATAGAAACATAGAAATGACGGCAGAAGAAGACCAATCGGCCCATCCAGTCTGCCCAGCAAGCCTCACACTTCTTTTTTTCTCATACTTATCTGTTTCTCTTGGCTCCTAGTAACCTTTGGTTCTATTTCCCTTTCACACCCACCATTAATGCAGAGAGCATTGATGGAGCTGCATCCAAGAGAAATATCAAGCTTGATTAGTTAGGGGTAGTAACCGCTGCAATAAGCAAGCTACACCCATGCTTATTTGTTTTACCCAGACTATGTTATTCAGCCCTTATTGGTTGTTTTTCTTCTCCCCTGCCATTGTAGCAGGGAGCTATGCTGGATATGCGTGTACTATTAGTTTTACTTCTCCCCTGCCATTGAAGCAGAGAGCTATGCTGGATATGTATTGAAAGTGAAATATACATTGAAAGCCACATTATCTATCAACAAATATTGAATAAGCCTAATAATTGGTAGTACCTATAGCTTATGAACTCTTCATTAATTATACAGACTCTTGCTCACCCCTGGTTTTTTTTTTTGGTTTTTTTTTTTTAAATATGGAGATGGCAGGCCTCCATCCTTCCGCTCCGTGAAGGTGGAACACCAACCACTGGCATCTCGCTCCGTGAATGCCTCTGTGGCTACTGCCGCTCCGTGCAGTGTTTTGCTGCCTCCTCTTTATACACTTCCTCTAGACCTGATGGATCCACAGTGTTTATCCCACGCCCCTTTGAAGTCCTTCACAGTTTTGGACTTCACCACTTCCTCCTGAAGGGCATTCCAGGCATCCACCACTCTCTCCTTGAAGAAATATTTCCTGACATTGGTTCTTAGTCTTCCTCCCTGGAGCCTCAGCTCGTGACCTCTGGTTCTGCTGATTTTTTTCTGACGGAAAAGGTTTGTTGTTGTCTTTGGATCGTTAAAGTTTTTCAAGTATCTGAAGGTCTGAATCATATCACCCCTGTTCCTCCTTTCCTCCAGGGTGTACATATTTAGATTCTTCAATCTCTCTTCGTATGACATCCGATGAAGACCCTCCACCTTTTTGGTCGCTCTTCTCTGTACTGCTTCCATCTTGTCTCTGTCTCTTTGTAGATACGGTCTCCAGAACTGAGCACAGTACTCCAGGTGAGGCCTCACCAAGGACCTGTATAAGGGGATAATCACTTCCCTTTTCTTACTCGATATTCCTCTCTCTATGCAGACCAGCATTCTTCTGGCTTTTGCTATCGCCTTGTCGCATTGTTTTGCAGACTTCATATCATTAGACACTATAACCCCTAGGTCCCTCTCCTGCTCCGTGCACATCAGCCTTCCCCCCCCCCCCCCCCCCCCCATCGAATACAGTTCATTCGGATTTCCACTCCCCATATGCATGACTTTGCACTTCTTGGCATTGAATCTCAGCTGCCATATCTTCGACCACTCTTCCAGTTTCCTTAAATCCCGTCTCATCCTCTCCACTCCTTCCGGCGTGTCCACTCTGTTGCAGATCTTAGTGTCGTCCGCAAAAAGACAAATCTTACCTTCTATCCCGTCCGCAATGTCGCTCACAAAGATATTGAACAGGACCGGTCCCAACACCGATCCTTGCGGTACCCCACTTAAAACCGCTCTCTCTTCAGAGAGAGTTCCATTTACCAGCACACATTGTCTTCTGTCCGTCAACCAGTTTGCAATCCAGGTCACCATCTCAGCACTCACTCCTAAGCTTCTCGTTTTATTCACCAGTCTCCTGTGCGGAACTGTATCAAAAGCTTTGCTGAAATCTAAGTAGATGACATCAAGCGCTCTTCCTCGATCCAATTCCTTGGTTACCCAGTCAAAAAAGTCAATCAGATTTGTCTGACAGGATCTTCCCCTGGTGAATCCATGCTGCCTCTGGTCCAGCAATTCTCCGGACTGTAGATAGTGAACTATTCTCTCTTTCAACAGCGACTCCATTACTTTTCCCACCACCGAAGTGAGGCTAACCGGTCTGTGGTTACCAGCCTCCTCTCTATTCCCACTCTTGTGAAGCGGGACCACCACCGCTCTTCTCCAATCACTCGGCACCACTCCCGTTTCTAGGGATCTATTGAACAGGTCACACAGCGGACCCGCCAGCACATCTCTGAGCTCCATCAGTATCCTTGGATGAATCCCATCAGGTCCCATGGCTTTGTCCACTTTCAGCTTCTTTAGCTCTTCCCATACATTTTCTACTGTAAAAGGGTTTTCTTCTATTCCACTTCCTTCCAGTTTCTTGTTGTGTAGAGATGGTCCTTCTCCAGGGTCTTCTTTAGTGAACACAGAACTGAACTATTCGTTTAATATTTCTGCCATTTCTTTGTCACTCTCCACGCATTGATCATTTCCACCTTTCAATTTCACTATACCACTTTGAACTTTTCTCTTTTCACTGATGTATCTGAAAAATGTTTTGTTACCATTCTTTATCTCCTTGGCAAACATCTCTTCCGCTTGACTTTTTGCCGACTTTATTAATTTCTTCGTCTTCCTCAGTTGACTTAAATATTGTTGTTTGTGCTCATCCCTTTGGGATCTTTTATACTTCTTGAACGCTGTTCTTTTAGCCTTAATTTTGTCAGCCACCTCCTTTGAGAACCAGATAGGTTTCATTTTTCTTTTGCTTTTCTTTACATTTCTAACATATAGAGTAGTTGCCTTGGTAATTGCTCCTTTTAGATTGGTCCACTGCTGATCCACATCTCTCTCGTTCTCCCAGCCTTTTAGTTCTTCCTCTAGGTACTTCCCCATTTCTTCAAAGTCTGTGTTTTTGAACTGTAAAACTCGGGTCTTTGTGCTTCTTTTCCATATTTTTTTAGTGATATTAAACCATACCGTTTGATCACTGGTGCTGAGGTGGGCACCCACCTGGACATCAGAGACATTATCTCCATTAGTGAGCACTAAGTCAAGTATAGTTCCTTCTCTAGTGGGTTCATTTACCATTTGTTTTAACAAAGTTACTTGCATGGCATCCACTATCGCTCTACTATTTTTAGATTCTGCAGATGGGATTTTCCAGTCTACATCTGGCATATTAAAGTCACCAACGATCACCACTTCTCCCTTCTTTCCTATCTTAAGGATGTCTTCAATCAGGTCTCTGTCCAGCTCTTCTTTTTGGTTTGGAGGCCTGTAAACCACTCCAATATAAATGGACACTCCGTCATCTTTTTTTAGGACATTGTGCGTGTATTTAGCAGATAGCTAAGTGCGTAGCTGTGCGCGTAGGTATACATCTATCTGGCTAAGTAGTTGACCGTTGAGTGTGTATGCGGTGCGTCTCTTACTAAGTTAACCAACATGTCATGGGGCTGGTGCCAAAGAAGGCTAAGTGTTTAACTATCTGTGCGCTATGCCATATAAGGCAATATCGCTGGAGCTTTCTGCAAGCCTGTGTCAGGGTTGCCTGGATGCTCGAGGTGATTTGCCTCCCACTGATTTTGCCAACGCTGGTCTATCCCCTCAGTCTGAGGGGAGTTGGGCTGGAGGCAACATAACAAGGGTGTCCCCTTCTTTGGTTGATTCACTGGCAGAGATGTCCTCCATAGAGTCTCACTCCCAGGACGTCAGGTTTGGATTTGTGGGGTCTGGTATGGAACCATTCTCCTTTGCCTGGGTGGAATTTTTTCAGGGACTACAGACTTTTCTGCAGGGGCGTCCTGCAGAGACAGCAATGACTCCTATATCAGGGTCGCATGCTCGAGGGCCCCTGTGTCTGCCACCGCGTGCAAACACCATGACACAACAATCCCTGATGATGTCCGAGTGGATGTAGATCAGGATGACAGTGATGATGATTTGGGTTGATCCCCTCTGGAGGAAGGGGAAATTCCCCCAGGTTTAGATCCACATAGAACTCTTCTCAGTTTCTTTCATAGAGATGAGTTGCTGGGGCTGATTACTCAGACCCTGAAGACACTGGGAGTGACTCTTTGGGTGTGCAGAAGAAGGACCCTATATTAGTCACCCTATACAAAGCTTCATGTTTCTTTCTCCTCCTGGATGCGATTGAAGAGTTGATTGCCCTTGAATGGGGTGCAATGAGGACCCTAAAGTGCTCAGTTGGCTTAAGTTTGTTTGTACCTGGCGAGAGTAACTTTATACTTACTCACTGAAATGTCTTCACCCCATTTTTATTCTTTATTCAAATTTGCTTTTTGTTTTTTTTATTTTTATTCTCTGTAAATCTATCCTTTAGTGGCTCATAACTAAGCCTTTGACACGTGTGTAAAATTATTTTTTGTGAATCTGTCCTTTGATGGCTCCAGACCAACCTTTATCACATCTATAGAACAGTCTATAAGCTAATCTTTTGAGCTCTCCTATGTAGTGACTCTTGAACTAATAGAGTGAACGCAGTGCATTTTTCTTTAATCGATCACAGTTTGTTTTTTAAAATTGAATCTGCGGTTCCTCTGGTGCCTGACGCTGCCAGCATTTGCCCAGTAATATATACAGTGCCCAAAACTCACAAATTGTTGGTGAATCCTCCAGGGCATCCCATTGTCTCTTTGAGAGGGTTGTTGTTGGAACCAGTATTCAAATTTGTGGACTTTTTTTTCGCAAGTATATTCCAATTTCACCATCATACATTAGGGATTCCTCCCATTTCATTTCTCTTTTAGAACAATATCAAGGCCCGTTTCAAGCCCTATACATGGTTACAATTGACAGTGTCTTTTATACACAAATATTCCTCAAAAAGAAGCACTAGAGGTGATAAGTGAAATAAAGGTGTTGCGCCTGTCGGATGCAGGTGGCTGCGACCTCTGCTGCTCACCTCAGTTTGCCCAGTAGTTCCGATTCTGGCCAAGATGGCCGCCTCTGCCTCCACACGCCGACCTCCCTGGCATTCCCGGGACGGCGTGGGCGATCCCGGTCGCCATCTTGAATCTGGTGTGACCTAGGGCACACATGCGCACCCCTGCCTCCTTCTTATGCACGTCATGGCCGGAACCTCGGGGGTGTCCCCTCTGCATGACATCACTGCCTACGTGTATTTAAACCTACTGGACTTTCCTACCTATGAGTTAGCAAGGATTCTATCTTGCTCAATTCCTTCCGTGAGATGCTTCACCTCGCTGTTCCTGTGTTCCTGCTGAGTAACTCAGGTACCCGCTCCTCGGGGGCCTTGCTGCACTCAGGGCTATCCGCTCCTTCTGCCTGTCTCACCATCTCCAGCTAATGGATTCCTCTTGCTGCCTTCTCGGACGACCCTTCTGCGTTCCTGCCTCGGGTCTCCACTGCTGCTACGAATTCACTACCGCTACATCTCGGAGTATGGATCCTCTGATTACTCCGCTCTTCGGACCACTACCGGATCCACGCTGTCTTGTGCCAACTGCCATCATCTACCTCCGGCCTACCCCGCGCTGCGGACCACTACCAGAGCCACTACACACATGGTTTACCACAAAGCAAGTATTCCCCGGGTTACCCCACTATGTGGACCACTACCGGAGAATCCATCCCAGGTCTTTCTACTCCAGGACTGAATTTACAGACCCGCTGCTCGGGTTTCCCTTTGCTGTATAATAAATATTTTCTCTGCTTCCTGTGTCCATCGCTGCTGAGACCCAGCCTGTCGTGGAGAGTCCCCACAGGGCTCCTCCCTGTGGGTGGAGTCTGCTCTCTCCACGACCCAAGGGCCCACTAACTAAGTTCAAACATAACAAAAGGACAGATTTACAGAGAATAAAAAGCAAATTGATTAAAGAATAAAAACAGGGGAGAAGACATTTCAGCGAGTAAATCTAAAATTACTCTCACCGGGTACTTCCCACCGAACAAACTTAAGCCAACTGAATACTTTAGATTTCTTATTGCTTTTGGTATGTGGTACAGGTTTACTGGTAGAGGATCATTTGGGATTATTGTTTTTCTAGTTAGCACTCTTGAATGGAGTGTGTCAGAGGCGAGTTTTAAAGGAGGACGTGCCTTGGGTTTATATCCCTTAGATCCACAGGCAAGAGAGCAGTTGCATTTCCCGAAGGTGGATGCCTTGGTGTGTTCTGTTACTAAACGAACCACCATACCTGTTGAAGGAGATGCAGCTCTAAAGGATGCTCAGGATAGAAGGATGCTGCTTGTTCCCTGGTGGCTCGAGCTACTCTGAATCTCTCTCAGGTTTCTGGGAGAACGGTTGCAGAGGCAAAGCGGTAATAGAACCGGTGGCAGCCGTCATAGCTGATGAAGGCTGCGACCTTGTTCGCATTGCTGCCAGAGGGGTTGCTTCTGTAGTAGCAACTAGACATCACCTGTGACTGCGCAATTTGTTGGTGGACACTGTTTCTAAGTCCAGTCTCACCAAACTGCCAAACAAGAGTTCACTCTTGTTTGTCAGTGAGTAGGAGAAGATGGCAAATAAATGGAGGATGCTCAGGTCTCGCTTACTGCAGGATAAGAAGCTGGCTTCATGGCCTTTTTAGTCTGCTGCCCTCTCTAGATTTTTTAGGTGAATTCATCCTTATAGGGGAGCTTCCTCTCAAAGACCCCATTCCTTCAGTACGTCTCAGTCCTTTTGCCCCAGAAGGCCTCGGAAGGATGTGGGCTTCAGAAGTGGAGCCTCTCAATCTTTCCAATGAAGGTTTGCAGACTCACCTGCTGGTGCAGGAGATAGGCAGCCGCCTATCTTGCTTTTATCAGAGGTAGGTCCACATCACATCGGACCAATGGGTCCTAAAAGTGATTTGATACAGGATGGCTATGCTATAGAATTTCTTTGCATTCCCTGGATGCCTTCATGATCTCTCCGTGCAACTCTCCTCAGAAGAGGGAAGCAGTGGAAACTAGATTGTGAAGACTATTGGACCTGAAGGCTGTAATTCCTGTTCCTGAATTGCAACAAAATATGGGCCGCTATTCCATCTATTTTGTTGTACCCAAGTACTCCTTTCGACCCATCCCGGATCTCAAAGGAGTCACTTGTCATTTGCGAGTCACTCAATTCCAAATGAAGACTGTATGCTGCATAATGACAGTACAATCAGGGGAATATCTCATGTCTCTGGATCTGACGAAGGCATATCTGCATATTCCCATTCTTCAGGAACATCAATGATTCCTAATATTTGCCATTTTGGGACGTCATTTATCAATTTCAGGCCTTGCATTTCAGGCTAGCCACTGTGCCCAAGACCTCCTCCAAGGTCAAGGTGGTAGTAGCGGCAGTCTTGATCGAGGATGGTATCCTAGTTCACCCATATCTGGACAGCTGGTGGATTCGAGCCAAGAGCGTGGAAGAAAGTCACCAGGCATCTCGCAAGATGGTCTCCTTGCTGCAGGATCTAGGCTGGGTAGTGAACTTGTCCAAGAGCAACTTACAGCCATCTCAGATGCTGGAGTATGTCAGCGTTCATTTCCGTATGAAGCAGGGCAGAATGTTTATGCCAGAGAGTCAAATTCAAAAGTTAATTTCTCAAGTTCAAACCCTGAGAACTATTTGCCCGCCCATGTGGTCATATTTTCAGGTTCTGGGTTTGTTGGCAGCATTGTTGGAAGTTCTCTGGGTGAGGGAGCATATGTGGCCTCTTCAGCGCACATTGCTTTCCCGCTGGAGTCCACGGTCGCAGGACTAAGCAGTGAGGCTTCTCTTACCATTGGAGGTGAGCGTCCATTTGCAGAGGTGATTGAAGGTGGATCATTTCCAGAAGGGTGTTTCCTTAGAGACGCTGGATTGGTTAGTGCTCACAACGAATGCGAGCCTCCTGGTTTGGTGGGCTCACTGTCAGGGGTTGATGGTGCAAGGTTGCTGGAATGCCAAGGAAAGGCAGTGGAGCATCAACTGATTGCAAGCTGGTGTGCTTGCATTTCACTGAATGTCTAGAGCAGTGGTCCCCAACCCTGTCCTGGGGGCCCATCAGCCAGTCGGGTTTTCAGGATATCCACAATGAATATGCATGAGAGAAAATATGCATGCAAATTTTGGATATCCTGAAAACCCGACTGGCTGGTGGGCCCCCAGGACAGGGTTGTAGACCACTGGTCTAGAGGCTCAGGAAGTCCGGATAATGTTGTACAATGCGACAACGGTGACCTACATCAATCATCAGGACGGCACCAGAAGTCATTAGGTGTCAAGTTTAAGTGTAAAACATTGATAAGACAGGCTAAGAGAGAATTTGAAATGAAGTTGGCGATAGAGGCAAAAAACTCACAATAAAAACTTTTTAAACATAAACATAGAAATGATGGCAGAAGAATATCCAAAGCAGGAAACCTGTGAGAGAATCGGTTGGACTGTTAGATGAGGGGCTAAAGGGGCTCTTAGGGAAGATAAGGCTATTGCAGAAAGACTAAATTAATTCTTTGCTTCTGTGTTTACTAATGAGGATGATGGGGAGATACCGGTTCTGGAGATGGTTTTCAAGGGTGATGAGTCAGATGAACTGAACCAAATCACTGTGAACCTGGAAGATGTAGTAGGCCAGATTGACAAATAAAGAGTAGCAAATCACCTGGACCCAGGGTTCTGAAAGAACTAAAAAATGGCATTAGAAACCCATATCACATAAATTAACACATCAGTGCCACTAAGGATGATGCATTATATTGAACTCAGTTGATTATTTATGAAATCACAACTACTGATAATACTCAGTCAGAGATGTTCTCAAAAGAATATAATTTTTATTTTGCATGAGACATATACAGTTAACTGCAACTGATAAATGTAATTGATCAAATTATCAGATAAAGTAATTTTAAGTCACATCAATTAATTTAAATCAGATCAAGTCATTATACGATAAAAAAGATGAATTGGATGGTGGTTTACCAATATGAGTCAGAAGAGCCAGGCCTCTGGCGTGTTACTCTGAAATCAGCATATCAGCCTCGAGTGACTGGACTTCACTGTTTTTAATACCGTCAGTCTAGGTTACGGATTATGTCTTATACATTAGAATACTAACCCAGAAACTCTGATTGCTACATGCATTAGTCAAGCTAAATATACAAGAACATTTGACTATAAAGGAGAAATTCTTTGATCTTCCATCAAATCTAGGGCAAAATATCTGGGTCCCTTGATCATAGTTCATCAGTCTCTAACTGACAAAAAGACATTTAATTTCATATACTAAAGCATAACATTGTACTCATCCTGTCTCTTAATCTGTAAACTTCTTAAAAACTTCTGTTTAAATGCAGTACTAAAATACAGTAAAAATATTTATTTTTAAGTTTAGAAGAATATAATGAATTATTTATTTTATTCAGGTCTTGCATTACCTTGAAAGAGATAATTTCTAGGAATTCTGCCAAGTTTAGGACATTAATCACAGAGATAGCGGAGGACTGGCTAGGATTTAACAACTGTGTTGTTCAATTCTTGAGCAGTAAAACAGAAAAAGAAGTTTAAAACTATAGAGAGACTGCTATCGCAGTGGTCATCTTAAGCATAAAGAATAATTAAGAGCAATTTAAAATAATTCTGAATGGGTCAGAGTGTTGTTGATTTCATAATTCTATGTTCGTGGTACATATACCATGTCATGTACACTTGCTCCTTCTTTACTTCCTTCTGCTTTCTCATCTCTTTCCCTCACCCTTCTCGCACTCCCTTCCTTTCCCTGTCCTGTTTTAAAATGCCAGGTTCAAGGTATTTATTTTAAAATCTTATATACCGCAAAATCCAAAAATCTATTTTTCAATGCAGTTTACAACACCACATACATAAATATATAAAAACGACTTAAGAAAGGTATGAGCTGGAAACTCTAACCCAGGGAGAGATACTTGGACTCAGTATCTGTGTTGTTGTAATGAGGATTTTGGCATTCTGTGCTTCCGAAGCCTGCATTCTTAGGGACCAATGTCCATGTTTCCTTCTCCACAGCTCTGAATAGATGGCAGCATGGTCAGGAACTCCAGGAACAATCATAGATACCTGGCTGTCCCCAGCAGCCCCGCAGAGTCCACAGCTCAGTACCACCCTTCCTCCCCATTGCCTGCACCACCCTGCACAGTGGCTGGAAACTCCTCATGGCTGTGCTGCAGCCTCTCTCCCTGTCTTTAGCCCAAGCAGCTCTGCCTGCGTGAGTAGCTTTAATGGTGGCAATGCATAACACAGCCAATCAGTGGTGGCTTTGCACTAATATGTCCCATTCCTTTTCACTTCCGATTCAAGTATCGGAGCTGGTGGCAGCAGTGGGATGTACTCCTGCTACTGCAGGCCAGGTCGAGCTTCTGCAGTCATTGCTGCAGGTAGATCAAGGTCCTTTTACCATTTCTGCTGGGGGTCAGATGACATTCAGCCAAAGGCTGCATCTGGCTCACAGGCCCTGATACAGATGATGGAATTCTGTAGAAACAGTGTACCTTACTACTTGTACATATGAACTTAGATGCAAGTAGTTTACATTTTTTTAATAATAATTAGATATTTTGGGCGAGCCTGATGTTTCAGTAGCAGTACCTGATATTGCTATGCAGAGGACCTGGGTTTGATTCCTGGGTCTGGCTTCTGTTTCTCAGTCTGGTTGGGGTAGAGGATGTAGCGCAGGCAGTGCTCGCAGCCTGTGTGAGGATTGAGGAGGTGAAAAGTGGGAGTTTGTCATCATTTAAGGGGGAATTGTCAAAGAGTTACATGCATAAAATTGGCATGTAAGTAATGTGTACATGAGTAAGTGCCATTTTGGAAATATCACAAGTATATGCCTACTTGTAGTGAGTGTCCTGTGTAAATGTTGATAGAAAAAGGGGCAGTTTAGTAACATTCTGGGCATGGTTTGGATATAGACAAGTTGCTGTTTTGTAAATGGTATACACGTATACATTCCCAGCCTTGTCCTTACACTTTTACACCTGCTAATTAAGTTGAAAAGTGAAATGAATCTTCCCTATTGTCTGCGGTTTTGGATGGGAGGTCTGGGTTAAGTGATAGGGGTTCAGGGTGAAGTGCTGGAAGGTCACTCTGAACTGGTGGAGGTGTTGGCAAACTGATGATTGCAAGTAAGTGAAATACATGCATTCTTTATAAAATACAATCCTCCATGCGTAACTCTGGTATTTCACGCATATGTTATGATTGCATGTGTAAAATGTGTGTAACTTTTATAAAATGTATAAAGTATGTGTGTTCCGGTATTACAACTATATGCACATACTGAAACATACATGTGTACTTTTGGGACAAATACATGGTCGTATATAAACTTTGCGGCTCCTGCCACACGGTTTACAAAATACTAGCTTAAACTTCTACAGGCCTGCTTATGTATATTTGGTGACTTAGGCAGACTATTGAAAATTGGACTTCTAATGTGTGTGTGCTGGGAGGATCCCCTTTTACTCTGTTCAAGTGTCCTCTGGTAAGGTTCTATACTCCTGCCAGAAGTTCAGGGTTTCATTAACAGACTGGCATTCTCTCTCCAGCAGGTCCTCCTCTGGAGTCAGTCTTTCATCTCCACTCACGTCAGTCTTTCACACACCGCAGCACATACCAAACTCCAGTTCAAGTCTGATACACTCCTAAAGCATGCTCACGGTATCTCTTGGGGCACTGCCACGAAGGTTTAAAATACAGGGGTTCCCTCTCTCTGAGAGATACCATGTGGTACATGTAGGTTAAAATGTTTTTGTTTTCTTTTTTAGGTTTGCTTTTATGAGTCTGCTTTAGGCACACACATATCCAATGTACCCCAGTTGGAAGAACAGATTATAAACTTGGAAGCAAAAGTTGATGCTCAGGATAATGCTTTGAGGTAGGTAAAGTATGTTAGGACTAAATTCTTTCTTTTCATCTCTTTTACATTTCTTTGAGTAGTGTACACAAGAGAACATTGAAATTCAAAATAATTTCTTATTTGCATATCCTGTTTCATGGTCTGTTTCCCGTCCAATAAACATGAGGAAAAAAAAAGGAATATTATAAACACATTCAAATACTTCAAGATATGAATAATGTACATGAAGTGAGCATCTTTCAGTGGAAAGGTACCTTATAGACCTCAGGAAGGGAGCATTTTGCCGCTCTTGAAAATTAGATACACATGTCTTGATTTAGTCCAATAAAAATGTATTGCCTATAACTTTTTTTTGATCTTTTGTTTTTCCTACATATTCAAATGGACTAACATGGCAACCACAATACTTGCTGAGTGGAAAGGAAGTTTTAGGACAAGTGGTTGTGCTAGGCTAGAGGGGTGAGGTGAGTAAGGGAGTATTTGTTCTCAGAAAGAGTGATAGATACATGAAACAGTGTCTCAGTGGAAATGACAGAGGCTAAAACTTTGAGAATTCAGCTATGGGACAAACACGATATCCTTAGCAGTAAGAAAGTGAGAGTAAACTTTAAATAGAATATTATAGTAGCTGGGGGGAAATGGTTAGAGGAGATGGATTTGGAGGCCTTTATCCGTGGTCAAGGGCTGTTTTAATGCCCTTTGTCAGTGTTTTGCACTTTGTTAATGAGCCTTGTTTCATGATAACTCTTTTTCATATGTAGCAGGACTTATTGCAGCAATCCATTGAAAATGTTAAGTCATACCATTATTTACAGTAAGATTATATTAGGAACCACTCTATCTTTTGTTATTGGATAGCAATGAGATCTGTAAAAGTTTTGTGTTTTATTTTTAAAATTTTGTTGAAGGGGTGCCAAGGGGATGTTAGTCTTCAAGAAACCCTCCCGCCACCCCGCAGAGTTGGGTTTCTCCTATGTATGTTTGTTTTATTTTTTTGAAATTCTCTGTAAAGAGACTATCGTGGCTGGGCGGGCAGATAGTGGCATGCTGGGCATGCTCCGTGTGCCAGTCAAAGTTCTAGAAACTCTGACAGAAGTTTTCCATGCTGGGCTCCATCTGATGATGTCACCCATGTGTGAGGACTAACATCCTGCTGTCCTAGGAGAACACCTATTACAGGTAAGCAACTCTGCTTTTCCTGTGCATAGATACATAGTAATGATGGCAGATAAAGAACAAATGGTCCATCTAATCTGCCCAGCAGTTTGCTTATGGTAATAACTGCCACTCCATGCAAGTTACCCCCATGCGTTCTGTTAAGGGTAGTAACTGCCTCTCCATGCAGATTACCCCATACAGAAATGTTACACCATCCATTTATTCAAGCTTTAGGGATCCACAGTGTTTGTCCCATGCCCTTCTTTTCATTGCTGCTTCTGGTATGGCATTCTAGGCATCCACCACCATCTCCATGAAGAAATATTTCCTGGTATTGGTTTGGAGTTGTCCCCTCTGGAGTTTCATATCATGACCCTAATTCTACTGTTTCCTTTCCAACAGAAAAGGTTTGAAATTTGTGCATTGTTAATTCTCAGGTATCTGAGGTCTGTATCATATCTCCCCAGCACCTCCTCTCCTCCAGGATATAAATATTTAGATCCTTAAACCTCTTCTCATAGGTCTCCTGAAACAGACCCCACACCATTTAGATCACCTTCCTCTGGACTGTTTCTATCCTGTCTCTATCCTTTCTGAGATAGTCTTTAGAACTGAACAGAGCACTCCAGGTGAGGCCTCACCAAGGTCCTGTTCAAAAGCACTATTACTTCCCTTTTCCTGCTGGTTATACCTCGCTATGCAGCCTAGCATTTTTCTAGATTTAGCTACTGCCTTGTCACATTGCTTCACTACCTTCAGATCACCAGAGACAATCACCCCAAGGTCCCTCTCCTGGTCCATGCACGATAGTCTTTTGCCCCATCACATACAGCTCTTTTGGATTACCACACCCCAGGTTCATGACTCTGCGGTTCTTGGCGTTGAATTGAAGCTGCCAACTCTTCAACCACTCTTCAGGTTTTCTTAAATCACTTTTCATTTTCTCTACTCCTTCAGGTGTGTCCACTCTGTTGCAGATCTTAGTATCATCCACAAAAAGGCAAACTTTTCTTTATAACCCCTCTGCAATGTCCCTCACGAAGATACTGAATAATACCGATCCTTGAGGCACTCCATTTAACACTGTTCTCTCATCAGAGCAGGTTCCATTTACCTTTACACATTGTTTCCTTTCAGAACAGATTACTAACTGGTTGACTATCACTTTGGTGCCCACAACCAAGCTTCTCATTTTATTCTTGAGCTTCTTATGTGGGACCATATTGAAAGCTTTGCTGAAATCCAAGTAAATCACTTCGAGCGTTCTTGCTTGATCCAGTTCTCTAGTCACTCAGTCAAAAAAAAAAAAAGTCAATCAGATTTGTCCATATCCCAGTCATGAGACTTACTGAATCATATCTCTATTTCAGCAGCAATGTCGAAGTTTGCCTCCACCATTAGGACCTGCAGGTCTGGAATTTTATTGCCCATTCTACAAGCATTTGTGGTCTTCTTTGCTATGCTACTTTTCTAGTCATTTTTTCTGCTTTTTTGAGCTGATTGAATTTGTTGTTTTCTCCTCCCGCTTCTTGTATTACTTGGGAGTAACAATCCAATTTCATTGGCCACCTGCTGCCACCCTGCCCTCTGATTTACATGCCTGATAAGGTATGATCTGTTTCTTTCTCACTTGGCATCCTCTTTCCTGCCACCAACAAATGTAGGGCCATCCTTAAATATAGCCTTTTACTGCGCCATACACGACCCCAGCCTCCAATGTATCCAAAACCACTTTCTGTACCCCAAGTTTTGAGCCAGGAATTGAAATTAACTATATGGCTCAGCCTTTCCTTTCCTTTTCCATGAATAGGTAATACTTCTAAAAAGTCAATAGTCTTTGCCAGGTGTCTAATCTTCTTCTTCCCTATAGCTTTTCTGCCTTTTCGTAAATGTTACTTCAAACCTGAACATACTAATTTCTTTTCACAGAGATGCAGAAGTTCACTTAGAAGAAAGTCAAAAACTGGTATCTTCAAAAGAACACTTTTTACACATATTTAAAGATGAATATAAAAAGCTGAGAGCCGAATTGCTGGAACAAAGAAAGCGAGGAAAGAGGTGACTACAATTTTTCATTGATACTGCAAGAAGTTTGGGGCTTTTATTTTTAGACTAAAACAACAAATTTGTAGTTTAATAGTAATTTCCATGACAAAATAAATAGTAAGAAATAGAATTTGATTGGCTTGTAATGATTATATTGTAGCTGTTACATAACTTCCAGCACTCGCTATGGCCTTACAAAGGATGAACTGAAGACATTTCATCTACCTTAATTGAAAATTATAAAATTTAAATAGTCTGGGCCCCAAAAGACCATCTCTTGAGTGGTCTGATATTCTTTTCTCTGTGTCAAAAACCCTTTCAGATCAGTAAAATTTGGCCAAACACAGCCCTTACTTCTGATGGAGACCCTGGGAGGAGGGGAAACAATTGATCAAGTCTTGGGCATGCTGGATATTCAACTCAACAATTTAAAAACAACATCCTATTGCAGGCTAGATACAAATGATTAAAAATAGGCATGACCCTGCCTTGGGTTCATTAGGAAGAAGTTTGTCTAACTATTGAATTTTCCTTCATAGGAAGGTTAGGAGAAGTTAAATGGGGGGGAAGGGAGATGGGCTTTTTTTTTTTGGGGGGGGGATGTTAGTGCTTCTGTGAGGTACTAGAGGGGAGAGAAGAGAAGCAGGAGACAGAAGTGAGTTGTACAGATTACTAGCTAAAGATTCCAGAGTGTGGAGAGTGAAGCTTTGAGTAGAAAAGCTGAAAGGGTTGCTGTTCAATCCTGCAAAGGGCTAGAAGGTGGTGACAAAATGTGTGGAGGTGCTAGAGTGGTTCCTGATAGCAGTAACTGAGAGCCAGCCAAAGGGACAGGACTCCAAGAAAAAGGGGGGAACCTCTCCTGTCTGGGGAAGCCCACCACTGAAGACTGTCAATAAATAAATATCTGGGGAGCTATGAGTTCTAATTCAACCAGAAAAGAGTGAGAAAACTGATGCCTAGAAATTCTAAGAGTTCAGGTGGGTTAGAGACTGTCATTTTTTATTTTTTGTCTTTTGTTTACCTTTTCCCTGCTTGGACTGTGTGCTGCTTTTTTACTGTGTCCAGGAATTTTGAATATGTTAGGCTTTGAAACAATCATTGGGTGTGGACCTCTGTTTTTTTTCCCCTGGTTAAGTGCAAGTCTTCCCTTGGGCCTCCCAGTGTTTTTCGGACCCTATTGGACTGAACCCTGGTGTTTGTTCCAGGGCTGCAGAAGGGTCACCCACCACCTGAGCAGCTGCTGAAAGTGATCCCTGACAGAGTGGGGGGTTACGTATGAAACATGTCTGCATGCGTTTCACACATTTTTATTTGTCCAATTTTTTCTTTAAAAAGGTATTTTTAAAATTTTTTTTTTTTTTTTAAAGAGCGGAACAGCAAAGAAATGAGGCCCTGAATGATGCCGAAGAACTAACTAAAGCTTTCCAACTATATAAAGAGAAGCTGGCTAAAAAACTGGAAAAGGTAAGACAGGCTTCTAGATGATTTTATACTAGTATTTAGCTTGTTGCAATTCAGTATTGTGCTAAAGTATTTCATTTACAATTGCACAAGGTATCTCTGTGCTGCCAGCATTATGTCCAACATGTGGTCAGTCAGATAATTTTGGAAAATAATAGGCATTAATTAATGTGATCTGAATCAGTCCATTTCTCTGCCGTCTCTGGATAGAGAGAGAGATGAGGAGGAATGTCACCTGTTGTGACCCTTGGATGTTAAGAGACCTATTGTGAGGTATCTGGAGGTTTCTAAACCTCTCAGGAAGACAGATCGCCTGTTTGTCCTCCACGGTAATTCAACACTCACGATGCTAGCACTGCGAATTACCATGGGGCCAGCACCCGAGGAGAAGCTGCAGGACAGGCTTCTTCCGCCACCAGAGGGATAGAGCCCAGCGGTAGCCACATGGGCCTTCTGTTTCTTCTGCCGCCATTGGGATTGGGTCCACCGGTGGCCCCCACGGGCTTCCTGCTTCCACCCCCCGTGGGATGGGGGTCCACCAGCGGTAGCACAGGCCTCTATCTGCTCCCAACGCAGCCCCGTGCAATTGCACGGTTTGCACACCTGCTGGCACCGAGCCTGCTTCTGTTGCCGTTCCCATTTCTTTAAAACGTCCTTCTACTCAGATCCTTGGCTTTCTCATGCCACCTTCACTCCTTCCTCATGGCTCTCATACAACACCTTATCCTGGCCCTATCTCTTTCTCCATTTCCCTTATCAAGCCCTGATCCTCACACCTGTTGTAGAACATTTGGCAGCATTGGCTTTGGGGAGGAATAAGGTGCCAGATAGTTCAATTTTTTTTGCTGACTTCGAGGAGATGGGGAGGGAAATAATATTCAACCCCCATCTTCCCCACAGAATAAGCTCTTCCTTGTGCTGTTCTCCCCATCTCTTACAGCATTCATCCCATTGTATGTCACTGTCCTCGGAAGCTTTCACCCCCTTTTGCACCACTTCTTCTTTAAGTATCCACTTGATGACTGTTTTTCCCCAAGTATTCATCAACTGCATTCACACTCCTCTCTCCTCACCCCCTTTCAGCATTCACTCCCTTTGTCTTGCCACAAATTATTCTGGCCTGACTGGAGTTTTGAATGATTCCCTCCTCTCTTCTGTCAGCTGAATCCCCAAGTCAGGGGAGCAGTGGTGAGGGCTGGAGCAGGGAGCTGACTAGCTCGTCTTTGCTATCCTCATTCTCCTCCTGTCCTTTACTATTGCAGATGGGGGGGGGGGCGAGAAGAAGCAGGTGAATAGCAGAGCAGGAATAAGCAGAGAAAATCCTTTGATCCCTGCTCCAGCCCTTCCCTTCTGTCTCTTCAGCAACCAGCAACACAGTCAGGAAGGAGAGGGGAGACTGGAACAAAATGGTTGTTCTATCGGGTGTGCTTCCTATTCCAGTCCCTTCCCCCTCTGCCCTGCTACTCAGTTGCCAGAGGGCAAGAGCCACATTTTGTACATGAGCCACAGGTTGGCCACCCTTGCAATAAACAGTTTCATGTAATCCTTGCAGTTTTTTATGATGTGCAGTATCACTTCAAAAAGCGTTTAAAGGAACTGTCTCTCGTTTCTCGCTTGTCACAGATGAAAGGTATCTTGTACTTATTTCTTAAACTTAACAGCAACCTTTTAGAAACAGGAACGAATGAGGACATGGCCTAGCTAAGATGGATATGTATTTCAGCTATACTTCATTGGCTTTAAAAGTGCCTTTATTCTTTTATGACCATTATTGGAGAGAGAGGGCCACCTGTAGTAGACTCATCTTCTAGCAGGTTTAGAGAAGCTGGCTGACAAAGCGTGCCTGAGTAGATTCAGGTTGCTCAGAGCTGTCACCTTCCATCTGTGTAATAAGGTGCATGAGCTTCTGTTCTGTCAATTCTGCTGCATATGTTATGTTTTATTGTACCATATTGATTTTATGATTATAATAAAATAATCCGCATTGAACAGATCCTTGAAAGTAGCGGCATATAAGAATTTTAAATAAATAAATAAATAAATATAGACCAGTGCTTACATAATGATGCAAATCTCTTTCAGACATATTCATTGTGGATATCCTGAAAACCTGACTGGTTAAATGTGACTCAGTTGAGAAATTCTGATATAGATTACTCACAGCTTGTCTATTCAAGTGAAAGTGGTGAAAAGTCTATATTATCTGACTTCTGTCTCTTCTCAGAAGAGACATTCACTGTGCTCTGAGAGCGTTCTCTCACCTTCTCTTGGGAAAGGGAATCTTAATCCAGACAGACAACCAAGTGTGTAAACAAACAAGGAGGTATAGGCTCTTACGCCCTCTGAGGAGGCCATCTGAATCTGGTTGTGAGCAGGACATTCTTAACTCCTAGGCAATCTACCTTCTGGGAATCCATAGTATGTTGGACTACCTCAGAGAATCACAGACGACTTGTTCAGTCTCTGGGGAATACCAATGATCAGCTTGTGTGCCTCAGAAATCAACTGGAAAGTCAAAATTTCTGCTGTGTTCCATGCATCTGTGCAGCTATAGATCAACTTCTGACACGTTTCTGCTGAACTGGAATGTCTGTACATGCTATGTGAATTCCACTAATCGCCAAGACTGTCCTTAAGGTCCTTCAGGATATGGAGAGGATAATTCTCACTATACCAGCCTGACAATAGCAAGTGTAGTTTCCATATCTCATCCATCTATCTGTTCAGTCTCCAGTGCCATTGGGGATATCTTAGAATCTCATCAAACAAAAAATGGTAGGCACCCCAGTTATCCCTAGCCTTCATGATGTGGATGTTGAATGTGCAGTAGTTTCTTCCTTGGTCCTTCCAAGAAGATAGAGGACAAGCTGTTTTTCATTTAGAAAAGCTCTCAGTCTGAAGATCCTGCAGTTTCAAGTGGAAGAGGTTCTCGACTTGATGTGGGATCAGCTAGCTGGATCCCTTCTCCTATGGCCCGAGGGACATGCTTCACTAGCTATTCTTCCTCTCGTCTTCGGGCCTTAGTATCTTTTCTGTCAAAGCTCATCTCAGCACCATTGTGATGTATCACCAGATAGTGGAAGGGCTCCAATCTCTTTCCACCCTTTAGTATCCATGTTCATGAAAGGACTGTGACATTTCATTGCAGGTGTTCTCAGAGACCTCTGTCCCTTCACTTTGTTAATTTTGAGGTTATGGGGTGTGTGTGAAAAGAGGATCTAGTGGGTTCTTTTTCAGTTCTCCATTGTGATATAACAGGGACTTTCCTGCTGGACTGGAGTCTCAGGAATTTTGGAGATGAGAAGACCTGGAAATATATTGTATGGGCCAGATTTGGGTGAACTTTAAGGTGCTGAGTTTTTATGAACTTGGAAGGCAGTAGCACTTGACTTACATGCAATCATGTAATTATTTGCATTCTAAATCGATTGTGGCTGATCTTGCTAGGGGTAAATCTCTATTGGAGGGTTATTGTACCAAATTAGGGAATGCTAAGGGATTAATATCGAAGTTGTATGTGGAGTTAACTGGTGACCTACCATCTAAGTCCTGTCATCTGATTGCTTGGGAATCGGATATAGAGGAATGCTTAGATGAATTTTTGTGGGATCTGTTCACTATTGGTGGGGAAAAAAATCTGTTTCCACTTTGTTGGTTAAGAATGGGGGTGAGGTAATGTTTCGATGGTATCTCATAAAATATACCCAGAAACCAAACTGGATTGCTAGTGTTTGTATGTGAGGGGATGGATACTCTGTTTCATGTATGGTAGGAGTGCCTTCAGATACATAAGTTCTGGGATGTGATTATTGTTTTGATTCACAACATTACTGGTGTATTGGATTTCAAGGATCATTGTTTTCTTTTGAGTTTTCCTACACCTAATGCATCTACTGCTATGCAAATTTTGATTTTGCAAATAATTATGTCTGCATGGTGGCATTTGCAACTCATTAGAAGAATTTGGAGTACCTTTTCTTTGCATCTGTTCGTCAGCGCTTACATAGAATTTTTTTATATGGGCACATTAACTGCGCTCTGATAAGATGCTCTTGAGAAGTTTACTAATATCTGGAAGCCCTATCTATTATGGTTGCAGTTTGGTTCCCCTTGGTATGGCCCTGCTTCTTTTATCTTTATTACTCATAGTATAACCTGCTGGGTTATACTATGAGACCTGTCGCTTGCTGGGGTGGTGAGGAAGGTAGTAATAAGCATTGAGATTTGTATGATTTTATTCCTGTTTCTCTGTTGAATGTGAATAAGTTTGTATTTTGACAAACTTTAAATTCTTTAAAAAAAAAAAAAAAGACTGACATTTAAGACCTTCAGTCACTAAATCTCTAGTGCCTCCTTGGGACGTCATTTATAGGCCTAGTTCAACTCATGAAACCTCTTTTCAAATCGCTCTAGTTGGACTTGGTTTCTCACCTGGAAAGTGTTGCTTCTCATGGTCGTCACTCTGGTATACAGTGTGTAATTTTCGGTTCTAAGTTACACAACAGGTTTTGTATAAGTTATACAACAGGTTTAAGCTGATGTACTATTGGGGGATGAGTTTCCTTCATAAAATGCATGTGCACCTCAGCAGTCTTCTACTAGATATTTTTGTTTTTGTGCATTTTTATTCTTCCTTAAGATAGAGCTGTTAATAATCTTCTCTCACCCCCTTTCCATAGAGAAGTAGCAACGTATAATTTTCAAGATGCCAACTCAGCAGGTGTTTGATTATTTGAATAGGTAATAGAGTGAATTACTTGATTGCGCTGAAACACAGCTAAAAGTAAAGCTTTTAAATTGTTGTTTTAGGTTCAAGCAGAAGAAGAAACCGTACAGAAAAATTTGATGAACTGTGAAAAAGAACGAGAAATATTGCAAAAAAAATGTAATGAATTTGAGATTAAATTTAAAGAAGTTGAAGAACAATTAAGGTAGATCATTTTGATATGGTTTTGGTGTTTATTATTTTATTTTTATATACTTCCTTTTCACTATCATGTTGTGACTTATATAATAGAAGCAGGGCAGAAAACCATCCCAACCTGCTGTTGGTAATGCCTTTCAAAGATATATGGAGGGCTTCAGCAATGTTTGTCTAACCAGTCTGAAGAAAAATGGTTGGTCCCCAGCCTCCCAGGGGTTTTAAGACTCCTATGACAGTTCTGTAGTTGGAGTGAGCTTTGTACTTGTTTACATGAGAGGCAAATAAACAATTTAACTAGATTTATCCTAATTTAATGTTCTTGAAGTTTACTGACATTCTTGATGTAAATCTATAGTATGTTACCATTTTTATGACTAGAAACAAAAGCAGTTCCATATTAAATCCAAAAATTTAATGTGGATTTGATAGATGAATGAAAATTTAAAATAAAATTCTGAGACCCAAGTTCAGATTTATTATTCAAGCAGAATAAGCATTGTACACATGATGTATGTCCCTATTCCAGCAAGTTTATAATCTTTTTGTGCACAGGAGAGATTAAGTGACATGCTTAAGGCTATAAAAAGAGTGGTGCATAGCCTAACTGAATTGGTATCACTATTCATACCATAGCCATCTCCCGTGGGACCAAACTGTGGCAGCCAACGAGCCTATCTTCTATGAACTTGAATTATAAATCATTTCCCTACTTTTAGGTAAAGGTGACTCTGTTAAGTAAATACTTTGACTACACACAGCCTATAAAGGTCTATTCTTTAGAGTTACTGATTATAAAAACGTTAGTTGGGCACACTAAAAAGTTACTGATTTTCTGTCAGATTACTCTCTCAATAAATTGTATGTTTCTTTATATTGTTCTGTGTAAGGGGATTTAATCCCTTGTTGGTACGATGACATTTTTGAGGTGGGAGATGGAGGGCCAGCCTGGCCTTATCAAAATACAGTTCTCTGTCTACAAGCGACACTGAATTAGCCATGACAAGGGCTGACAACTGGCACTGTCGTAGCTCAGAAATTTTGCTTTACTGAGCATGCATGGAGGTTTGCACACATGCTGCCTCATGAGCTCTTCAGTCTTTTTTTTGTCCAAGCTCTTTCTCTCTCTCATATCTGTTGGTACTTTTATAGTTTCTTTTAGTCTCTAATTCACTCTGAGTTGTCTTGCTGCCTCGGCAGTCCCTCAACAGAACTTTTCAGTACTACCAAAAAAAAAAAAAGATAGTTACAAAAAAAAAAAAAAAAGTGTAAAGAATGTACGGCTTCAAGGACATCACTCATGGTCACAATTTTTGTTACAAATGTCTGCGGCCAGACCACAGCACAGCTAACTACTATGGCTGTAGACAGATGTCCCTGAGATTCCAGAGAAGCAGGGTCTGGAAGATGGAAGAACTTTGCAGGTTGTTGAAAAGCCTCTTGGAGTAGAGCTTCAGACTCACTCCATTCCAAGCTGAGCAGGTTCTGTGCCCACTATTTCCTTATTCCCAAGTAGTCATGGAAATTGACACCCATCATAGATTTACATAGATTAAACAAGAATCTGAAACTGGAGAAGTTCAAAATGAACTCCAGTCCCATCATCCTATCTTTTATTCAAGCAGGAGATTGGATGTGCACCCTGGGTCTGAAAGATGCCTATGCGCACATACCTGTCTGTCACATCCATTGGAAATACTTCAGTTTCGTGAGCGGATTCCTCTCACTATCAGTACAAGGTTCTCCCTTTCAGGTTCTTGACGGCCCCAAGGGTGTTCACAAAATGCCGAGTGATAGTGGCAGTGGCACATCTTTATTGCCAGAGAATTGTCTTTCCTTACCTGGATTACTGGTTAGTGACTGGGCCTTCCCAAGCAGAGCTGTTGGACTTCCTGTAGAAGATGATCCAGCTCCTTCAGTCGCTATGGTTCATAATTGACTTTATCAAGTGTAACCGCGTTCCTACCCAAATAATCAAGTTCATCAGAGCTTGTATAGACTCTCAGGAGGGAGAGACTGTGCCTCCTTTTGGAGTGGGCAATTTGCCTTTGAGCCTTGATCTAGGCCCTACTACAGTGGGGTCAAGTCTCAGCTTGAGAAACTGTGATTATCCTGGGACATACGATGGCAGTGGTGCATATGGTTCCCATGACTCACCTCAACATGCAAATTCTTCAGTGGGGCCTCTGTGCTCAATGGAATCAGTTGTTTCTGCCATTATTATTTCTTGTGAGGGTCACTGCAGATATGAGGGAGTCTCTTTAGTGGTGACTAGGCCCAAAAGACCTGGAGATGGGATCACCCTTTCCTCATTAAGTAACCCTAGAAATGAGTACACTCATCAGGGGAAGAGGTGCACACACAAGCTCCTTCCAAACCCAAGGAGTCTAGTCAGCAACAGAATGTCTATCTCTTTCAGATTAATTTTCTGGAGCTACGAGTAATCAGACATGCATTGAGAGAGATTTTTTTTCACATCTCCTTTGGGGAAAGAGAATTCTGATCCAAACTGACAACCAAGTAACAATGTTCTACATCAATAAGCAAAAGGGCATAAGGTTGTGGACCCTCTGGCAGGAATTTCTAAGAATTTGGGAGTGGACTTGCAGCCACAGAGCCTTCATATAAGCAACCTATCTTCCTGGGATCTGTAACATGTTGGCGGATCACCTCGGCAGGGTATTTCATCCCCAGAAGTGGTTTCTAGATCAAACAGTGGCAGACAAGTTGTTTGATCCCCAGGGTTGCCCATCTATCAATTTATTCACATCAGAGGACAGCAGAAAAGTAGAAATTCTCTATTTTTCAAAGCGGATGCTTTTGTTCATATGAGATGCAGATCTGCTGTTCCGTTTTCTACCACTTCAGTTGGTGGCGAGAACAGTGCAGAAGGCACTCAAGGACAGGGGTGCACCTTATCTTTATTGCACCAGCATGACCCAGACAAGTGTAGTCTCTTACCTCATCAGGTTATCAATCAGTCATCTGTTCTCTCTGGGATCTAATTTGACTTTGCTAACTCAAAAGGACAGTCATCTGTCACCCTAACCATCCCACTCTCAACTTGATGGCATGGATGTTGAGCACATATTAGTCTCATTGCTGTCACTGTCCAAAGAAGTTGAGGATATTATGACTTCTGCCAGGAAGTCTTCAACTAGAAATGCTTACAGTTTTAAATGGAAAAGATTTTCATCTTGGTGTCAAGCAACCTCCCTGGATCCATTTGCCTGTGAACCAAATGAGTTGTACTAGTACTTATTTTCCCTCTCCTCCTCAGATCTCAGTACATCATCAGTTAAAGTGCCTTTCTGAGCCATTGCGGCTTATAATGTTCCAAGTTGATGACAAACAGATATTATTCATCCGGTGTTGAAGTTCATTAAAGACTTGTGGCATACAAGTCCTCCAGTTGCCAAGCCATGGGATATATACCATTGTTCTGTTATTTTCAGTCACAGCGATTTACAGCAACCAGTTAATATAACTTTCAACTGTCAAGTATTAAAAACAGAGAATATAAAATAGAAATAAAATCTCAATGTTGTATTAATACAACTAATGAACTTGCCTTACGAACCATTAGTCAACTCCCTTAAACTTCCTCACCTAGAAAACAGTCACCCTTATGTTGACTAGAAGAGCCAGTGAGCTTCAGTCATTGATTCTTTACTCTCCATAACAAGCAATTTTTCCACAACAGTGGTGCTCCACGCTCGCCCCCAAGTTTCTTCCAAAATTAGTTTTGGCTTTTCATCTGAATCAAACCATTGTTTTGCCTACGTCCTTTCCAAGACCTCATGTAAATGATGAGAAGATTTGCCATTCCCTAGACTGCAAAAGGGCCCTGGCTTATCTGAAGAGAACCCAACCACAGCATTCTGAACTTTTCATCTTATGATCCTAACAGACTAGGAATAGCAGTTTCCAAGTACACGTTGTCCAAGTGACTGGCAGACTCTGGTACACATTTCTATGCTCTGGCTTGCCTCCAGATCACAAGGCTCATCAAGTAAGAGCCATGGCTACCTCAGTGGCTCATCTGTGACCCATGTCCATCAAAGACGTTTGCAAAGCTGCAACTTGGTCATCTGTTTACACCTTCATGTCCTGTTATTATCTGGACAATCTATCAAAAACTGACAGTAACTTCAGGCAAGAGGAGAAGTCCATTAACGGCTATTAATCAAGTTTACTTAGGGAATAGCCACTGCTATTAATTGCATCAGTAGCATGGGATCTTATTAGTGTTTGAGTAATTGCCAGGTTCTTGTGGCCTGGTTTGGCCTCTGTTGGAAACAGGATGCTGGGCTTGATGGACCCTTGGTCTGACCCAGCATGGCAAGTTCTTATGTTCTTAGTTTTGTGCAGCCTTTTTACCCAGTAATCCACTCTCCACTTCTCCCCACTTGGGTGGGGGGGGGGGGGGGGCTGGATTGCTTTTCATTAAGTGCTCTGCTGCAGCCTTCATTTTGAAACTCCTCATGTATTGTGGCTAATTCAGTCCTGCTTGTCAACAGAGAAAGTGAGTTCGCCTACCGTAAACGGGGATTTCTATAGACAGTAAGAAGAATTAGCAAATGCTTAATAACCACTCTCTTTTCTGGAGAATTGTCTGCCTAGCTAAAGCTGAGCTTTGTAATCAACTGAGGGGCTCATGAGGCAGTGTATATGGGAACTCCTATGCATGATTAGTAGAGCAATAGCTCTGAGCTAGTAGAGAAGGGTCCATTCGGCACAGTCAGATGACATCGCCATTTCATAGCTAATTCATGCTGTCTATGGAGAACCTGGTTTACTGCAAGCAAACTTGCTTTCTTGTGGAGCTTCTTACTGCTTAACACCTTAAGAGTAACTTTCAGAGCTCCATAGAAGCTTGCTGCAGCATTCATGGCTTCCAAGATGGAGGAAAGAAAATGAAATAAATATTTTTATTTAGCTTATTTGCAGATATGTTGATAAAATCAGAAATTTTGTTTTTCTTGTCTTTTTTTTTTTTTTATTAAGAAGCCCAAAATGTGTGTTTTGAAAGCAAATGATGACCTCATTTGTAATTTTTGTAGCTGAAACATCCAGGATACATGACTTGATATTTATATTAGACAGGTGAAGACAGAGCATTGCAAGGCAAAAGAGAAATATACAATAGAAGCTAAAAATGCTGAGTTGGATTCAATCCTGGCGCAAGCTAATGAAAGGATCTTTGAACTTGAGAATAAACTTGTTGACACAGAATATATTCTTAAAGAAAAGAATGACCTGATGCATCAGAACAAAGAATTACAAGTTTATATTGCACAGCAGAATGAGAAACTACAGATCTATCAAGATGAAATTGTAGGTACCAGAGCAGAATATTATGGTATGAAAATAATGTACAAGTAATTATTCTTTTTTATACAGAGGGCTGTAAATGGTAATATATGGTTGCAGGAGGAGTTAAATGACTTGGTCAAAGCATCTTCACAAATGAGTCCCCTTTGACTTTAAAAGAAAAGACTGGGAAGTGGAAGGATGAGAAAGCCTTAAAAAAAAAAAAAAAAAAAAAGCAATTGAACAAATGAAAAGAAGACTAAAGGTTCCTCTTCTTATGGTTACATGAAGCATCCACTCTGCATTGATTAGTCAGATACAGAGAGGAAACAATTGGTGTAAGTCTGCCATGCACTAAAGCACCCACAGGCACTGGGCATGTACTGAAATAGGTCAGGGGTGGCCAACTCTGGTCCTCTAGATCCACACACACACCTGGTTTCCAGAATATCTCCAATGAATATGCGTGAGATAAATCTGCAGGCACTGTCTCCACTATATACAAATCTATCCCTTACCATATTCATTGTGAAGATCTTAACAATTGTGGGTGTTAGCTGGTGGATCAGGGTTGGCTGCCCCTGAAATAACAAAAACAAAAGTGTGCTGCACAAACAAATTTTGCGATCCATAAGCTCAGGTGAAAATGTCAAGTTTTAATGTGGAAATAGAAAAATCAATCACTAGTTGTGGCAACAATCCAAGCAAATTAATAGCTGATGACAGCAAACAGCTATTTATATAGAAACATAGAAATGACGGCAGAAGAAGACCAAATGGCCCATCCAGTCTGCCCAGCAAACTTTCGCACTTTTTTTTTTCTCATATACTTATCTGTTTCTCTTGGCTCTTAGTAACCGTTTTTATTCTATTTCCCTTCCACCCCCGCCATTAATGTAGAGAGCAGTGTTGGAACTGCATCTAAGTGAAATAGCTTAATTAGTTAGGCGTATTAACCACAGCAATAAGCAAGCTACACTCATGCTTATCTGTTTATCCAGATTATGTAATTCAGTCCTTGTTGGTTGTTGCCTGAATATAGATCCACCTTTCTTCATTCCTCCCTGCCTTTGAAGCAGAGTGCTTCAGTTATTTGTTGGTGCAGTGTAAGTTGGCAATGTTTGATCTTTCCTCTACGGACCCTCTGACCTCACTACTGAACCTTTTCTCAATAGTTTCCATCAAGGGTTTCAGCTCAACCAGAAGCAGGGGCGGATTGGCCTATCGGGGGATCGGGCATCCCCCGGTGGGCCGGTCGCTCTAGTCACGTGGTCTGCTGAGTGTGGCCGCAACAGAGCCACACTCGGCAGACCACGGGGTATCTCCTGGGCCAGCCTGGGCAGAAAATCCCCGGGCCAATCTTTACCCAGAATTGTTCCCATTAATCTAAAATGTGCTCTAGATACACAATAAAATGTTTAATATTTTTCTATCCATTGAAACTGTCTGATTACTTATTTCTTGTTTTTAAAACTTAACTTCAGAATCATTTTTGAGCATTTTACTTGCTTAATGTTTCTTAATGAGTGGTAAATATTTTGAATATGATATTTAAGCTGACTAGTCAATTCAGACAGTTATAAAGCTGCCATTACACTGTCTTCATTAATATAGTCAATATTATTTATTTATTTATTTATTTTATTTAGGTTTTTTATATACTGGCATTCATGATAAAATCACATCATGCCGGTTTACATTCGAACAAGGTGTGCAAAAATATGTTTCTTTGTTTTATGAAGGCATTTATAGAAAATGTTAACTCTAAATAGTTCATGAACATGATAAAAATGTTAATTCTAAAGAGGTCTGTGAGAGGGCTCATTCTATATAGTCCAACCTTCCCACTTTACACACAAATTGTACATAATTGTACACACAATTATACAAAAGTCAAGAGACTGAAGAAAAAAATATCAAGAAGTTCACAAACTTTAGGACAGCTGGAATTGAAAACATTATTTTGTACTGGCTTTATTGTACAAGTCATGCGAGTTTGATTAGAAAGTAATGGTTTCCATTTTAAATTTTGCATTCTGATTATTGTAAGTTAATTCGGGAGAGAGGTGCACTGAGTTCCAAGCATCTGATGGGAAGTTCCTCAACAAAAGATGTCTGTGCCTCCAGCTGGGAACATAACAGCTTACTGATTGCAGACCTAAGGTATAATTTTCAGATTACTAACTATTGGCTGGCATTTTCTAATGCTAATTATTAGGTGTTATTAATAGCAATTAGATTACAAAACATTTTTTCTTAGGCACTTTCCACTCTAATTTTTTTCTTTCAAAGAGCACATTCCCATAACCTTTCTCCCTTTTTTTTTGTCCTAGACGTAAACTGTCCATGAGAGATGCAGAAATTCAGAAGCTTCAAGCAAGCCTGACAAGCTGTGGGGCAGCTCCTTATCTTTTTAATATTGCGCGTAAAGATCAGGCTGAATGTTATGACCTAGAAGCAGAACCTGTGAAATTAAATGGAAAACAGTTAGGTGAGAATGCAAATAACTGTTCATATGCTTGAAACAGATTCTTTGCGTTTAAAAATGTATTTTTACATCGATATATTGAAAATATGGAGCCTGACATACTCACTTTTGAATTTCTTACCTGTTTTCTGTTTATTTATGTATAAAATTCATAGCCTGCTGATCCATGTTTTGATAACAATTGGCTTTGCTGTTAGCAAGAATGGACTAGCTGAATTAATATAAACTGAGAAAATGGAACATTTCCATTGGGCAATCAGTGATGAGAAGCAGTGGATATTACTCAACAATAGAAGCATGCTGTATCTTGTTACTGCTAGAATGGTTTAAAACAAAAAAAAATCCACTCTTTTTTTTTTTTTTAAATTAATATCTGTACTGCTCTCAACAGTGGGCTTTTCCTATTTGTTAAATGCCTTTTATGCAGGACATGAAAATTTAATAATAATAAAGCTATTGGCACTTGTTAAAGTATTACTGTAAAGTAAGTCATTTTTTAGAAAATTCTTTGGCTATTTTTTCAACTGTAAAAACGGGGAGACTGGATGAATCACGTGGTCTCTAGCTGCCTTCATGCTCTCTGTTTCTATGTAACTACATGACGCTGGATTAGGGCCTTCCTTTTCTTTGCTTCCTATCGGGCCGATACAGTACAGTGCGCTCTGATGGAGCGCACTGTTAGCCGGCATTTGGACGCATGTTTTGGACGCGCTAGCTTTACCCCTTATTCAGTAAGGGGTAATAGCGCGTCCCAAATGCGCGTCCAACCCCCCCAAACCTAATAGCGCCCGCAACATGTAAATGCATGTTGATGGCCCTATCAGGTATTCCCACGCAATACAGAAAGTAAAATGTGCAGCCAAGCCGCACATTTTACTTTAAGAAATTAGCGCCTACCCAAAGGTAGGCGTTAATTTCTGCTGGCGCCGGGGAAGTGCACAGAAAAGCAGTAAAAACTGCTTTTCTGTGCACCCTCCGACTTAATATCTTGGCGATATTAAGTCGGAGGCCCCAAAAGTTAAAAAAAAAAAAAAAAAAAATTAAAATGGGCCCGCGGCTTATGGGCCAAAAACCGGACACTCAATTTTGCTGGCGTCCGGTTTCCGAACCCATGGCTGTCAGCAGGCTCGAGAACCGACACTAGCAAAATTGAGCGTCTTCTGTCAAACCCGCTGACAGCCGCCACTCCTGTCAAAAAGGAGGCGCTAGGGATGCGCTAGTGTCCCTAGCACCTCTTTTTACTGCCGGCCCTAATTAAAATAAAATACTGTATCGCGCGCACAGGAGAGCGGGCACTTGCTGTATTTTACTGTATCGGCCCGTATGAGATTAAGTATATAAAGAGGATGCTTATCAAAGCCCAGGTATATAACTTGTCTAAGAATTGCCACCCTCTGTCTGGCTAGCAGGACATTCAGGCTTCTATTGCACACATGCTGTTAGTTGAGTTATAAAGAAGTGTATCCGAGGGCATGCTTAAGATGGGAGAGGAATAACCATGTGTGTACTTAGCATTTTCAAAAGTACGCACACTATTTTGCCCTTCCTCTTCACAAATAGCAGGGGGAAAATGCACAGCCACTTTTAGGGCACATGCTTTGGCGACTGCTAATTTTCAAAGGGAAACATGCATAGTTTGCCTGTGAAAAGTTGCTGCAGTCTTAAGCAGGTTTAGAGTTCCTGTATATGTTGCAAATAACAGAAACTATTCCAAATATCCCCATAATCATGTGTAGTTAAAGCATATGAGTTGCTCAAAGCCTTTGGGCATGAGTGCTTATATTGAACAACAAGTAATGACATAGGCTGCTTTAAAGTAAAATATCACAATGATTTGTGCAGGAGCTGCAACGCAGATGCTGCTTGTGAACTTTGTCCTAAGTAGCAGCACAAAATGTTTGTATCTATTAGTTTCCAAGATATTGTCCTTTGTTTTTATTTATTTATTTATTTTTATTACTACAAAGTGTTATGGGTTCTAAATAGGATATTTAAAACTTGTTTCATTTTGAAGGAGATGAAAAATTCCAGCAACAAGAGATGATTGTTAAAGAACTGGAAAAGGATAAGCAAAAACTCATTGAGCAAGTAGAAGAGTTGAGTACTAAGCTAACAAAAGCAGAAGATGACATTTTTTCCTTAAAGGTCAGCATGGATCAGAGAACCACTCAGTTTCAAGGGATACAGAAGGAACTGCTAGAAAAAGCAGCAAATAGCAGCAGCTTGGAACATGAAGTGAGTGTTCAAGAACTTGGAAAATGACAGACCTAGGGCTGTCCTGATGGCTTATGCAGGTGGCCTGAATTTAATTCTCAAGCTTGGCTTGGCTCTGTTTCTTTGGCTAGCTGAGACTGCTGATGCGGCAGAGGGAGGGAATCCCAGCCATTGCACCATGGGAATACCTTGTGGGCATGGGTGCATGCATAGTTGGTTGATTATAACATAACTGGATTTTCAAAAGTTTGACAAGGTTCCTCATGAGAGACTTATCAGGACATTATAGTCATGGAACAGGAGGCAATTTCCTATTGTGGATTAGTAACTGGTTAAAAGATCAGAAATGGAGAGTAGAACTGAAGTCCTTTCTCAGTGGAGAAAGGTAAATAGTGGAGTGCCACAGGGCACTCGAGATATATTTATAAATAATCTCACTCATCACTCCTTTTTCCAGATCATCAAATATGCAGATGACACAAAATTGTTAATGTACTTAAATCACAGGGTGATTGTGAGAAATTGCAAAATGACCTTGCAAGACTGGGGGATTGGGCATCTAAATGGCAGATAAAACTTAATGTAGGCAAGTGCAAAATGATTCATGTAGAGAAGAATCATCCAAACTGTAGGAACATGATGCTGGCTTCTGAATAAGGCATCGCCACCCAGGAAAGAATCTTGAAGACATAGTGGACAATACTTTGAAGTCCTCAGCTCAGTCTGTGGCAGTGGTCGAAAAAGCAAATTGAATGTTAGGTGTTATAAGGAAAGGAATGGAAAATAAAATGGAATTTATCATAATGCCTCTATATCAATTCACGGTGCCATATCTTGAGTACTCTGTGCAGTTCTGGTCACCCCATCTCAAAAAAGATCTAGCAAAACTTGGAAAAGTACAGAGAAGGGCGACTAAAATGATAAAGGAGATGGCTGTCCTATGAGGAAAGACTAAACAGGTTAGGGCTCTTCAGCATGGAGAAGAGAGGAAATATGATAGAAGTCAATAAAATCATGAGTGGGGTAAATAGGGAATGGTTATTTTACCCTTTCCTATATTACTAGAACTGGGGACACTCCATTAAGCTAATGGGTAGCTTTTTAAAAACAAATCTGAGAAAGTAATTTCTCTTGGCATATAATTAAACTCTGGAATTTGTTGCGAGAGGATGTTGTGAAAGCAGTTAGCGTAGCTGGGTTTAAAAAGGGTTTGGACAAGTTCCTGAAGGAAAAGTCCATAAATCACTATTAGGCATGTAGACTTTGGGAAGCCTTTGCTTATCCTGGTGATGAGCAAGAAGATTGGACCTGTTGTTGCATTTTGTTTACTAAACTTTTTTTTTGTACACGGTATGGGGGGAAAAGCCTCATTATTTGCTACTATTAGTTTTAGAACTTTTTTGTCATTATTTATTTATTTTTCATTTTTATATACCGATGTTCCTGTATAGAATACATATCGCACCGGTTTACAGAGAACTGAACTGTCGCCTCAGGGGCGGATACATTGGAACAAGGTTGAAACTGAAACTTACAGCGAACCAGTGGAATGCAATTCAAAACATGATTAGCAAAATAAAGTACAATTCAAAACATATACAATTATGTTCTTGACTGAAGATTTGCATATTTCTTTTCAGTTGACAAAGAAGCGTTCTCAGCTTTCTACCATAGAAAAGCAGTTGAAAGAAAAGTCTGTTGAGATTTCATCTCTTGCTGCAAAGAATTCTGAACTAGAGTTGGAACTCATGGTAAAAGCTGCTTTTTCATTACTCGAAAGTAAAATTTATCAAGAAATGTAGGTTTTTTAATTCCCTATACATTTTAATATCCTCCTTTTAATGTTATAGTTTGAATGAGAAATAGAACATGTTTCTCCTTTTATAGGATCTTTTGCATGCCAAATGAATTATCTCCCCATAATCAATGTGACTCTGAGGAGAAGATACTCTTGTTAGTGGACATTAGTTACGGTTGAAGAGTCCCTTTTTCCTTTAATGCAGCTCTGAATATGCAACCTTTGCTGCCTCTTTGGAAGGATGCAATGGTTCTTTGGGACCTAAGAGGCCAGTACACATCCCATTGCTGGAAGGGCACCACTCGATATCAGGACAGATTCTCTGACTTAATTTATCAACCCTGGCATAGAGTCTTCAGGGTGGGAAGGAAGATTTAACCTTTAAGACCCAAGAGGTTTTAACAGTAAACTGCTCCAAGGAGACACTGCATGCAGTGTTTTGGTGTTTGAAAAATAAATCTTTAATAAAGAGTCCTTCAAAGTCACAAATGGTAGTAATTACAGCATTTCAATCTGAAAATCAAAAGCATGTATTAAAATTGCACAAGGGGGTTTCTAATCCTGGCTGTTATACCCTCCAGGGTTTCCTTCATTCCCATTCGTTGGGTGTAGACTCCCTTGCATGCATGCTGGGCTCCCTGATTTCCCCCGAGGATCATTTTTGGTAACTTGTACTTCAGTGCTTGAATCTTTTTTTTCACCTTAATCAGAACTCCAAATAGGCAGCCACACTGCTGGCCCCAGGACAGGCCAATCCCCCTCTTAGGTTTGAGGAAAATCTGCCACCCCTCTTTCCTCCCCCTATGCTACTGCATAGATCTTTGTTGATCTCTGGAACTCGGGTCAGGGCTTCTCTCCTCCATAGAGAAACAGACCTACAGTGAGAGATTTACTCTTCAAGCCATGGCTAGGTCCCTCAGGAATGGCTCCTCTGAAGTAACAGAGGCACTATCTCAGGGAGTTTATTCTATAGCTCTTTATAGTTACCTTTGGACCTAAGACAGTTGGCTTGATTCTGCCCCCTCCAAGCTTCAGCTTCTTCTTGGTTTAAGAGATGGGAGACTGGACTTCCCAAGCTCCAAACTTTCACACTTTGACTAAAATATTATTGGGCTTCTCTGATCAAAATCGCTGGACTACTCCATTGTGGCCACTCCTAGAAGAGAGCGCCATAACAAATGGTTCAGTCCACTCAATGCTCTGACAACCTCAGTATGTCCTCTGGCGGAGAGAGCAGAGATCTTAGTGAAGGGACCGTTGGCCCTTTTACGTATGTATGTGTGTACGTGTGGCTGATTATCTGTTTTCATCCGTTTCTTAAGGAAATATTCTATAACATTAGATCAAAGTGCTGACCGTTGGGTATTTTATTTATTTTGCAGAAATGGGCTGTTTTGTGCATTATTTTTCTTGCAAAACTGGCCCATTAAAATAATTAGCAAGTCAATTTCGCAAAATCTTTCTTCCAATAAAGTTTGCATAAAATCAGATTTTCTTGCAAAAACACTTAACTACATCTGCCCAAGATGATGGTAAATTTTTTCAAAAAAAATATTTGACTCATGAAATTTTGTACAAAAAATGTATATATGCTAATAGACTGCTTTGCATAATTATGCAGCTCATTAAGCTATTTAGTATAGATTTTACACCATGGTTTGCACAAGCTAAATTTTGCTTTAAAAACAAGCAAGTTGAACTATTCTTTTGCAAACACTTAAAATGTTTGTGCAAAAATACACTTGTGAATCACAGCACAGTTTAGTATCTCAATGCCTAGGTGTTCAGTGTTTTAAATAATCTTCTGACCTGAAGCCTTTGGACCAACCATCATTAACAATCATTTGATACCTGCTCTAACTTGATCTTATGAACCATATTTGGTTAAAAAGTATTCTTAAAATGAATTTCTTCTTTAAGGCAAAGAACTTGTGCTAGGTATTTTAGAATTTTAGTTTTAATACAGACGTAATTAATCCAGATGTAATTTCTAAGTATATATAATGCCTAACTAATGGAAAATGATTGTGTCTATGGAAAATTCACATAAGATATAGCAGTACTTTCTCTGTGAATTGGATCATTCTGGAGCAGTTCTTCATTAATATGGAAAGTGTCTAATTTCTCAGAGGACAAGCAGGATGGTAGTCCTCACACATGGATGACATCAGAGTCCGATGCGGAAAACTTATGTCAATGTTTCTAGAAACTTTGACTAGGCACACTGAGCATGTCCTATACCACATGTCTGCATGGGGTCTCTCTTCAGTCTTTATTTCCACGGAACTGTGAGCCTCGCAGTTTAATTGAGCTCTCAAATTATTGGCTTTTTGCCTTGTAGAATACTTTGTTTTTGTGGTTTTTCACTATCTTTTCCTTCAATCCATCGCCAGGTCCCTCTCGGTGCCTCCTCGTAGTGCCCCCAGTCAGGGTTTTCGGCATTGGGGTAAGTTTCCTTTCACAGTCCGTTCTCACCATGGTGGTGGTGCTTCAGTGCCCATCTTCCATTGAAGCTCAACGCCATTGTTCCATGTTTTTCCTAATTTGTTTCGCTCCGTCATGGCCGCATCTGGTTTCCGCCAATACTCCTAGTTCCCAAGGACCATGTCGATCACTGATCCTCATGAGATTTGCATCCTCTGCCTGGGGGCATCTCATGACTTCAGGGGTTGCTCTTGTGTGCCCAGCTGACCCCAAAGGGATGTCTACTTCGACTTCAAAAAATTGACAGCCTCTTCTGGTCAAAGAAGTCTGAGCCATTAGCATCAGAGGACCTTGGATCCACACTGATGAACACCACACCATCGACATCTGTGGGACTGTTGGTTCCATCAAGGTCGCCAGTGGTTAGGGGCTCCAGAGACTGACTGTTGTCAATCTCCTCCAAGCCGAGGATGTCTGATTCATCGTCCTCCTCGGCACTGGGTAAAGACCGGACCGAGCATCGTGAGAAGACCAAGAATCATCGGCACCTGTCCCTGTCGATGCACGGGGAAGCACTGACTTTTGCCGCGATGCCTCTGAAGCGACCCCATGGTGAGGGACACTCAACCTCCATCGATGCACAGGGTCCGCAACAGTCTCTAGTTCTAGTGTCAGTCACCAATCCCCCTCTTGGGTCTGAGGAAAGTCTAGCCACCCCTCTTTCCTCCCCACTCAGTATTGAAGAGGAGCTGGAGCATAGAGTCCAGCTAGTGGAGGAGCGGCCATTACAAGGCTTTGGTCCCGTGGCACAGATGGCACTAGAGCCAGTACTGCCTGTGCTTTTACCACTTCTGGAGAAGCTCACTTTGCTCATCAGTGCCTTACCAACCCAGCTGGCATCAGTTCTCAGGTTGGCACCAGTTCCCAGTGGGGCACCGAGGCCCCCCCCTACCAATATGGTGGTTGTCACCGGTTCCTTCAAGGAGGAAGCACTGCTGAGATGCCAAGGCTGGTAGTCCCCCATCCAGTTCCATCAATGCTTGCACCTAGGGCCCCATCCCCTCTGGTATACAGTGAGGATGAAGGTCCCTATAACCTCTGGGGGGATGATCAGACTGAATCCTCTTCAGAGGATTCAGATGGTCTCCCATCAGAACCCTTTGTCCTCCAGAGGAGCAATGGAGGTCTCTGCCAAGGACTTAACCTTTGCAGGTTTTGTCAGGGTAATGGCAGAGGCCATCCCATTCCAACTCTTGACTGAAGAAGATGCCAAGCACAAAATGCTTGAGGCTCTTCAGTTCGTGGAGCCTCCTAAGGAGATCATGGCAGTCCTGGTACATGGAGTTGCTGAGGATTTGGGAACAGCCCTTCACAATGCCTCCCATGAATAAAAAGGCAGAAGGAGTTTACCTCGTCAAAAGGCAGCCGGATTCGATAAGCGTCAGCTGCCCCACCAATTGGTGGTGGTCGCATCCGCCCTCAAGAGGACCAGGCGCTCTCGGACCCACTCCTCGGCGTCCCCGGTGAAGAACCACAGAGCGTTGGACACTCTTGGGAAGAAGGTGTTCCAAGGCGCCATCCTTATTGCCCTCATCACTGCCTACCAGCTCTACATGAGCCAATACTCGTGGGAGATCTGGAAGCAGGTGCAGGAGGTGGCTCAGCAGCTACTTCAACAGCAGCAAGACACTCTCATGTCACTGGTACACCTTGGTTTGGAGTGTAGAAAACATGAGGTCTATGTGACATGATGTTTTCTAAATGGCATTGAGGGTCTCTGCAGCGGGAATTGGCACCCACAGACTGGCATAACTGCACGCCTTGGATCTCAGACCGGAGGTACAGGAATGACTCGCTGACGTGCCATACAGTGGAGAGAATCTCTTCGGAGATAGGTGAAGGATGCTGTGGCACAACTCCGGGACCATGATGAAACCCTTCAACAATTCTCTGCTAGCACTCCGGACCCATTCTCCTCATCCAGGAGGCCATCGAGGCCAGGTCCCAGGAAGTCTTTCTTTTGCCAAAGGAAGTACTATTTTCCACCTCCTCAATCCCATACATATCATCAGAGCTCCTGCAGCTGCTCCAGGCAGCAGAGAGTTCCCAAACCCCAGCCAACTATTCAGTCAGCAACGGGGATGGGGTTTTGACTGGGCCGTAAGGAGCGTAAGCCAATTGCCCATACCTGGGACAATGGACTCTCCTGATCCATACTGACAACTAAGTGGTATGTCAACAAGCAGGGAGGTACAGGATCGTACCTCCTGTGTCAAGAAGTGGTCCAGGTAAAGTCCTGGGCCCTGTCCCATAGGATGGTGCTTAATGCCATGTACCTAGTTGGGACAAACAACATGGTAGCGGACAGGCTGAGTCGAGCCTTCAGATCCCACAAGTGGTGCCTGGACCAGGGGGTGGCTAATCGGGTATTCTGCTTCTGAGGGAGCACGGGCGTAGATCTGTTCACATCCCCCTGCAATCAGAAGGTGCCTTGGTTTTGCTCTCTGTCCAGGTCAGCCTCGGATGCCCTTGCCTGTCATTGGGGCAAGGGTCTTCTGTATGCATGTCCTCCAATTCCCTTAGTGGCGAAGACTCTCTTGAAACGTCGTGAGGACATAGGGACCGAGACAGGTCTGGTTTCCACTGCTGCGGGTGTTGTCTATCTGGAAACCGATCAATCTGGGGATTTCCCCAGATCTCATCACGCAAGATCAAGCAGGCTGCAGCAGCTCAACCTCCAGGCCCTGTAGCTCACAGCTTGGATGTTGAGAGGTCTATCCTGCAGCCCCTTGATTTTTCCGAGGATGTGTCTTGGGTCCTGGTGTCTTCCAGAAAACCTTCCACTAGAAAGTCCTATGGACTGAAGTGAAGGAGGTTTTCTGTGTGGTGTGAGCAGAAGGCCCTAGATCTGTTCTCCTGCCCCACACAAAACCTTCTTGACTATCTTCTACACATATCGGAGGCTGGTTTAAAAATGAATTCCGTCAGAGTTCATCTTAGTGTGACTGGCACATACCACCACGATGTAGATGGTACAGCTATAGGTGTGTGTTTAGTGTGGGGCCTGCTTCAATTGAAGCCTTTCTTCCTGTGTCTTGGGACCTCAACGTGGTGTTGGCTTAGCTGATGAAGGCTCCTTTTGAGCTGCTGTACACCTGTGACTTGAAGTAACTGACCTGGAGGTCATATTTTTCGTAGCAGTCACTTCAATGCACAGGGTCAGCGAGCTCCAATTCTTAGCTACTATGCAAGACCATCATGGTCATTTTAAAACTTAGACACCCTAAATTCCTGTGTCAGATTTCCATCTTAACCCGTCAATCGTCCTGCTAATTTTCTTTCCTAGGTTCCATTCGCACCAAGGGGAATGAGCACTGCATAGTTTGGACTGCAAGCGAACCTTAGCCTTCTACTTGGAGCAGACAGAAACTCATAGACAGGCCACCCAATTTTTTATTTCTTTTGATAGGAATAGGTTGGGTGTTGCCGTTCCCAAACAGACAATATCCAATTGCCTAGCAGATTGCATCTCATATAGAAATGACGGCAGAAGAAGACCAAATGGCCCATCCAGTCTGCCCAGCAAGCTTTCGTACTTATTTTTCTCATACTTATGTGTTATTCTGACTGCTGAGGTCAGGGCCCTTATTGGTAACCTTTTGGTTCTAATTTCCTTCCATCCTCGCCATTGATGTAGAGAGCAGTGCTGGAGCTGCATCAATGTGAAGTATCAAGCCTAAATGGTTAGGGGTAGTAACCGCCGCAATAAGCAAGCTACTCCCACGTCTATTTGTTTTACCCAGTGTTAGGACTGTCGCTGCCCGATGTTTCCACTCCGCCCTCCTTACCTCTCTGGTGACTCCTCCTGCAGTTGACGGACGTTTGGCTGCCGCGGCGTCTGCCTGTCGTCGTCCCCGGTCCGGCTTGGGCGCTGCCTCCCACCATGCTGTCCAGCTGCCTTAGGGCGCGCGCGGCCCTGCTTCAAATACTTTCTTTGGCGCGAACCTCAGAGGCGTCCCCCTGTGATGACGTCACGCATCCCGGATACAAAAAGCCTACACTACTGCTAGCTAATCGAGTTAGCAAGGTCAGGTATTCGTACTGGAACTCCTTTCGGATGGGATTCGCTCTCCATACCCGCTTCTCGGGGGGCCTCTCTCTTCTCTTTCAGGTCGCTGTCTGGAACAGGTACTCGCTCCTCGAGGGCCCATGTTCCCGGACTCACTGCCTGGACTTCACTTCTGCCTGGAAGATACCGCTGCCTACACCATCAGTGAGTTACTACTTCTCCCAGAGCTGTTCCCTGGAACCAGGTACTCGCTCCTCGAGGGCCTGCTTCTACAGCTCCTGTGTTTCCTACTGAGAGAAACCGCGGTGTGAGTACTCAACCAACGAGGCTCTATTCCAGAACCCTGCATATATTGCATTGTACTCACTATCTCAGTTTCTCTTCACTACAGCACAGCCATTGAGGGATCGCTGTTTCAGAGCCCTGAGGGACTACAAGCCCAGCCGGGCTTCATCTCTGCTCACTACTGCCACCTCTGGTGGCTCCTCAATACTGTTAATAAAAGATCTATTTGTATTTTGTGTCCTAAGCTGAGCCTGACCTGTGGCCCCTCACGGGACTTCCCCCCATGGGCGTAGTCAGCAGCCACAGTGTCCAAGGGTCCACCCAAAACCTTACAAATAATAACACCCAGCCTGTGCGATTTAGTCTTTGTTGGTTGTTTGAATATAAATCCTCTTCTTCGTCCCCCCTCTGCCATTGAAGCAGAGAGCTGCTTGGATATGTAATTAAAGTGAAGCATCAGGTTAATTTGTTTTGGGGTAGTAACCGCCGCAACAAGCAAGCTACTCCCACACTTATTTGTGACTGCAGATCTTTTTTCCCACATTTCCTCTTGCCGTTGAAGCATAGAGCAATGTTGGAGTCGCATTAACCTTGTGTATGTTTATTGAATAAGGGTAGCAAGCCACTCCCATGCCTCTTTTCTTCATTTCATTCCATTCACATCCTTAAGACTTTATGGATCCACAGCGTTTATCCCACACTGTTTTGAAATCCTTCACAGATTTGGTCCTCACCACTTCCTCCAGAAGGGCATTCCAGGCATCCACAACCTTCTCCGTGAAGAAATACTTCCTGACATTGGTTCTGAGTTTTCCTCCCAATGGAAAATGTTTGTCATTGTTTCCTCCCAATGGAAAATGTTTGTCATTGTTTTCCTCCCAATGGAAAATGTTTGTCATTGACTTTGGATCATTAAAACCTTGCAAGTATATGAAAGTCTGTATCATATCACCCCTGCTCCTCCTTTCCTCCAGGGTATACATATTTAGATTCTTCAATCTCTCCTCATAAGTCATTTGATGAAGACCCTCCACCTTTTTGGTCGCCCTTCTCTGGACCGCCTCCATCCTCTTTCCCTTCTGAGATACGGTCTCCAGAACTGAACACAGTACTCCAGGTGAGACCTCACCAAGACCTGTACAAGGGGATAATCACTTCCCTTTTCTTACTCGTTATTCCTCTCTCTATGCAGCCCAGCATTCTTCTGGTATTAGCTATCGCCTTGTCGCATTATTTCGCCGACTTCAGATCGTTACACTATCACCCCAAGGTCTCTCTCCTGCTCTTTGCACATCAGCCCTTCACCCCCATAGAATACATTTCTTTTGGATTTCCACAGCCCATATGCATGACTCTGCACTTCTTGGCATTGAATCTCAGCTGCCATATCTTCGACTAGTCTTCCAGCTTCCTTATATCCCGTCTCATTCTCTCCATTCCTTCCGGCGGGTCCACTCTGTTGCAGATCTTAGTATCATCCGCAAATAGACAAACCTTACCTTCTGTTGTCTGCCAGAAGACAATGTGTGATAGTAAATGGAACTTACTCGGAAGAGAGAGCGGTGATGAGCGGAGTGCCGCAAAGGTCAGTGTTGGGACAGGTCCTGTTCAATATCTTCGTGAGTGACATCATGGACAGGATAGAAGGTAAGGTTTCTCTGTTTGCGGATGAAACTAAGATCTGCAACAGAGTGGACACGCCGGAAGGAGTGGAGAGAATGAGACGGGCTATAAGGAAGCTGGAAGAGTGGTCGAAGATATGGCAGCTGAGATTCTCTTATGTCCAGGTGGGACTGCATCTTGGGGGCCATGTCAAGGCTCATTCTGTCAGAGCCATGTCAAGGCTCATTCTGTCAGAGCCTCCTGCGGAGGAAATCTGCAAGGCTGCAATGTGGATTTCTCTCCACACATTCATATCCCACTAATATCTGGATAGGGATGGCCGTTGCGACAGTAGGTTCGGCCAGTCTATTCTCCAGAACCTGTTTCAGGTGTAGAACCCAACTCTCCCAACCTAGGGCTCGTTATTTGGGTTCAGGCTGTCTGCCCCTCTGTTACCAGCTGCACCTGTGTTGTGGTTCCTGTTGGCACCTGGTTTAGTGTATGATGGTCCTTTTAGTGTTTGGGGAGCAGCTTGTAACTAGAGGTTCACCCACGTGTAGGACTACCATCCTGCTTGTCCTCTGAGAAAGCAGAGTTGCTTACCTGTAACAGGTACTCTCCGAGGACAGCAGGATATTAGTCCTCACAAAACCTTCCCGCCACCCCACAGAGTTGGGTTTCTCCTATTTTTTTATTTTTAATCGTAATTCTATGTTACGAGACTGAAGAGGGGATCCCATGTTGACACATGGTATAGGGCATGCTGGGCATAAGTTTTCCACATCTGGTTCCATCTGATGATGTCACCCATGTGTGAGGACTAACCTCGTGCTGTCCTCTGAGAACACCTGTTACAGGTAAAGAAATCTGCTTTATTTGAACATCCTTATATACTACATGCAGAATCCGATTACAAACATCAGTGGATTATTCAACCATGAAGCTGATGTAATAAGCTGAGTGTTAAAACTGTGCGCTGAAATTCAAGGCACAGTTTAAGGCATACACTAAAACATTTTAACTCATGATTCAGTAAGCTAATGGTATGCTACTGCATCAGGAGTTAAATGCATACAAACCCAAAGGTGTGCAAAAAGAAAAGACTTAACATGCGTAAAAATGTATTTTCTGCATGCAAAGCATGTTCTCTGCTAAAAAAAATTCCCGCCTGCTGGTCCCAGCACCAGTACTACAGCTTCCGCCCATAGACTGACATTAGCCGTGGAAACTTTACTCAACCTTAGACTAGAAGTTAACTTTCTAGTGCAAAGAAAACATGTTAAGCCAGTGCACCTCTCTGCTTTGGGGGATGATGGCTAACTATCATTAGCATGGAATTTGCATAAATGGGTGCTAACCTGTATGCACATTGCATATTTTTTTGGGGCACAAAATTCCCTGTTGCATCAGCAGTAAATTTTGCACTCAACTGTAGGTTAGAGTGCGCGCTGCTGATCACACTTTATTACATTGGCCTCCTTGAGTACATAACAGAATACAGGATTCACATACATACATTTAGTGGCCTACACACTGGAAAGAAATCTTGACACATCTGTGTACCAGGAAGAGCTTTTGGTGGCACAACACACTGGGTTATTCTGCATCAGACTAGTTAGTTCTAGCACAGAGCTTCAGTTTGCATATGAAATGCATGTACTATAATGCATGTTGATAAATATGGGTGTGTATATTTTGCAATGTATATATATTTGTTAAATCATTGATAATTTCATTTTTTTCTGGAAAGAGATGTAGCTTTAGCTGCTGCTCCATAAAATCATTTCTTGCACTAATGCTTGCTACCACTGCATTGCCACATTTTCATCTGCATGAAATATACAGTATCCTTATGAACAAGCCATGTAGTTATGCAAAATATGGGACTTTTTTATTAATAGGGTCATAATAACAAAATATTCTGCTTGGAACAGAATCTCAATAAAAAGCATGAAGAAGTTACTTTAACATTTGAGAAGGCCAAGAAAATCCACTTAGAACAACAGAAAGCACTGGAGGAACAGCTTGAGCTAGTAAGCTACTATATTATTTAATACATATCCTATAGGTACTGATTTTTTTAAACTCCTTCTTTGCTGATGAATATAATCTTCAGACTTGAAAACTTCTGTACAAGAAAAAGCATGTTTGTAAATTATTGACAGAATATTTATTTGCATACATAGCTCTTAAAACAGGTACAGAGAACTCTTGAAACTAGAGTTCACATTGTAAGATCAAGAACATAAGAACTTGCCATACTGGATCAGACTGAGGGTCCAGTGGCCAATCTAGATCACAAGTACTTGGCTAGATCCCATGCTGCTATTGCAGAGTGATAAGTAGTGGCTATTTCTTAAGTCTGCTTGGTTAATAACAGTTTATTGACTTTTCCATGAATTTGCCCAAAACTGTTTTAAACCCAGCTATGCTAACTGCCTTAACCACATCCTCCAGTAATGAATTCCAGAGCTTAATTGTGTGTTGAGTGAGAGAGAATTTTCTCTGATTTGTTTTGAATGTGCTAGATATTAACTTCATGGAGTGATCCCTCTTTTTGAAAGAGTAAATAACCAATTTAAAATTACCCCTTTTGTTCCACTCAATATTTTATAGACTTCTATTATATCCCCCCTCAGATATCTCTTCTCCAAACTGAGCAGACCGAACCTCTGTAGCCTTTTCTCTTCAGAGAACCATTCTATCCTCTCTAACATTTTGGTTACTTTTTTCTGTACCTTTTACAATGCAATTATATCTTTCTTGAGATGCGGCGACCAGAAATGCACACAGTAATCTTAATTGCGGCCTCACCTTGGAGCCATAGAGGGGAATGAAGAAATTTTGCCATTTTATTCTCCATTCCTTTTCCAATAATTTCTAATATTCTGTTTGCTTTATTGACTGCTGCTGCACACAACGGAGAATTTCAAAATATTGTCCATTATGATGCCCAGGTCCTTATGATGCCCAGGTCCTTTTCCTGGGCAGTAATTCCTGATATGGAACCTAACATCATGTAACTACATTGTGGATTACTTTTCCTCCTGTGCATCATCTTGCACTTGTCCACAATAAATTTCATCTGCCATTTAAATGCCAGTCTTCCAGTCTCGCAAGATCTTCCTGGAAGTTTTCACAATCCACTTATGATTTAACAACTCGGAATAATTTTGTATTGTCTGCAAATCTGAAAACTTCACTCACGGTTCCCTTTTCAAGATCATTTATAAATGTATTAAAAATCAACAGTCCAAGTACAGATCCTCGAGGCACTCTGTTTACCCTTCTCCACTGAGAAAACTGACCATTTAATTCTACTCTCTGCTTCTTATCTTTTAATCAGTTTGCAATCCACTAAAGGACATTGCCTCCTATCCCGTGACTTTTTAATTTTCTCAGGAGTCTCTTATGGGGCACTTTGACAAACGCCTTCTGAAAATGCAAATACACTACATCCACTGGGTCACCATTATCCAGATATTTTTATTAACCCCCTTCAAAAAATCTTACCTCACCAATCTGCTACATTTTTTAAGGGGTTAATAAACATAAAGCAGATTGGTGAGGTAAAATTTTCATTGTGTAAATCCATGCTGGCTGTGTCCCATTAAACCATGTCTTTCTATATATTCTGTAATTTTATTCTTTAGAATTGTTTCCATGACTTTTCCTGGCATAGTTTCCCGGATCAGCCCTGGAGCCCTTTTAAAGATTGGGGTTATATTGTCCACCTTCTAGTCTTCAGGCATGGCGGATGATCCCAACGATAATTTTATAAATTACCAGTAACAAGTCTGCAATTTCATTTTTGAGTTCTTGCAGAACAATGGTGTGTATATCATCTGGCCCATGTGATTTGCCACTCTTTACTTTGTCAATCTGCTGCCTTATATCTTCCAGCTTCACAGATGTCAATATTCAAAGCTGAACACTAAAAATGCAAGAACGATCACCTCTTGTACTTGAAGAAATTTTTCCAAAAGGAATTATCAGGTTTTATTCCACTCACAGGGTGACCATATTCAATGTATTCAAGAAATATTTAATAAAGAACGATTGCTCCAAAAATTCTTTTCAAAAACATTTTTTTATGGAGGGAAGGAAGGTTTCATATAATTGTATTGTGAACCCCCAACGGGTGAACGATTGGGGTTTGTTGATTTGAGGAATAAGTATTGACGTTCACAGCAATGTGGTTTTGGATTGGAAGCACAGCAATTCTGCATCAAGGTTTAAAGCTAGCCAGTATAGATCAGCGTTCAGTTGGACAGAGTCTTTTGACTCGCATAGAAGGCTGCGAGCCAATTTAAATTTGGACTAACAACTGTTTTATGCAAACTTCTGGAAAATTGATATACCGACGATGAATTTATAAGGAAACACCCCCTGAGGAAAGATCCGGCATTGGATCTGAAACGTGGCCACGTCGGGTCATCATCTGATATCAGATAAGTCGGGACAATATACATTTTTACTGTTGTTGGTAACAAGCTTGTCTTTAAAAAAAAAAAAAAAGAAAGAGATGTTTTTCACTATTGATGCATGTTATACACAAAATCAAAAATAGAATGTGGATGGAGGAGGATCGTTTATGATTATAACACCTTGAGATCACCCGGTGGGGGTTCACAATACAATTATATGAAACCTTCCTTCCCTCCATAAAAAAAAGTTTTTGGAGCAATCGTTCTTTATTAAATATTTCTTCAATATATTGAATGCGGTCACCCTGTGAGGGGAATAAAATCTGATAATTCCTTTTGGAAAAATTTCAAGTACAAGAGGTAATCGTTTTTGCATTTTTAGTGTTCATATTTGATAATACCTCTAGATTATACGGTGCTATTAATATTTTTAATATTCAAAGCTGGCCATTTTAGTAATTTAGCCAGATATAACATTTGTGGCTAACTTGTTAGTTGTATAGGTGACTTATGTGGCTAATAGCGGCCGCTGAACATAGGCGCATATTCACTAGCTGCTGCTTAGCTGGATAAGTTAGACTTAAGTGTGGCCTCACCATGGAGCAATACAGGGGCATGTGATGGCTTGCACCTATTTCCTCCCTTAAACATGTGCAGGACCAGGCTAGATGCCTAGTCCCCCTTAATTCCCCTTGAGAGAGAGCTCTGTGGGTCGGGCCCAGCAGGGGAGGAATAAGAATTGGGACCCAGGTGGGATATCGAGACCAGGCCCAGGTATCCTGGAGGAAGTCAGCTCCTGTGGAACATTGCTGTCCAAACTCTGAAGTTGTAAAGAAGCTGTGAATATTGAGAATACACTGTTCTGAGTTAAAAGCAGTCTACTAATGTATATTTGTTGAAGGTTTAAAATAAAGTTAAGAGTTCTGAAAAGGCTGGAGTCAGTGTGACTTTGTGCCTTCAGTCTGGGAAACAATCGCACAGTCTCCCACATATGGTGGGATTTTTTTTCCTCTTAAGTAGAGCACAGAAGAAAACCCAGCCTCCAAAAGAAAGAGTGTCTGTTTAAAATACAGGAAGTTTTGAAGAGGTCCTGTGGCTCTAAAACAAAGTACAGAGCACAGGGATGCACAAAGCAGTGTGGCTCAAGGAGCACGTAAAACCAAATTGTTTAAAAATTTTAAGAATAGAGAAATGTTTGAATGGGCCTGGCTATAGAACCAGCTATTAGAGAGTGGTAGGAATTAAACCGGCTAAAGAGAGAAGCTCTGCCAGAGATAACTAGGAGAAAAAGTGGGTAAGTTAATGCTGGTTATGTAGGCTTTTTTCCTTTTTGCCTTTGGAAAAGGAAAGAGAGTGAAACAGTTGGGGAGCAAGGCTGTACTGAACAGGGTGTCACCCTCTGCCAGTAAGCAAGCTACTCTGCGGTTCAAGGAGTACAGCCACAAGAAAAAACTTGTAGTGGAGCAGTCAGGATACTGCAGTAATAGCTGAAGCAAATCCAGCTGGAGGGCTGGTAGGAAGGGAACAGCCATGTTCTGTCTGGTAGAGTTCCCAGCTCTCTCCAGAGCCAGAGAGAAAAGAGAACCTGAGTTTGGAAGTATGGATGCTTGAAAAGCAAGCCAAGGCTATGGAACCAGAGAACCCGCTCCTGGATGCCATGGCTCTGCAGGGAAGTGAGTGGCTATAGACAGTGGCTGTGATACAGGTGATTAAAGCAGAGATGGACCAAGTGCTGAGCGAGCTCTAGCAATGCGCCCTAGAGGAACATGCTGCGAGAAGCCCAGAGAAAGGTGCTGCAGAGAATCCATTGAGAAGCACTGTGGAAGGAGCCAGCGAGCAGGAACCTGAAGGGAGAGGCTGTGGTGAGCCCAAAATAAGGTGCCACAAAGAGCCCAGAAAGGGGTATCACAAAAAGTCCAGTTGATGCCACAGAGAGTCCAGAGACTGGTACCGTTGGGAGCACAAAGGCAACTCCTACAGAAAAGGTAGTTGGAGGTGCTGCCACAGAATGCCCAGAGAAAGGAACTGTGATGGGTCCAGAGAGAGAGGCCATGAAAAGTCAGGGGAGAGATGCCAAGGAGTACTCAGTGGGAGGTGCCCTGGTGAGCTAAGTGAGAAGCGCTATGAAGACGCCACAGAGGCGCCGCAGAGAACTCAGCAGGAGGAACCATGGAGATCCCAGGGAGTGGTACTGTGGAGACTCTAGAGAAAGGGGCTGCAGAGGAATCAGCTACCAGCACGAGATAGTGGTCAGAGAACGCTGAGAGGAATGCCAGAGAGGAGGCACCAGTTGCCGGAAAGCACCTACAGTTGATACCAAAGAAACCACCACTGGAGGGCCCACAGCCAGTCCAGAAAGGTCCGCTGAGGTAGAATTTGAACCCGGAGCCAGCAAGGGACTCTGTGAAAGGACTGAGTTCATAATTCACTATGGTTAGTGACCATAGTGATGTCTAGAGTAACCCTAATAGGTAGGGGTGAGCATGACTCTAGAACCCTGACCTCAAGCCTAACTGGCAGGAGGCCAGATAAGAGGGAGTGGGGATGTGAAGCAATTCCCTGGATGGGATCCAGGGAGAGTGAAAACGCTTGAACCAATTGGTCCATGCTGAGGGTGGAGGGGTATATGGTGGAGTGTCCCTATTTTTCCCCTTAAACTTGTGCAGGACCAGGCTAGATGCCTGGTCCAACTTAATTCCCCTTGAGAGAGAGAGAGAGCTCTATGGGCGGGCCCCAATAAGGGAGGAATAAGGGATGGGACCCACTAGTGAGATAGTGACACCAGGCCCAGGTCTCCAGGAGGAAGGTAGCTCCTGTGGGATATTGCTGTCCAAACATTGAAGCTGCAAAGAAGATGTGAATATTGAGAATACACTGTCCTGAGCTAAAGGCAGTCTACTAATGATTTTGTTGAAGCTGTAAAATAAAGTTGTGTTTTGAAAAGGCTGGAGTAAGTGTGGCTTTGTGCCTCCAGCTTGGGAAACACCGCTCAGTCTCCCACAGGGCATTATGAAATTTGCCCTTTTGTTCTCCATTCATTTCCTAATAATTCCTAACATTCTGTTTGCTTTATTCACCACCGCCACAGACTGAACCAAGGATTTCAAAGTATTATCAATGTTTGTTTAATTATTTGTTGGTTTGTTTGGCTTATTTATTTATTTATATATATACTGTCATTCTATGACCAATCTAACTTGCCATAGCTTATACTTTTTATTTTCTTCAGTTGGATCCTTTTTCCAATTTTTGAAAGAAGTTCTTTTGGCTAAAATATCCTCTTTCACTTTACCTTTTAACTATGCCAGCAGTTGTTTGGTTTTCTTTACACTTTTTTAAATGCATGGAATACCTCTGGACTGGGCTTCTAAGATGGTATTTTTAAACACTGACCAAGCCTGATGTAACGCTTAATCTTTGTAACTGTTCCTTTCAGGTTTTTTTTCTATTTTCCTCATTTTATCAAAGTCTCCCTTTTGAATGTTTAATGCTAGAAGTTATAGATTTACTTAATGTCCTGTCAGTCATTAAGTCAAATTTGATCGCATTATGATCGCTGTTACTTTTCATACCCAATCATGCATTCCAGTAAGAATTAGTTCTAAAATACCATCTTGTTGATTCCCAGACCAACTGCTCAATCTAACAGTCATTTATGTAATCCAGAAACTTTACCTTTCTTTATTTCTTTATTTTATTTTCTTTATTTATATTCTGCTTTTTTGTCAATTCAAAGTTATTACACTCTGGTACTCTAGGTATTTCCTTATCCCAGAGGGTTTGCAATCTAAGGGCCTCATTCACTAAGCATTTTTCCTATAAATACAGAATGGGAGAAAAAGCCTTATTAAATCAGGGCCCAAGTTTGTACTTCTTTCTCCCTAGCATGTCCTGATGATACATTTAGCTAGTCAGTATTGGGGTAATTGAAATCTCCCATTATTACTGTTTTGACAAATTTATTAGCTTCCCTAATCTCCATTTGCATTTCATCACCCGTCTGTTCATTTTGGCCAGGTGGACAGTAGTATATCTCCACCACTATACTGTTCCCTATCACACATGGAATTTCCACCCATAAGGACTCCATTGTGAATTTAGTCTCATGTAGGATCTTTATCCTGTTGGACTCTTCATCCCTAACATAAAGGACCACTCCCTCACTAGGATGATCCACTTTCATTGCAATATAATTTGTATGCTGGTATAGCAGTGTCCCATTGGATATTCTTTCTATCAGGTCTCTGAGATGCCAATTATGTCGTCTACTTCATTCAGTGCTATACATTCTGTCTCTCCCATCTTGCTTTTTAAACCTGACATTAGCATACAGGGAAGTGGTTTAGTATGATGACCTTGATACTGGGAACTCTGCTTTATCTTTGCAGCATTTCTAGCAGTCTCTCTGAGGGCAATTTTCAAAACTATTTAGCCAGGTAAATTAACATGTCTGAAAACTGCCTTCCTCAGCTTGACTAAAAGTACATGTGGGCTTCCAAAGCATGTGTATTTTCAGCTGGATTGAGGGGAGGTGTTCCCATGGTCAGAGAGGGCAAGAGGTCTATGGAAACAACCCATATAGATTGGATTTTCAAGTCAAGGCACATTGGTTTCCAGCTATTTTCTGCTTGCACAAATTGCAGTGGCAAAGTCCAAATGTACACCCTTCTAGGTAGTTTTCAAAGGGAAGCTACATGCATTGTTTCGCTTTGAAAATTAGCCTCAAAGTCTTTGGGCTTTCTAAATATTGTTCCCTGCATATGCAAAACCCTAACACTGTGTGATTTATCTGTTTTTGTTTTGGAAAGATTTATAGTGTGAAAAAAACAATATTTGTAGCATGATTACTGTTGCCTGTGATAATGGACATGAGTGCATGAGAATGAGTACTTGTTATCGTATTAAAAAATGCAGGCTCTTTTTTGGCTCTGATGGACAGGTGTTGGTTATGTCATTAAAATGCACATAGTGTTAACACATAGTGTTAAGGAATCACTTTCAAACTGAGTTCCATTCCTCTTGGTGTACCTTTAACCACTTTTTTCACCCTTTTCATCCTCCTATGCCAGTCCAGATGTGTGGGTTATCTCCCCCTATTAGCAGATGGAGCTATTAGCAGATGGAGCTCCTGCAAAAAGTTAATATTCTGTCTCCAGCAGTTGACCGGACATACTTGTTTGATGCAGCAGGAAATTGACTTCCAGGCTTCAGCCTTTACCTGGTTTGGTAGAGAATATTTGGGCATTTTGTGTTTGTCATTCTTTTCTGATTTATTGACAGTGAATTGCAGGCTAGACTTCTGGTGCTTCTTAGTTAAGCATGCCCTACGTAAGGCTCCCAGCCCCAGGGAGAGTTTGGTAGAGCTTAGAGCCATGAGTTTTCTCATCTTTGGGTCTGCAGTATTTCTGCACAGATTCTGTGTTGTAATGGAGCCTAGTCAGCACTTAAGTGTTTTTTTTTTTGTGAGCTAGTGTGTCTGCTGTGGTGCCAGTTCCTACTGTCCTGTTTGCATTGCCTGCTCCCTCCCAGTCCAGCAGCACAAATTCGGCAGTGCTTTCTGTCAGGCCTTCTGATCCAGGCATAGCAGTAGTTGAGTCCAGTGCTGGAGTCCATTTTTATTTTCTCCACAGAGGCAGCCTTTTTGGCAGAAACGACCACCATTTTATATGTAATCTGTAGATCATTCCTGTCAGTTTCTCCTCCCAAACTGAGGTCTTACATCATTGGAAGAGGGGACCCATGGTGTTCTCCTGTGTGGGGGAAACCTGTGCTGGAGCCTTGCCAGGCCCCTTCCCTTTCTCTCTAGGGGATTTCTCCCCAGAATTATTATTATTTTTTTGGCATTTTGCAACATCGAGGGAAGCCAAAGAAGCATTGGCACCGGTCTACGTCGATGCACGGTACCGGTCACGGGGAAGCACCAGCTCATGTTGCGATGCTTGTGAAGCAGCCCTGTAGCGAGGAGTGCCAGTCCTCCATTGGGCACCTGATCCACCTCATGAGTCCAAAAAAGATCTGGCCACCCCTCCTTCCTCTCCATTGATGTTCGAGGAGGAGCTGGCGTGCCAAGTCTAGTTGGCAGTGAAAAGGGCGCTACAAGGCATCAGTCTGGCGGGGCACAGAGGCCTCGCCCTACTGATTTGGTGGTGGTTGTCTGTTTCTCCACTAAGCTGGCGGAGGCACCAAGGCCTGTAGCTGCCCATCCAGCTTTGCTGGTGCCTGCACCTCTGGATGAAGGCTGAGCGCCTATGTCCCCATCCCCTGTGACTTACAGTGAGGATGAGGGTCCCCTTAGACACTTCTGAAGAGCGAAGGAAGTCCCCGCCTAAGGGCTTAACTTTCGCAGGGTTTGTGAGGGTGATGGCAGAAGTCAACCCGTTTCAGCTGTTGATTGAGGAGGATGCCAGGCACAAAATGCTTGAGATCCTCCAGTTCGTGGAGCCTCCTAATGAGATCGTGGCGATCCTGGTACACAAGATCCTTAAGGAGCTGCTGCTGAGGATATGCTAACACCCCCTCACAGTGCCTCCCATTAATAAGGCTGATGGGGTTTACCTTGTCCAGAAGGCTCCCGGATTCGATAAGCGGCAGCGGCCCCACCAATCGGTGGTGGTCGAATCCGCTAGCAAGAGAGCCAAGTAGTCTCGGACCCATTCCTCTCCACCCCCAGGGAAGGACCACAGAGCGATGGATGCTCTTGGGAGGAAAGTCTTTCAAGGGACTATGCTTATTGCCTGCATTTCTTCCAACCAGTTCTATATTTGCCAGTACTTGTGGGACATCTGGAAGCAGGTACAGGAGGTGGCCGAGCAGTTGCCTCAACAGTAGCAGGACACGCTCATGCATAAGGGCCTGGAGTGCGGAAAACATGAGGTCTGAGCTACCTACGATGATTTTGACACTGCATCAAGGATATCTTCAGCGGGAATCTGTGCCCGCAGAATTTCATGGCTGCGGGCCTCAGATCTGCGACCAGAGGCACAGGAACGACTCACTGATGTGCTGTGTACTCGGTAGAATCTCTTCAGAGATAGAGTGAGGGACGCAGTGGCCAAGCTTAGGAACCACCAAACCCTCCAGCTACTCTCCGCCAACACGCTGGACCCTTCCTCTTCTAGGAGGCCATCAAGACATGGACAGAGGTAGTATTTGTTTTCCTTGAAGGAAGTACTATCCTCTGCCCCCTTGCTCCCATCAATACCATCAGGGCTCCAGCGCCCAACCCAGGCAGCAGAGAGCCCCCCAAGCTCCAGCTGGCACCTCAGTGAACTCCAGGGATGGGGTTCTGAGTGGGTCGTCAAGAGTGTATGCCAGCTGCCTGTACCCAGGACGTTGGACCCTTCGGTTGGGAGCAGGCTGCAATTCTTTGCCAACCAGTGGCCCATTATAACCTCTGAACAGTGGGTTCTGTCCATCGTCTGTCAAGGGTACCAGTTGAATTGATGGGCTGTCCCACCAAATTGCAAAATGAATGAAGGAATGGTTAATAAAACGGAAAATGTCATAATGCCTCTATCGCTCCATGGTGAGACTGCACCTTGAATACTGTGTACAATTCTGGTCGCCGCATCTCAAAAAAGATATAGTTGCGATGGAGAAGGTACAGAGAAGGGCAACCAAAATGATAAAGGGAATGGAACAGCTCTGGAACAGCTCCCCTATGAGGAAAGGCTGAAGAGGTTACAGCTGTTCAGCTTGGAGAAGAGATAGCTGAGGGGGGATATGATAAAGGTCTTGAACGAGTAGATGTGAATCAGTTATTTACACTTTCGAATAATAAAAGGACTAGGGGGCATTCCATGAAGTTAGCAAGTAGCATATTTAAGACTAAGCAGAGAAAATTCTTTTTCACTCAACGCACAATAAAGCTCTGGAATTTGTTGCCAGAGGATGTGGTTAGTGCAGTTAATGTAGCTGGGTTTAAAAAAGGTTTGGATAAGTTCTTGGAGGAGAAGTCCATTAACGGCTATTAATCAAGTTTACTTAGGGAATAGCCACTGCTATTAATTGCATCAGTAGCATGGGATTCTTAGTGTTTGGGTAATTGCCAGGTTCTTGTGGCCTGGTTTGGCCTCTGTTGGACACAGGATGCTGGGCTTGATGGTCCCTTGGTCAGACGCAGTATGGCAATTTCTTATGTTCTTATGCCCCAAAATTACCGGAATCTGGTTAAACTCCTTATTAGTCATGTTAACGCAATTATACAAACTAAAAGAACTGAAAACACACAATCCACTAAATAGACCAAACAATCTTACAAATAAAAGCAACCATAAAATCAAATAAAACATTAACATGGTCTCTCTCATGGTCCCATGAAGGGGCCCACAAAGGGGCAGGCCCTTCAGCAAAGGCCCACCTGTAGTGGCCTGCCTATGGGCCTCCCCCTTGTACTGTCCAGGCAACATAGTGACATCACAGGTGAGCGGGACCTCATGCAGGCCAGCGGTAGAACAACAAGAGAGAGATGAGACAGAAAAAAACACACATATGAAAAACAACAAGATTTCTCAACAGCAGCAAACACAAGGACAATAGCAGCAGTCTAAAAGTAATCACCATCTCATTCAGGGATTCACAGTGCCTATGAGCCTCCCCTTTATCCTCTCCAGGCAATGTAGTGATGTCACAGGTGGGTTGAGGGGCTCACTGTCCAGTTGGTGGCGCAAGGTCAGTGGAATGCCGGGGAGTGGCAGTGGACCATCAAATAGTTGGAAGCATGTGCAGTTCAACTGGCATGCTTGCAGTTTGCTGAGCGACTGGAAGCTCAAGTGGGTAAGGATAATGTCGAACAGTGCCATAACAGTGGTTTACATCAGTCATCAAGGTGGAACCAGAAGCCAGCAGGTGTGGTGGAAGTTGATGTGCTCATGATGTGGGCAGAACACCATCTCCAGTTCATCTCCACCTCCCACATTTCCAGGAAGGACAATGTAAGAGCCATCTTCCTCAGCAGGCAGGTATTGGAAAAAGGAGAGTGGGAGTGGGCAGATGAGGCCTTTCGACTCATAGTGATGCACTGGGGTTTGCCCATGCCTGGATTTATTGGAGCTTCAATAACACAAAGGTAACACGATTCTTCAGTCGCAGAAGGGATACAAGAGTGCTGGGCATCGATGCTCTCATTCAGGTTTACCCGCGGAGTGGGGTGTTATATGCCTTCCCACCATAGCCAATAATAGGAAGGATCATTCAGAAGTTTGCAACTGTACTTCTGGTGGCTGCAGATTGGCTCCAGAGGCCGTGATATACTGATCTTCAAAGGCTACTGGTGGACAGTCCTCTCAGACTACCACTCAGGAAGGATCTGTTGCAACAGGGGCTCATACTGAACGATGATCCGGATTGGTTTTGTCTTATGGTTTGGCCCTTGAAAGGGCTCAGTTGCATAAGCATGGTTATTCTTCTGCAGTGATTTCCGCTTTGCTCCGGACCAGGAAATTTTCTACATCTCTAGTTTATGCTAGGGTTTGAAGAGTGTTCGAGAGCTGGTGTGAGGAGTGAATTTCTTACCCTCTTTAAGTCGAAATTCTACTGATATTGGAATTTTTGCAGAAAGGTTTGGTTAAAAGCTTGGCCTTAAACACTCTGAATGTGCAGGTAGCAGCTCTTGCTTGCTATAAGGGGTGAGTCAATGATGGACCCTTGTCTTCCCATCCAGAGGTGTCCAGGTTTTTGAAGGGAGTTAAGCATCTACTTCCTCCCTTGCAGCTATTGGTGCCTCTTTGGGACCTTAATTTGGTCTTCTGTTTTTTTGGTGGGTCCTATGTTTCAGCCACAGCATGGTCTCTCTTGCGGAGTCTCACCTTGAAAATAGTTTTTCTGGTAGCAATCTGTTCAGCACGATGGGTCTCTGAGCTGCAAGCTTTTTCTTACCATGAGCCATTTCTATGAATGACTGTGGGGGCAGTACAGCTTAGGACTGTATCTTCCTTTTTGCCAAAAGTGGTTTCGGAATTTCATTTGAATCAGTCTATTTCCCTGGCCATGTAGACAGGGATAGAGATGAGCATGATTATTGTTTGATGCATGCCTTGGATATCAAACGGCATCTGTTGCTGTACTTGACGATTATTCGCTTTTTCAGGAAGTATGATCGACTGCTTGCCCTCCAGCATGGAGGTAAACAAGGAGAACTGATGATGCGGGCAACTATAACCCGTTGGGTGAAAGAAGTTATCATGGCCGCCTGTGTGGATGCATATGTCCCATTACCTAGACAGGTCAGAGCGCATTCCACTAGAGCTCAGGTGGTTTCATGGGAGGAGCTTCGGTTGTTGTCTCCCGTTGTCTCACACATGGTCCTTTTTGGATGTTAGGGTTTAGGAGGACACGGCTTTTGTGCATGCAGTGTTGACGGGACTGTCTGAGTGTAGAGGAAGGAGAAATTACTACTTACCTGATAATTTCCTTTCCTCTAAGGAAGGCAGGCCAATCCACAGCCCACCCGGGGCTGCCTCCTTGCTTTTAGTTCATCCTTTATATGAGAATGATGAAGAGCGTTATTTCTGTTAATTCATTTGAAGGACTGGTAAGTGACATAACCAGCCCCTAAGATTAGTTGATAACTTTTTTGCCGAGTTCAGTGTTTCCCAGTTGGTTGGAAGCATGAGTGGATGTCTGTTAATAGTCACATCCAAGTATAATCATTTGTCCACAGTTTGACTTTTCTAGAGATATTGGCGAGCTGATGTCAGAGCAGGGCTATATATCAGTGACATCAGTGAGTCAGCTTTACTCCATCTTCATATGCTGATAGGAGTGCATAACCCACTTGTGTGGATTGGCCTGCCTTCCTTGGAGGAAAGGAAATTATCAGGTAAGTAGTAATTTCTCTATGTTTAAGTAATATTGTAGTGTTTCCTTTACAAATGTAATAAACTTTCTTAAATTTTCGACTTACTAAATTGTCTAGCTTCAGGACCAGCTGGATAAGGAGTATCACCAGCTTAAAATGCAAGAGTCAACCATATCAGTTTTGCAACAAGATATTCTGTCCAAGCAGCATCAGCTTGTATCTCTGGACCAAGTATTAACCGAAACCAAAGAGGTAAAATTAGTATTTAACTTTTTTTTTTTTTTTAAATTGGATGTCTTGAGAGCTGTTGAAGCTGAAAATTGGATTCTCTTTGCTTTCAATAAACTAGACAAAGGGCTCAGAGAACCAAAATCTAGAACTTGAGTTTTAAGTGTTTGGGTTTTGTTAAGCTTTAAAGAGCTGGGCAGTTCATTTATGAATGCTGAGATGGTGATGCACACCACAGTCAGCCTGCAGTGCTCTAGGAAGCCTGTGGAAATACAGCAATGCAACTGGTTGTCTCTAGTTTCCAGTCTGTATAAACAAAGTGTAAGAAAAAAAAGAGCAAAGTAGCTCTTTAAAATATGAAATAATTAAAAATGGAAAATCCTGGGGCTGTGATCCCTGTGCAGCCCTTGTCTTTCCTTTTCAAGATAGGGCAGGGGGGAGCCAAGATGCAAGAGAAGAAAGCTTTAAAGTGGCCTGTTAAAAGTGAAATGTGTTTAACTGTAATTAGGGTCCCTTCCATGTGATAATGTTAAAAAATAGTTGGTTCAACCTTAATATTTAATGCTGTATTTAAATCTCTATTTTGGTACATTTTTTGATAGAAATTTGAAAAGCAAGATGCCAAAAAAGATGAAGCTATGAAGAAACTGCAAAACCAAGTTACTGATGAAATGAACAAGGTTAATGTACTTTCTGTACTCTTTTCCTTGGAGACATTTTGTAGCACCATATTTTCTTACCTCCCAAGCCTGATGAATAAGTGGTAACTATGTCTAAAAAAGCAATACTAGACAACACCACCATATATATATATATTTTTTTTTTTTTGATCACCTGTCAAAAAATATTCTAGGTGATTTACAAATTTCCTTATAAAATGCAGCACAAAACATATGATCATCCAACTAATACACGGTAGTTACATTAAAACCATGCTATATAATCACCCCAAAAAACACAGAGCACACAAGTAATACAAATATGACTTTTACTGTTTACAGTAGTGTTTTCGGAATGTGCTGTGAATCTAAGTTAATGAGGGTGCAGCAGTGCAGATTCTCTTGACAGTCTCATCCAGACATCACATTAATGCAAGTGAAACATGAATTTAATATGCACAGTCTAGAGTGCCCTTAAGAATATTTTTGAAATGGTAATGGCTGTTGTGAAAGGTGTATGCTTATTCCAAAGAAATATATAAAACACAAGAAATTAAATGAATTAGGAAAATAGATTTAACAATAAGATTCAAAGATAAAGCAATAAAGGTAAGAAACATGGTGATACTTTGAGGAGTCTAACTGCTACTGCAGCATTGTTGCCTCGTAGTACAGTTAGATACAGGACTCTTGACTAGGATAGCATGCGCTGCTGCATCCTTCCAGTCCATTCAAGGATTTGAGAAGGAAGATCAGCTGTGAGGGAAGAGAGCTTAAATCTTCTTCTCCCGGCAGCAGTGGTTGTGATTCTGTTCTTCCTGCTTTCTGTCCCTACTTGTTTTATTTATTTATTTAAATTCTTTTGATATACCGATACTCAAGACTAGGGTCTTATCGTACCGGTTTACAGCGAAACAAAGGGTAACCAATTAACTAGAAAGATAAAGTTACAATGAACAGGGATTTACAGAGTGGGAGAGTTGAGAGCAAAAAGAATAAGATTAATATAACAAAGTTTGACATAACAAGGTTTAACATGGCAATGTTTTAACAAAAGGAACGAATGTAGCAAGCTTTGACAATGGCTGGGTTTGGCAGAGTTTGTAGCCATACTCTACTCCCTCCCCACTAATGGCAATGGCAGAGAAGGAAGTGATGCAGGAACGCAAGGAAAACGTGCTTTCAGCCCACAGCTGCTCCTCACTCCTCCCTTTTCACATATTTCCTGCTTGGAGAAGTGAATGAGGAGGAGGATGAACAGCTGCATTTAGTTATTAGGTCGCTATATTGGGGCCGATGCAATAAATTTGTGCAGAAAACAAGCGATCAGTGTTGAGTGCCTGCTTTCCTAACACGAGCAGCCACATCTCCTGGGCGTGCAAACAAATATTTAAATGAGGGGTCGTGCTGCCACGGAGACGCTAGAGACAAATGTGCGCCCCTAGCACCTCCTTGGCAGTGGGCACCCAGGAGAGGTGGCTGTCAGTGGGTTAGGAAAACGGATGCCAGTTTTACGAGCCATGCATTAGGAAAATGGACATTAACTGAGCATCCCTTTATCTAACTTGACCACTAGCACACTTTTTTTTTTTTTTTTTTATTTAATTTATTTATTTATTTATTTTTTAACATTCTGGTCCTTTTGGTTCCTCCGATTTAATATCATCATGATATTAAGTTGGAGGAAGAACAGAAAACCAATATTTTCTGCTTTTTTGTACATTTTTTGGGCTGCTCAGAAATGAACACCTGCTCTGGGCAGGCATTAATTTCAGAGGGTAAAAATGTTTTGGTTTTTTTTTTGTTTTGTTTTGGAATTGTGGGAGAATAGTTAATAGCCTCATCAACATGCATATGCATGTGATGAGCCCTATTAGCTTCACCGGGGGGGGTTGGATGCATGTTTTGGACACAGTAATCCCCTTATAGCATAAGGGATTGTGTACAAAGTCCTCAGCCAACCATGGGTTAAACAGGGGAGGAGGGGAGATTGAGGGGGAGGGGGGTCACTCAGAAGGGAGTGGGGAAATTAATGAGGGAAGGGTGGATTGAGCCAGTGAGGGTAAAAAAGACTGAGTATTGAACAGGAGAGAGGGGAGAAAAAGGCTGCAGACCTGAGTAGACATTCACACGGTATAAAGAATGCCTTTGGACATTTTGTGCACTCCATGGATTACATGAGAGAGAATAGACTGCATGTGTACTATACCGTAAATGTTCAAACTTTCAAGGCCTATCATTTATGACAGGCATTCTGCTAGTATTTGTGTATAAAGTCCATCTTAGTTGAAGATATGTATGCAAGCAAAATGTTCAATGCTGCCGTTAAGTACCTGTCGTGCATGATTTCAGAAAGTATGAAGAATATTTTATCATGAAATGTATTAAGAGTATGGAATTTGGATTATGGGCACCATAAAGTATCCTGATGTGCACATTAGTTTCCTTAAATGAGTTCAGTACATTTATTTTGACTGTCCTTAATGGTTTTATCAGTCGTATTTTGCCAAGAATGCGGGAACAAGTTTAATTAGGCATACTGTTTTACTCCCTGGTATTGTGGGATCAGGTTCACTTTGGATGATGGTGAATGTGCTTTTGAGTGCTCTTTTTTTCTTGTTGGTTATGGAATGATTATATCACCCTTAGTAGGTTTCTTAACTAGCCTTTTATTTAAAAAACACTGATTTTATCTGAGATAGGAGGGATGAAATGAGCTAAATGAAAGTAGTAGGTCATTCTAAACCCTGTATGGAAAAGCCCATCTCAAAATTAACTAGAGATGGGCAGCCCAAAAGATGAATGCATTAGTTTTCTTACCTGCAATACTTGCAGTACCACTTTAAAGTGCCGAAAAGCAGAATATAAGTAAAAGTAAAAAAAGTAATTATGTTTATGATCAGGTCAGACAACTAGACTCTGCACTGGGGATATGCAAGGAAGAAATTCTGTTGTATCTGCATCAACTGGAAGAAAGCAAGGAGAAGTTTGACAAGCAGATTACAAAGAAGTCTGAAGAGGTAAAACAATTTCTTACAGTAAACTGTATAATGATTTCCTGATATATAATTCCCTCCCTCTTACTACCTGTCAAGCATGTAATATTGGGACATGGGACAGCAGCAACAGATGAGGCTGCAGAGCCGCCAGCAGAGCTAAACCTGCTGGCGGCTGAAGAAGAAGAGTGGCTGCCAGACGCCGGCAAAGTTCAACCCGCTGGCAGCTGAAGAGGAAATAGCCTGCTGCTGCAGTGTTCCCTGTGATATGCTCCGTGTGCACCCACATGCAACTTTTCCCACTTCTGTGGATCGTGATGGGGCTGATGAGAAGTCCGCAGGGCCATGGTGGAGCTTATTCCACCATGGCCCAAAGAGAAGAGCCTGTGGAGCCGTGATGGAGCTCATCCCACCAGGCCCGAAGAGAACAGGAGGCTCTGTATGTGTGTGTCTGAGTCTGTGTGAGAGCTTATGTATGTATGTATGTATGTCTGAACATAAGATATAAAAACACAAAAAGAGCACTTAATGGGTCCTATGTATCAAAATAAAACAGCAAAAGGCACCACTCACTAATAATTATATATTGATGGAGGCTCCAAAACAATAATCAATATTTCTTTCACAAAATGTCAATAGTTATTTTATAGTTTAGACTTATATCCTGTCTAAACAGTTCATATAACATCCATCAAAATTGATTAACAAAAAATCTAAAAATGATATACATTCAGTATCGATGGTTGTAATATCACTGTCAATATACCCGACAGCGGCCGATGTTTCGCTGCAACCTCGCAGCTTCTTCAGGGGTAAGTATACCTTTAAAAACTACAAGAAATATATATAATTAACAGGCAGATAATTAACAAATATCTATGTAATTAAATCAGATAAGAGTATAGGTGTAGAGGAGCTAAACTCCTTAATACTGGACACAAGATATCACAACAAACAATATATATAATCAATAATAATTATTAATAATAATTAACAGATGGGTAATTATAATAATTATCAATATAATTAAATCAAATCAAATAAAAATATAGAGGAGCTAACCTCCTTATTACTGGACACCAGGTCTCACAAAGAACTTATGTATAAACAAGGACAGAAACCGCTAACTGCAGTTAGAATTGTCATAAAGTCACTTGTCATAGCAACACAGTAAACAAAGATGCAACATTGTAATAAGCATATGAATCCAGCGCTGCTCTCTTGTAAAAGAGTCTTACAAACAGAAAAACTAACAAAGATGCAAAGAACTCTACAGAAATACTTGTAAATCAAGAGCGGAGTTCAGTCCTGAGCCATTTTTAAAGATGGCGCCGGCCATCCAGTGCTCCCTCCATGTGACAGGCGCCGGCCAATGGCACGGATACCCTGTCACATGGTAAGGGCAAAGGGCCATCGGCGCCATTTTGATTAGTGGCAGCCGACAGCCTGGGAGCGGAAGACTGAAAATCATTACTTTCAGATAATTTTATTGACTTATGCAAAGTATGTTGGTGGCCACTAACTAATCCCATCTCTCAACTGTTTCCATCTACTTTTTAAGCCTCTTGCTATTATCTTCTTTCTGGATGTCTATTTGTTCACTGGTGAATAAATAGGGCTGGTCCCAATAACATAATACTACCAGGAAGTACTGATGAGATGGTAGTGATCAGTCCTCTCTGAGCAAATCACTTCTCATTCCCCAGTCAAATGGCTACATCATTTTCCAGCCATAATAGATACATGAATTCATTTCCCAGCTTAGCCATGTAAATGACAATATGAACTGAGGTCACCTATAACGTTAGCAGCTGCCACACACTCTTGCGCCCGTCGTACTGCCAGACATAGCAGATCCGTTCTCTAAATATATCCTTTTCTTTAACCTGTGCACTATTGATCACGCTGAGACTGTTTCTGGGTAAAAATGGCCGCAGCTTTATTTTAAACATAACATGTTAACTTTTCTGGTTACCCGAGCCGGGGGCTTTCGTGTTCCGCTGCCCGCCGCCTGTTCCTAGCAAGGCAGCCCATCTCTGTAGGCCCCCCGCCACGTTTCAAGCAAGGGGGCCGTCGGCTTTTTCGCCTCCTGGCGCCATCGGCTACCATACTGTTGTGCGATGACACCAGCACCGCTTGTAATTTTTCCAACCGGCCCGGGTACCGGCCAACCATCAGCTGCGACAAAACATAACAGATAAATACATGTTCTAGATTTAACTAACTTGAGTCACGTCCCTGCAGGACGTTGTGAAACTTATGGGAGGGTGGGTGGGTCTTGCTCGCTCGTGCGTCTTCAGGCAAAAGGGTTGCCTGCCGCGCGTTCGGCCCATTTAAAGGGGCAAGGCACGTCATCGGATGTCGCCGCCGACGCCCTTGATGACGTTAGGACCCCGCTCTCCGGGCTGGGCTGGATTCTTGCCCCTCGTCTGATGATAGGTAGGTGATGCCTGTGTAAAAAGGGGTGGGGGTTGTGGTCGGCCGTCGCCTGGTTCTCCCCCTCCCTCAACCCCTGCGTCCTCCTCCCGCTCTGTTTTTGGGCGCGCTGCCGTTAAAGGTGGGCTCCGTTGGATGTGCTGCGGGCCCACCCATTAACGTTAGCAGCTGCCACACACTCTTGCGCCCGTCGTACTGCCAGACATAGCAGATCCGTTCTCTAAATATATCCTTTTCTTTAACCTGTGCACTTTAACACGGGGTAGGGAGACCCTTGCCCCGTGTCCCCCATTCAATAAAGCTGTGGCCCTTTTTACTTGTGTTGTGCCTCAATGACATCTTGTAGCATGGTATTGAAGATGTCATACCCAATGTCGGATAGATGTATCCCATCCGGGCGGAACAGCCCTGGGGACATATCGTCTGCCCATTGGTGCCTTATCTGTTGTCCCCCAATTTTTTGTACCCATGAACCAATCTGTCTGTTCACTTTCTTTCTCCCACGGCCCCATAATTTCGACTCACTCCATTTTGGTCTGGGAATGATATCAGACCAACATATGACTACTCCTGGGTATAACTGCATAATCTCAGTTATGTCACATTTTGCCATACGAATCAGAGTCTTACATGTCACAGATTTCAGATCATTGCCTCCCAAATGCGTTATAATAACATCTGGTGGTGCCCTCTCCTTCTTTAGTTGATGCATCATGGGTAGTAGCTGATCCCAATGCATGCCTGGTTTTCCCATCCACTCGATACTCCAGCCTTTTTGCGCCAAACCCAAGTGGAGTCCGTAAGGTCGTTCGCGAGCTCTCTTGGCTGCCCATCGGACGTAAGAATGTCCAATGATCCATGCGATATTATGTTGCTTCGACCGATCTGTGAATGACAAGTAAGCATGCTGTTATTCAAGCAAGGTTAAGAATGTTTGTTTGCCGAGTAGGCCTTGTCCAGCCGGACGTATGAGTTGCAGGCGCTGGATTTCCAACGCCCGATTCGCTTGATAGCCTCGTATTGCAAGCCGGCTTGCGCCGCGCTTGTGGCTGCACCAATCCTGAAGGAATGTGATGTGAACTTTTTTGGATCCAGCTTCATTTTTGTGATTGATGCCTTTAAAATTGCAGTGAATTGGAATCTCGTAAGAGGTGATGCGTCCGCGTGAATCAGCAGGTGCTCTCCTCCCTTCGGCCGCACTGCCATGTACTGCCTCATGTTGTCGATTGGGCATGTGTCACAGGCGGAAACTTTTGAGAGAGATAGCGTGGTGCCTCTTCCTGGTCGGTTTTAGACTTGGGTATGGTAATGGTTATTGTCCTTGGGGTCCATACCACATTCTTCGCTAGTAACCCAGTCCGTCCTTTATCCCGTCTGTTCTCTGCCACAAGTTCGCTTACCCGGAATGCACCGAAGAATGCCAGGGAAAATGCCAGTCGAAAAAGTAGGGCTTCAAAACGAGATGAGCAGATGGAAGATAACTGTGTCCACAGCGCGCTGAGCAAATCGTGTGTGATGGGATGTCTGCAATCTTTTGCGTGACCCGTTTGCCTCGTCCATCCAGACATTACTTTTTTGATAAGGAAGGACTTGGAGGGGTCACCCCAGCCCCTGGCTTTTGTAAAGAATGCAAAGCCAGCCATATGTTTGACCACGGTATTCCGTGTGATGCCGTCTTCTTTTGCGGCTATAATGAATTTTACCATCAGGTCGTCGCTTATGGGGCCCGATTGCCAACCGTTCTTCCTTAGGAATTTGGCGACGGAATCGTATCCCCGGCAATAGGAATTCCAGGTGGAAGGGGCCAGGGATCTGCGTATTAGCTCTTGTGTGTTGGTCGACCAATGTTCCATAACCTCGCTGGCATTTCTGTTCCCGTTTCTTCGGCCGCCGGTACCTGCTTGCGAAAAAGAGCCCATTTAGCCCGAGAAAGGGAATCCGCTGCGCCGTTAGATATTCCTGGCACATGTTTCGCGCGCAGCGTGGTGTTCGCATGCAATGCTTCCAAGACGATTTCCCTTAGTAACGTGACCACCATGGGACACTTAGCCATTTGTGCGTTCAGTACCTGCACCACTGCCTGATTATCGCATCGAAAAACTATGTACTTATTTCGTAGCCTTTCGCGCCAAAGGACCAGCGTTACCCATATGGGAAATAATTCAAGGAATGTGATGTTCCTTGTGAGACCCCTGGTTATCCAATCGTCTGGCCACTTCTCTGCACACCAGGAATTTTGGCAGATGGTGCCAAAACCCCACGCTCCTGATGCGTCGGTGTGGATATTTATATCTATGTTGGACAGTGGGGCTCCTTGTATCACCGATATTCCATTATACTTTGTGAGGAATGAGTTCCATATGGCAAAATCGTCTCGGATGGGCTTAGATAAGCGCAGGAAGTGGTGGGGTCGCTGTATTCCCCGCAGTTGCTGCTGCCAGTCGCCTCAGGAATGCCCGTCCCATGGGGATGACTCTGCAGGCAAAGTTTAGAGAGCCCAGGATCGATTGCGCTACCCGTAGCGTAATCTTCTTTGATGTGGCCACTTGCTGGATGATAGATCTGAGCTTACCGACTTTTTCGTCCGGGAGTCTAACAATCATTTGATTGGAATCGATCTCAATCCCGAGGAAGGAAATAATGGTTGCGGGGCCTTCAGTTTTATTGTGCACTAGGGGGATCCCGAATTCGGCCGTAATTTTTTGAAATTCTGTAAGGTGTTCTGAGCATGAGTCGGAATCTCGTGGCCCCACGAAAAGGAAATCGTCGAGGTAATGGATTATGTTGCGGGAAGCTGAGCGCTGTTCTGTTACCCAGTGTAGGAAAGAGCTGAATAGCTCGAAATAAGCACATGAGACGGAGCATCCCATGGGCATGCATTTATCGAAGAAATACTGGTTATTGAATTTGAAGCCCAATAAGGGAAAGCTTTCCGGGTGCACCGGGAGTAATCTGAATGCAGATTCGATGTCTGCTTTCGCCATCAGGGCTCCGCGGCCGCAAGCTTGAACCAGCGCCACCGCCGAATCGAAGGACGCATATTGTACTGAGCACTCTTCTTGCGGTATGTGGTCGTTGACCGATTGACCTGGGGGGTATGATAGATTTTGAATAAGGCGATACTTTCCTTTTTCTTTTTTTTTGGTATGACCGCCAAAGGTGAACAAATCATGAATGGAAAGGGTGGATCATGGAATGGGCCGGCAATTCTTCCGCGTCTTATTTCTGAATTCAATTTGTCTTGTACAATATCCTTGTGCTGCGATGCCGAGGGCGCATTGCTCGTGTTGATCTCTGCTATATTTCCTTGGAATGGAATGGGGAAACCTTGAAGAAAACCCATGGCC